>NC_054753.1:18107061-18707061 GCF_018143015.1 Lytechinus variegatus
GAAGACGTTGTTTAAAATGTTGGTTAAATGATATGTGTTTAAACTAGAAACAATTTATTTACAATTTAATGTCATTCTTAAAAATGAAGATATAAAGATACATATTATCAGTTTTAACTTTAAACAATTTGTTTACACTGTAAACTATGCAGCTTCTATTTTCACATAGTAATGTGCAATATTGATTTCTCCGTATTGTATAAGAAGAACGGATATGTACAATTTCAAAAGCGAAGACGTTGTCACAGTGGAAATGATGGTTAAATGTTATCTGTTTAAAATGCTTATAGTTGATATAAATTATACTTTGTACGAAAGGGAGTTATAATCGGATTTTATCTTCTTTCAACATTACATTGCCGGTTTAACGGACAAGTTGTTTGAATAATAACATGTGCAAAATGTTGTTTAACATAACACTGCATTTCTAAAGGTTATGTACAGATCATATTACCTGTTGAAATGATAAAAGAATCAAAGTTAATAGTTAATAATGAAATTTAAGAAACATATTTTCTGTGACAATGTTTTACTTTCACAAATAATCATATATACTTAATCCTATATCGATCCTTTTAAGGAGCCAGGGAATAAAATATTCTATTTTCTTATTAGAAATTCTCTTTTAGGAAAAGATGCTTGTTGTTAATGAATTGACACCAAAATACATTCATGAAACTCAGATACAGTTTAGCAAAATGCTGCAAGATGTAAATACAAATGTAATTGATAAAAAATGAAATAAAGCTGATTTTTTTTATAGGAGAAATTCGGAACCTGCGAACAGACATCATAGAAAGAAGAACAGAGAGTTGAAGGACCAAAACAAAATGTGCACGGTAAACTAGAAAAAATCTAAGACGCAAAATTTGAAAAACCGCTAGAATTACGAAGTGAATTTTTATTAAAACTGAATGAAACTAAATGGCATTTGCGAGTAATGAAGTTTAGCTTTCTCCTCGTATACAAATTTTCATACATGTACCATCTAGGGGGAGTATGAGCAGGTTGATTTTCTTTTTTTTGCAACAATTATTTTAAATGTCCCTTTTACGGATTGTAAAGTGGTGTCCATGTTGTAAAGTGCAATTTTGGATATGCAATCTTTTTTTAATATCACTATAAAGAACTTATGAGTTTAGTAGTCATGTATACACCGACATTACAAATGTTGAATTCCATAGTAATTTAGGACTCAGGATCCTGTTTATATATTTTCTTTTGCTGACATGAATGAATATCCTAGGCCACATGAAGACAATTTAATTACCTATCTCCGTTCACCCCCCCCCCCCCCCGAGAGAAGGGAGGGGGGCGCGAGAGTAATCAATCAACAAAATAGATTGTTAATATTTTAATGAATAAATGAATTAAAGATATGAAAGAGCTTACCAGTATATGTTCCGAAGATGTCTCCCTTTTAGCCTCAAATTGAATTCCATGGGAAATGTATCAAGAAGGATTTCGCTTTCTCGGACATTTTAAATAGACTATTTATAGAACTGATATAGCAATTCTTAAAGCATGAAAAACATGAACTCATCCTATTCTTTTGTAGTCAACCCACGTAATGACGTGAATATTTGATACTCCTTGCCCTCAAGCTTGGCTTAAGAAACCCAACGTTAGGGGCAATTTTGAGAATCTAGATCATTTGAGATTGGGAAACACAGTAATGAAGAACACGTTCATACACTTTTTGTAAGTGTAATGATATTTTGAATACTTGAATTTAAATGCATATTAATCATTTGATTTGTATGATGACAGTGATAATGGTGTTAATGGATAATAGCAATGATAGGGGCAAGTAGTAGTAGTAGTAGTATAGAAGTCGTATTATTATCATTATTATTATTATTATTATATTGCTTATTATTATTATCATCATTAGTAGTAGTAGTAGAAGCAGTAGCAGAAGCAGTAATAGTAGCAGTAGTAGTAGTAGTATATTATTATTATTATTATTAGTAGTAGTATTAGTAGTAGTAGTATTATTACTATTATTATTATTAGTAGTAGTAGTATCAGTAGTAACAGCAGCAGCAGTAGTAGTAGTAGTAGTAGTAGTAGTAGTAGCAGTAGCAGAAGCCGTAATAGTAGCAGTAGTAGTAGTAGTAGTAGTAGTAGTAGTAGTAGTAGTAATAGTAGTAGAAGTATTAGTAGAAGTAGTAGAAGTAATAGTAAATTTGATAATGATAATATTCATATTATTGATATCATTATTATTATCATCATCATTATTATTTTCGTTATGATTAAAGATTTTGTTTTTGTTGACACAAAATATCTAACTTTGTTTAGAAATTATTGATATATTTTACCAACTAAATTCCTTTCTTTTGGGAAGAATTTTATTTATTTTTTTTTTTTTGGGGGGGGGTTCATGCCCCAAGCCTCCCCCTTAATGTGTACGCCAGTGAATTATGTAAAAAGGTACGACGATACTCATTAGGTAACCATCTTGCTTTGAAGTTTGGGGGTCCTATCTACTTCGCACCAGATAGTGAAAAGGTCTTCCTTAAAATTTGTCAAGATTGAAATATAATGAAATGGAATGAACCATAAAAATAACGAGCGAAAGTAATATCCATAATTTAGTGTATCAATTGTTGATAAAAATAACACCCCACCCCCAACAAATATGAATACTATCCCCAAGTAAAAGGAATTACTTCGGAAATTAGATACGCAACGGGCTTAAAACGTTCTGTGTCTCTCCGCTCCGAGCAATGGCCCATATCTACTGTATAATATCGATTAAGACCTTCCTCGACAATCAAATTAGCTTTCAGTGAGGGTAAGCTTATGGGATGATTATATTTGTAGTATCCTATTGATTGAATTACCTTTAGGCCGGCAACAATAGAAGGCTGATTCTTAAAAAAATGATTTTTTTTTTCTTATAGCATCGAGATTATCCCGCTAGGCCCACTACATCTGTAGATTGTGTGTGTGTGGGGGGGGGGGGATATTGGTGAGTGTGGATGTGTGTGGGTGCGTGGGGGAGGGTAAAGTCTCAACTGACTTGTCAATCTACATCTCGACCTGTTCTTAGCCGATTCAGTACCATGCTGTTTTTATATAGAGTGACTCAGGGCCCTGTCTTACAAAGAGTTACGATTGATCCGATCAATCGCAACTATGAAAAGCCAGCAAAGCCAACATCTATAGAATGCACGTTTGTCCAAACAAAATCCTAGATATGAATGCATATCCATAAATTCATTGATTTCTTGATAATTTGGGGTGTTCTCCCTTGTTTACAAAAGACATTTTGCAAATTTCCTGTAGAAAAAAATATGACACTGATGGATTTCCATAGAGTGACAATTGATCGGATCAATAGTAACTCTTTGTAAGACGGTGCCCAGAAGTGCTACAGAAATGAAAATTAAAATTACACAATACTATAAAAAGGCTCGGTTACAAAGAAGAAAAATTAAGGTAAATGAATGTTGCTTTTCTTTAATTCAGTAGAACTAGTAAAACTATGTGGACAAGGGGGACATCGACACCCAACAATATCAAATCATTTGATTATACACTGTAAAGACTGCGGTGTTAAATCTGACACCAATTGGTGTTAATAGAGGACCACACCCTGAGGTGTTATAATTACGCCCTAGAGATTAAACATAACACCAAAGAGTGTAAATGTAAGAACAAAAGGTGTTGTAATAACACCTATAGGTGTAAAACGAACACCACCAATTTAACACCGGTGTAAAATAACTGGTGTGATCCTCTATGTACACCGGTTAACACCAGAGTTCTTGCTGTGTAATGGGCATAAAGCACGTTGATTTACGCGGTAGAGCCCAATCTAATAACGGAAGCCTACGGGTTCGATCCCCGGCAGGGTTATACCTAAAACTAAAAAAACAGGGCGTTCTACCTCAGCCGCTATTCATTTAGAGATAGGAAGATTTATTGTCACAGGTTTAAGTTATACAGTTTTATAACTACAGTGACCAAACTACAAAAACTCCGGTGTTGACTTAAAATCTGCCCGGAATCTATATAGGCCCTACTATGTCCACACCAGAGAAGCGTTGACACAACACCAGTTTGGAATCAAACCGATGCTGTTTTAATACTAATTGATGTGATATATACACGCTAGTGTGGTGTTAGACCAAAACGAAACTGGTGTCGTTTGACACTTTTCTGCTATGGACATATAGGTTCCTGGCTGGTGTTAAGTTTTTTGCACTGCACGGTTTGTGGATACCCTAAGCAAATTAAACTGTTTCACCTTATTACCATCATTACATTTCATTGTAATTATCTTGGACTCCTGAGAGAAACAGTGATGTCCATGGGCATATATAGATACACTGCAAAAACGAAGGTGTTAAAGGGGAATGAATCCTTTGGAACAAATAGGCTTGTGTAGAAACAGAAAAATCAAAGAATAAGAATAAAGAAAGTTTGAGAAAAATCGGACAAATAATGAGAAAGTTATGAGCATTTGAATATTGCAATCACTAATGCTATGGAGATCCTCCCATTGGCAATGCGACAAGGATGTGTGATGTCACTGATGAACAACTTTCCCTTTGGTGGACTATAAAATACCCTCAAAATGTCTCTTTTTTGCTTTTTCTTATGATGATACAAACTCTTTATCCATGATGTATTCTTAAAAAATATGTATTACATGCCCTCAAGTAGAAAGAACACATGATCTATGGATAGATGTGATAAAAGAGGCAATTCAAGTGAAATATATACTAAAGTAATGGGGAGAGTTGTTCATCAGTGACATCACACATCTTTGTCGCATTGCCAGTTTGCTATCTCCATAGCAATAGTGATCGCAATATTCAAATGCTCATAACTTTCTCATTATTTGTCCGATTTTTCTCAAACTTTTGTTGATCTGTTTCTTTGATTTTCCTGTTTTCACACAAGCTATCTTGTTCCAATGGTTTCATTCTCCTTTAATGTAACACCAGCCCGGTATCTATATCGGTCCACACAAGAGAGGTGTTGAAACAACACCAGTTAAGAATCAAACCGATATTTGTTTAACACTAATTGGTGTTGCTTAAATGCCAAATTGGTGTTAGCCTTTCTGGTGACCGACAAGGATACCAGGTTGGTGTTAAATTAACACCGGCGTTTTTCTGTGCCTTCGTATCACTTTATTTTGATTTTTTTTTTAGTATATTTGTTATCACATCTTATTTATAGTTTGCTATTATATTCATCAATGTACACTCATGTTTTTATTATAAATTTTGGATATTGAATAACTAAAATTCAATATCATAATTCACTATGCACTTCAAAACTCAGGTGTTGATTTAACACCAGCCCGGAATCTATATATAAGAATACCAACATGCTTATATAGCGCATATCACTGCCATACGCGTCCCTATGCGCTTAATTGGATATTGTACAACGCCTACTTAGCTTGTTGTACGCGATCAAATGGGAGGCTGAATGTCACACATTCGTACCGTTGCACACACAAGACGTACCATCCAAAATGTACCATTGCACGGCCTTAGGAGGTGACGTCACAATGCGATTTCATTGAATAAGGTGACAATGCGCGTACAGCCCGCTGGCTAAATGCGCAATGCTGTCCAAGATCATGTGCGCTTGTGGGCCCGGCTTGTGGGATTTTGCTTTTTGCTTTCAATATTTTTGCTCCCTTTTCATAGATTACTGGAGGGAAAAACTCTTGTTTTTTTTCATATTTTCGGTAGATTCCGAGGCGTTGTACAACACTAATAGCGAATATTCTTATTCGTGCAATGGTGCGAGATTTCGCATTCGGTGAAAGAAAGAAACGCTCTATTCAACTCGGCTAACGCCTCGTTGAATAGAGCAACTTTCTTTCACCTCATGCGAAATCTCGCACCATCGCACTCATGCCTATTCGCTATTTGTATATTATTACCATGGCTTTAGCCCTGCAGCCTTTTACAGCGCGGTGGCATTTCAAGGAATAAATTCCTGCCAGGTACCCATTTACCTCACTTGGGTCGAGAGCAGCACAATGTGGAAAATTTTCTTGCCGAAGGAAATTACGCCATGGCTGGGAGTCAAACCTACGACCCTCTGTTTCAAAGTCCGAAGACTAATCCACTGGGCCACATCGCTCCACCTATGTCAACACCAGTTTGGAATCAAACCGATGCTGTTTTAATACTTATTGGTGTTGTATTAACACCTTTCTGGTATTAGACCAAAACGTAATTGATGTTGTTTAACACTTCTCTTTAGTGAACATACACGCATCTGATAATCAGCGGCTACCGGGTTACAGAGCAGATGAATTTATCCAATTAAGGAAACGTAATCCTTTCAAATCTACTGTAGATCATTCAGTCGTTTAACAAAAGGACTTGTCGTCGGACATTTATCAGACGAATCAAGTTTCATCCGACAGTTGTCAAAGTAACAGTATTTATCAGCCAATCAAACTCAAGGAAAATACCAGATATGATATTTTGTCGAATCAAAGTGTTGATGAAACGCTCCCCCGCTTACATCTACCTTCTTAAATCAATTTGGTGGAAACCAGTTTAACGTTTAATGAGAACGTGACAAGTAAGATTGTAGGGTGCAGGGGTATAGCGTACGGTTACTATAGGTATCATAATTTGGACTACAGTCATAGGCGGAGATCCCACGCGACCTGTGTAATACCCCCCCCTTCGGATTGCTTATTTTGTACAGCAGCCTACGGGGAGGGTCATTTCATCTTCCCGGCTAGGGGCGGATCCAGGATTTTCCAAAGTAGGAGGGGGGGGGGGCACATTTTCCCCGAGGAAAAATATGACAAGCAAAAAAAATGATCCTCACTTTCAAGGGGGGGGGGGCACACTTTTGTTTTAAAGGCATTTTTACATTACAGATTTTGATTGAGCCTCTCAAGGGGGTGGGGGCACGGGCCGCCCCCCCCCCCCTCCGGATCCCCCGTGTTCCCGGCCTAGAGGGGGCCAAAGAATCATGAAATCGCCTTTCATGAATACAATCTTGATCGTAAATACACGGTTGTAAAAGTTGATATGGGATAAGATTAATTTTATATCACAATTTATTACAAATCATGCATTTTCCTGTACTTCATTCTTTAAAAAGAAAATCTTTTACACGCATGATTCTCTAACTAGTGTTCGAATATGATATAAGTAATCCCTTAAATCATGTTATCAGTTAGATTTAATGAAACACAATCACGAATTAGAATAAGTAATCTAATAATAATAGAAACTTTCTTACCCAGGTATGAATATCAACAGCATACAATTATGTTAGAGTATATCGGTTATTGTTAGTAACTGCACTGAAGGCATAACGCTGAAAAGTGGTAGAAGGAGCAACAATTTTCTGTGATAGTCCTCATAATTAACTCAACTCGCATATTCTTCACTAAACGGCGTCTGTTTTTAAACCATGTTAACGAAAAGTTGAAATATATCTCCTTTTTTAGTTACGAAAGAAGCCTTACCGCACCAAGCGAATTATGTGATGCGAAGTCACTTCTTTTAAGCGCGAATTTGATTCGTTCTGCTTCTTCAGACCATCTTAACATAGGTGATTGTAACATGCCAAATGACTGTACGCAAACATTATCGATCGCTGAAATCGATATCTCAACGAGGGGATCGATACATTTCAAAGGAGTTGTATTGCAGTCGAATGAAAGGTAATCCTTGTAGGATCTTTACGCGCCTCATCACTCACGGTAATCCGATTGAGTGAATTAGCTCGACCATTCTACTCGGGCAAATACTAATATGACTTTCATCGAATTTTTATTTTTGAGAGGAAGGAAAGAGGATGGTTCTTCCTGCGGGTGATTCTGCTAGATAAAATATGCACAATGTATACGAGATAGACTCGTTAATAGTGGCGCCAATATTGATGATGTTAGTAGTCACAGTGAGGATAGGATATCGTTAGGGTGAGGGTAGTGGTGGTAGTGATGAGGAGGATGGGCGAAGGGGATGGTGATGATGATGATATGATACCGATAATGATGATGATTATTGTGATGATGATGGTGATGTCGATGATTGTTGTGATGAAGATGGTCATGATGGTGGTGATGATTGTGATGATGATGGTGATGATTGCGATGATGACGTTGATGATGATTGCGATGAAGATGATGATGATATGATGATTGTGATGATGATGACGTTTATGATTGCGATGATGACGATTGTGATGATGATGTTCATTGTGATGATGATGATGACGATAATAACGATGATGATGAATGTGATGATGATGGTGATGAAGATATGATGGTGATGATGATGACGGTGGTGATGATGGTGACATTCATGATGATAAAGATGATGACGAGATGATGATGATATGATAATGATGATATGATGATGATGATGGTTGTGATGAAGATGGTCAAGATGGTGGTGATAATGATGATGATCGTGATGATGACGTTGATGATGATTGCGATGAAGATGATGATGATATGATGATTGTGATGATGATGACGTTGATGATTGCGATGATGACGATTGTGATGATGATGATGTTCATTGTGATGATGATGACGATAATGATGATGATGATGAATGTGATGATGATGGTGATGATGATGATGATGATATGGTGATGATGACGGTGGTGATGGTGACATTCATGATGATAAAGATGATGACGAGATGATGATATGATAATGATGATGATGATGGTGATGATTGTGATGGTGATGGTGATGATGGTTGTGATGAAGATGGTCATGATGGTGGTGATGATGATGATGATGACGTTGATGATGATTGCGATGAAGATGAAGACGGTGATGAAATGATGATTGTGGTGATGATGACGTTGATGATTGCGATGATGACGACTGTTATGATGATGATGATGTTCATTGTGATGATGATGATGACGATAATAATGATGATGATGATGAATGTGATGATGATGATGGTGATGATGATATGATATGATGGTGATGATGATGACGGTGGTGATGATGGCGACATTCATGATGATAAAGATGATGACGAGATGATGATATGATAATGATGATGATGATATGATGATGATGACGCGTTGATGATGATGATAATGATGAAGGTTATGGTGACGAAGATGGTGATGGTCATGATGGCGATGATGATGACAGAGATCATAGAAACAATTATGACAATGAAGATGAAAATAACGATATATATGCTGACGATGTTGCTGCTGCTGATAACAATGTTAATAAGGATAACTATGATTGTTATGATTATCAGTCGGTGATGATGTCATCGATGATATTGACGTCGCGGTTGCCGATGTTGGTGAATTGCTCATGATGGCAGTGATAAGGATGTTGAAAGCTCACGTCCGAGATGTTTTTATCTTTATCCAACATTCAACAACGCTCGGCTCTCATGAAAATCAAGAAATACCCACGCTGTATTTGAAAGGGCATTATGCACATATACATGTTGTTCAAATTCAACTCGGTGTTGCTGTTTTTATTCTACTCTTCCTTATTGAAATACCACCCACTAATCTGTATATGGGACTCTACCGCATTGATATTCATGATGTCGGAACACTAAATCCAAGGTATGGATTTGCTACTTATTAGTTAGAGGGATGGTATGATAGAATAAGTCTCCTTAATCCACGAGGGGGTTTACAATTCTTACTGCTTGTCAGTATTTTGGATTTACAGATGAAATTGATGGGAAGAAAATTTAAAAATAACCATGTTTTTCCAGTAGTGGCATACAGGGGACATTATTCTCTTTCCCTATCTATCATGTCTATCTAAGTAAGGAAAAAAAGGGTTGTAAATATGTAGGCATAGTCGGGGGCGGATCTAGTCTTTTGCTAGAATAGGCGGGGGGGGGGGGGGGTTGAGTGACCAGTTGGTTTGGCCGAATTACAATGGGCTAAAAGTTTAGTGTCATAACCCCCCCCCCCCTCTTCAGTAGATCCAACACTGTTCTGCTTGCGAGACCCTCGTCTGCAAAAAACGGGGCCATTGCAGCTTGATCCCCCTTTTTAAGACAGCCCAAGGGGGGGGGGGGGGATTAAACCTGTACCTCCTAGCTTCGCCCCTAGTTGTTTGTCTACAACTTTGAGATGAAGATGTCATTGGCCTTCCATAGTCGAGTTTAATTATGCACCAATCACATTTTTTTGTTAACATTTGATATGGTAACACAAGTGAGAATCAAATCAAACGGGAATGAGACATCTAAAAAAAGGTAATTTCATCCAAATTGGATGTAAATTAAGACAGTTATGATATTGCAAAGTTTCCCTTATTTTACACAAAACAGTGATATGCACAACTCAGTGACATGCAAATGAGATAGTCGGTGGTGTCTATCACTCACTATTTCTTTTGTTTATTGTTTGAATTATGTTTCATTTTTTTTACAGATTTCAGAAGGACCACCAACCTGACTGAACCATATAGTATCAAACAATAATTCCCCTGTTAAGGGAGGGATTAATCATTGTTTCATTGACAATGACGAGAAAATTAGAATACTTCACATGTCATATAATAAAATACGAAAGAAACAGTGAGTGGATGACGTCATCAGTCTCTTCATTTGCTTACCGACCAGGATGTGCATATAACTATTTTGTGAAATTAAGCAAAATTTAAAAATGTCATAACTTTCTTATTTTACATCCGATTTTGATGAAATATTCAGTGTTATGCTTGTTGGATTTTTCTCGTCTTATTCACATCAACTTTTCACTGGGATGGACTTGCCCTTTCATAAATCCTTATGACTGAATAAGAATTTCTCAGCATAAAACCGACCCAGCAAAGAAAGGAAAACAAAGTTCAGAAAGAAAATCATATAGCAATATGCCTTTTATTGCTTTTTCAAACGTGTAAGCAACATGGTGGGTGCGTTAACTGGCAAGCTGAATGTATGAGATGCTTCTTAATTCAATAATCAAATAAAAAAAGGTGTACATACCCTGCAATGTCAAGTTTCATTACATTCTTAAAAAAAAGGTTTTATTACATTCCAGTGAAATAATTACTCTGCAAATAATTTACTCAACCATGGAGCCCCTTTCACAATAGGTGGCGTGACTACCTAAAACAGTTGCAATCGTGTACAACATAAACCCCTCAAAAAGTTTGGCAACTCAGATGAGTTTGGCAACTCAGATTTGGGGGATGATATCTTTTTGGTAAATGAAGTATAAAAGATGAAACTGGTATCATTAGAAAGCTGAATTATTTCTCTTTACAATGACATGCCATTTGCTATGATTATGTAATCATGGAATATGCAGTCACCCTGAACATTGAGAAAAGTCAGAAGTAAAATGTTGCAAAATGCACTGATTTCTAACAAGAGTCTCCATTTCTATAGAATTTCCACCATGCAGGTGACGGTGAATGCACTCGGTCCATCCCCGAAACAATTGGAAATTCGCTATTGGAAACGACGCATTTTGCAACATTTCATTTCTAACATTGCTGCGTATTATTATGTCTGTGTATTTCATGATAAAAGTAGCATTACAAATGACACATGATTGTAAAGAAAAATAATCATGCTTTCTAAAGATATCACTTTTACACATGATGATGGCACATTAAGAAATTTATTAGCACTCAAACTTGCAGTACATGACATGGCAACAAATTTTGCAACATTTCAATTTTTACATTGCTGCATATTCATCATGTCTGTGTATTTCATGATAACACTGCATTACTAATGACACATGATCGTAAGAGGAAAAATCATACTTTCCAATGATACCACTTTTACAAATGATGATGGTACACTAAGAAATTTATTAGCACTCAAACTTGAGTAGCAAAACTTTTTTGAGGGGTTATATTATGACCAAATGATCGTAAACGATCGCAAAAGTAATTGTGAAAGCCCCTTAAGGTGACATGGCATGCCTTTTTCTTAACTTGTTTCCACAAAAAACTAACTTGTTCCCTTTGACTTATAATAATAATAATAATAATTATACTTGCTTTAACTAATTACTTACTTAATACAGCATAATCATCCTGGCTTTAGTACAGTCGCTGTTACGCGCTCTCTGTTTCAAGGAATAAATTCCTGCCAGGTACCCATTCACCTCACCTGGGTTGAATGCAGCACAATTTGGATAAATTTCTTGCTGAAGGAAAACATGCCATGGTTTGGAATTGAACCCACGTCCCTCGGATTGAAAGACAAGAGTCATAACCACTAGACCACAACAAAATCACTCGTTCCCATGGCTAATGTAACTTTGCCCCTTGTCTTATAACTTGTTCCCTCCACTAAATAACTCATTCCATTGACTTCTACTTCTATGTATAATTACGCAAGTTCAAGTCAAGGGAACAAGTTATAAGGAATGAGTTATCTGTCAAGAGAAAGAATTATATATGTAGTGGGGATGAGTACATGTACCTGGTGTAAGAAGTGTGAACAAGTTAGGAAAAAAATGTCATGTCAGCTTAGAGGCGCCATACTTAACAGTAATATGTGTGACAATACTCATAATCATACATTTAAGTTCATATTCATAAGCAAGATGGCTGCACAAAAAAGCCTCTTCATTTATAAAACCAAAATAAAAAATAGTCCAATACCCTGCTGGCCTGTCTCGTTATATTCCAGTGAAATAATTACCCAATCAATGATTTTTACTCAACTGTATTATATGTGCCAATTATAACTTTCACAAGTTCATAATCAAAAGCAAGGTGGCTACACAAAACAGCCTCTTCACTTATAAATCCAAAATAAAAAATAGTCCAATACCCTGCTGTCCTGTCTCGTTACATTCCAGTGAAATAATTACCCAATCAATGATTTAACTGAACAGTATCATATGTGACAATACTCATAATCAAAAGTTAATTACCATAAGCAAGCCGACAGTATGAAAAGAATGTTTAAACCAAAATACAAATAGTCCACATACCCAACAGGCATGTCTTATTATATTCTACTGAATTAACGCCCGGCTAATGATCGATTCAACAGTATATAAATACATGTACCACACATCATTAAGGACATATTCAGCAAGAATGACATCCACAGCGAGGTACCTTTAGAGCAGTCATAGTAACACGCCCAAGGCATAGCAGAGCGCAATTATTCTACTCACCAAATAAAATGTGCTTTATTTGTTTTATAAGATAGAGATGTGGATCCTTGTTATTTGATCAACCATCCTCATCTCAAAACCATGATGGGTCAATTAAAACAAATGAATGAAGGCGGTGCTGCACCATATCAAGATTTTTTAGACCGATCGGCCCTCTTCGTGATCAATCTCGAGATTCAAGAAACCTCGTCTCCACCATCGCAAGAGCTATTCCTGCTTGAGCGACGCATCTATGCATTATGGTCTGACGCCGTGAATGAATAATCACGAGTGCATCTGCACATGCGAATTCGTTAAAACAGCGCGCTATTTTGCAAATAATCCCAAGTTGACTTGGGATTGCCATCTCGACATTATTCAGATCGGGATAATTTGCCGGATCAGAAAGAGCGCGCTAATTTGAAAACTTGGGATGGTGCAGACGGCCCTTGAGAGTATTTTCACTCTCCCCTCAACTTAATCAATTCAAAATGGTTGACATTATCACTGGACAGGAGTTGTCAAAGGTTTGCTGATTAAATTTTAACTTCATCAATTAGCTGTCTGGATGCATGTACACAACATTCAGTATGTAATATGGGCATACATATATGTTCACATTGCATTTAATAAAGCAACAGAAAAGATAAATAAGAAAAAATAAATAAATGCACATCATGTCGCCTATATACATGCACATATTCATCCCTATAAAACATCCACACATTTCTGAAAATGTTGATTCCCCCCTCCATTTTCAGAGCAAAAGTTAAAAAAAAAAGCCTTATACAGACAGCAAGCCTTATAGAGTAGACTAATAAACACTGCTCATTTTTAAGGAATGTTCAATATCATTTGGTAATGTTAAACTTTAACATTAAGTTTGGTTTAAAAAAAATCTTTCTTTTCAAACTGCCAATTGTCATTTTCAATATTAAAATTTCTGGAAGGAATTATTACATTTCTTGTCCTTTTCATGAAAAGAAAAACAAAGGGTCTGATTCTTGGAAGAGTTTAAACATTAGGTGCAAATTCTTGGTTTATCAAAACACACTAGTATGTTCTGGATCTTTTGGACTAAAGGACCGGTATTGGGGTTGTATACTGTAACTTAAAACCCAAACTAGTGGAGCACCTTGTGCTAGGCTTCTCTACAGACCCGCTTCATGATTAAAATGTCAATTAGGGTCTGCATCTACAGACTAGCGTGTCAGCCCATGGTTCATTAGCGATAAGTCATTTTCAGAATTCCAGCATAATTATGATGTTGTCAGAAAACAGGGGGGGGGGGTGTTTCACAAAGATTTAAATGATGACTTAAGGTCACACTAAAATGTCTGGTTGTGTGCATGACCGTATTGGTCAAATCATGCGAAGAGGACGCGCATTACTGTGTATCAATCTATAACACGGCAGCACTTAAGTGCGACTCTAAGTCATACATGTACTTAATTCTTTGTGAAACACCCCCCCCCTGGACACATACGTTTGTCATTAAGATAATTGCAGTGTGGATAAACAGGAAGTGAACCAGTACCATAGGACGGCTAAATTATGATTCACCCAACTATAGATAATTAAAGGTAAATGCCAGCTGTGGTAACGATATCAAAATGAGTTCGTACAGAATCCAATGAAATGACCACCAAAGTGTCTGTTTGTATAAATAAAAAAATGTGCTAAATAAAGGATTCTGGCAGAAATTGTGTAATTGCTGAGAAACTAGCAAATAAGCACAGGATTCGGGTCAAGCGTCGGGCCGACATTCAAAACAATAATGATACGCTGTCCCACGTGCGCTTATCTGTGTTAGTGATCTTCAGTGTGAACATTTTTCAGCGTAGATTTCAAGATTTCACAAAGTTCAGTTCATGTAACTGTACCAGATCTAGATCCTCGATGATATACTGACAGTTAAGCCTGGTTTTACAGACTTTCTCATGAAATCAGTGTTTACTGCAACTACTGGCATTTCTCTTTAATACATTTTCTACTGCATTACTGGGGTAATTAGGCCTCATATCTCGTATAATTAAAAAAAGAGATAGAAAATTGAGGATAAACACACAGGTCTATTTAGTCACTTTTATGAACATCCAATTTTCGGTGATATGAGTTTTCCTGATACAATTTCTTAAAGCCCAACCCAGTAATTCGATGTTACAAATAAGAGGTGAATTAAGCAGATTTTTAATTTTGGGGGGATTTTTTTGGACCTGCTACTCCCCCCCCCCCACCTTGAAATCCTAGTTATGTCTGTCATGACCAGAACATGACTGATCGAAACGTCGATAACAGTTCTTTTTAAAAGCTATCAAACAACCAAGCAAGATAAACAAACTGTCCTTTGTAGGACTTCATTCATGGTGTTTACTGCAAAAACTTTCATTACAGTGTATGTACGTCATTGCATGACATTTTTTAAGAGGATACATGTACTTGCTTACAGAGATTATATTCATACATGTACATACCAAAATGTTATGGTGAAAGTCACAATTTATATTTAATTAGAACAAAAGAGGTATACTTGTATTAATATTCTTGGTGATATTATGCTTACAATCCAAATACAGCTTAATGTATCTTCATCCCATACAACTCGCTCCATATCACAGATATAATTGAGCATTATATGACTGACTAGGGCAGAAAATAACAAATATACACCACATTAAACATGACCAAAATTGTTATATTTCCTAGAGTTACATTTAAGTCAAGTTAAGATAAAAAAGTCATTTAAATTTTTTTTGTAAGGTTCATATAAGACAAGTGTGTTGGCTCAGTTGGCAGAGCATCCGTCTCACAACCGGGAGGTCGGGGGTTCAAACCCCGGCCGCATCAGACCAGATGACGTTAAAAGATGGGAGTTGCTGCTACCCTGTTTGGCATTCAACGAATAAAGGGATAGAGTCTCGTTGATTTGGTGCTACACAGCGGCTGCCGGGCCCACGATCATTTGGGCAAAAGCAAATTTTGGAGTATTTCAATTCGTCTATTTTGAACAATAAAATATGGATTTTCATTTCATTTTCATAAACTTCAACTTGAATCGTTCTACAACTTGAACTGTTTGCATCATTCTAATACATGTACATGTATTTTCTTAGCATGGTGTATAGGTGCCGGTTTATAAACCCTATACATGATAAACACTGATCATAACTCTCTTGTATGATGATATATGTGGTATCTTAAAAAAGTGCAAATTAAAAAGGGATAAAAAAATTAACATTCACAGTGCCATGAAATATCAAGAGCAACAACTGCAATATGTATACTGGCTTTAGCAACAACGATAATAATACATAAATAAATATCCTTAGAATATACATGTAATCATAATGGAAGACAGCATATCTGTCCTTTGGCAAGGCGCCATTCTTAAATAGCCGCTCAACACCCAGGAGAAAAATGGTGAACCGGGCCCTGCCTACCAAAGAGTTATGATTGATCTGATCAATCACCTATGGAAAGCTATCGATGCCAAATTCTTAATCTAGGAGACATACGCGATACCCATTTGTGAAGAATGGAGCGTGCTTTAGTCATGTAATCATACCTGCACAAGCTTCAATCAAATTTTCAGTTTTAACACTCGGAATTGACATATTCATTTGAGATGATAACGTTGCTTGCTATCCATAGGTGAGAGTGACTCGATCAATTGTAATTCTTCGTGAGAAGGGGCCCTGGTTAAGATGGCAAAACTGCCACATAGGTAACCATAATATTCTCCCAGGAGCCTACTCCCCAGGGAGTGGAAATTGTGCACACTTTGTGTGCATGCTTCCAATAAAGGTAATACAATAAAAGTTTTAAAGTGCTACATCTTAATTCAGGTTTCCAATTGAAATTTATAAGCAGTTATTTGTAGAAATCTTCAGCCATATGCTTTATGTTTATTTTCCATGCCAAAAAGAAAACAATATCATGCTTGGTAGAGTATCTTTGGAGAAATAAAATTGCACGGGATTTGAAAGAGGACACATCATGGAAATCAACCCATGGACGACCCGTGTCATATCATTCTATCTTTGTTTACCTAAAACGAACGCAAGCGATTCAGCCTCCAATATATAAAAACAATACTGTAAAGTGCTATGCACATTTTCACTTGGGGGTTACATAATAAACAACTCCAAAGCAAGACGTGTTTAAAATCAATATGTCAAATTCAGACTATATTCTACACTGAACACACAAAACTTTTTATTACTCTTTGGGGAGTTTGCCTCGGCAGATAAGGTTAAATTGGCAAGCAAGATTTCAGCAAAATTTAAGTACATGCTTCGTAACAACAAAAACGTCTTTGAGACTTTGGCAACAAGATGATAATAATAATAATATTATAGGATTTGTATAGCGCACGTATCCACCTTGCTAGGTGCTCAAGGCGCTCCTATAATACATACACCGACTAAGCTAGTCTACCGATTCCGGTGCGCACAGCTTTTTTGAGGAATTACCTCCTGCCGGTACCCATTTACCTCACCTGGGTTGAGTGCAGCGCAATGTGGGTAAATCTCTTGCTGAAGGAAAACACGCCATGGCTTGGAATCGAACCCACGTCCTTCAGATTGAAAGACGAGAGTCTTAACGACTAGACCATGACGCCCCCATTGCATTATCTAAACTACAATTTTTACAAGTCCACTTAAATATAGAATGACAGGCGACTAATCTAGATGGAATTTTTTCCATTTGTATACTTGGGCAAGACTAAATATATTGCAACAAAGAGCAGGTTATTATGACTTTTAAATTAAAATGAAGAGTAATGAAACGGCAAGTTTGTTTTCTAACTACCACACACACAATATATGGGCTTCATTTATGTATATAGAACAACCATTCACATGGCTATATATACACTCCACCCAATTTAAAGTAATAACACACTTTCATAACTGATCCGGGAGTGTTTTCACAAAGATTCAAGTGTGTCTCAAAGCTGCATTCAATTCTTTGTTGCACTCAATTCTCCCAGATTGCTATTTACATTTGAAACCGTTGACATATAAGTCTACATTTGCAAGCATTGATTCAAATCTTTTATATCATTTTGGGCATGATTCTTCAACTAGAGTCATTCTTATACAAGAATAGATTATCGTTAAACATTTTCATTCATGTACACACATGTAGCATTCAAATTATCAATGGCATGATTTGGTTTTAAATTCTTAAAACTAGTCACATTTTATGGCAAGTCACATTATTTCTTAAAAGTTCTGAAAATAAACTTGAAAGGTAAGATTATTGACATGATTATATGAATCGCTTCATAAAAAGAGAAGTGTGAGTTGAACAATTCTTACATAGATAATAGCATTACAAAACTTGCTATTACATACCATTCCATGCAAATAAATCAATCGTAAGTCAGGTAATCCATTGCAAGTTTGCAATTAATTGCTAGTCAGTTTCGCGCAAAAGAATGAACATGATTGGTTGATTTCAACAGAAATTCATCCATCACTTTCAAACACCACACCATTAAATTGCAACTGATATCACAATCTCTTAAATGTCCAACAAATAGCATAACATGTATAAAACGTTTCCCCTAACAACTAAACTTTTAACTATGAATATATTTCTGGTGAGGTGAGTCATGAAGGCGAGTTCCAATCTTTAACCTTTTATCAAAGATCATCTTCAAGAACTATATTTCTTTTTACTTGATATCTTAAGTCCTTAAGATGACCTGATATCAAAGTTGGCTTGAATTTGATTTCATATAAATATTTCTCAATTTACATATCTTTTCAACAAAATTTAACATTATAATAACAAATAAATAAATGCCATATGGCATAAACTTTAGTCTAGTTGGTACATTAATAAGCGAATTGAATCAAGGAAGTTAATAGTTGTAATGTAGGTGCAGTATGGACCTGCATAAACAGCACGGTATGTCAAAATCTCTGCAGGATTCTCGAAAAAAAGTTTCAAAATTTCAAAAAGTTAGACCTCACAATTATGACTCTCAATAGGGCTTTACTCACTGTTTGTGTCTTAACAGAATGCAAGCTTTGTAATACAAATTTTATGTAGTTTAGCCTAAAGTATACACTACATGCAATTTTTCCAAATTATTTTTAGGATACATGTACGGTACTCAAACCTAGAAACATAATCAAGGTATCGTTGGAATGTTACTCAGTTGAACTTTGACCTCATAATGAGTGTCTTTACAGTTGGTTTAGGTACGTTAACTAGTTTGAGCCACGATATTTAGTAGGAATGCAACTATGTGTCTTTCATAGTGGCAATTCTACATTCCCCGTTGCTTGTCTACGATGAAAGTGAGGATTAGTGATGTAAAGACGGTGACACGGCATTTGCTCTGACGACATTGACTCCGGCGACAATTGATCCAGGCTTTATTTCATCTAAGATCTAGGAATACGGTTGCAATATCATTTAATGTTAGGTTTAGGGTCGGGTATATGATAGGGTATAGTGTTAAATCCAGGACTGAAGTTGGTCATTTTATTTAACGTTTAGAATTTGCAGCGGAGCAATCCTCGCCGTCTGTAGCAAATGTCATGGAACCAAAAAGACGCTTACAGGATTATTTTTGAAAATGGGGATCTGACTTTTGGTTACGTGCCCTATGCCCTCAAAATCCTGTTTTGTCCTTTATGAGGGATCCACATAATACCAAAAATTAAAGAAAATTATGGCAAGTTTATATTTCATTGTACTGGCAAGTTAATGGGATATGGGTCAGAATATTACACTGATTGTCATGGCAAGTCTACGTGATCTCAAGTACAGAATAGTACATTGAGCATAATGGCAAGTGTATCGGGGTATCGTATACAGAATATTACTTTGATTGGAGTATTACCTGATTAATGTTTATTGTTCATTGCAAAAGAAAGCAAAAACAAATCTATTTCTTTTGAATGACAATAGTTTGCACACATGTTTGGTGACTCGATGAAGAGAGACATATCTGATTGCGGTATCTCATGAGAAAATATATAGAATTTCTCACAAAAACAGGTGACTTTTTCTGTGACCGTGGCAAAAGAGCATATTCTTATCAATGATGACTGCTCATCACAGAAACAATGGGAAGGGTGGCTTACCATACATTTGGTAATAGCAAACATTGGAATATATGTGGCTTGCCATATATCTGGTCACAGCAACCATTGGTATGGGTGGCTTGTCATACATGTACGTCTGGTCACACTAACCAGAAAATGGGCGGCTTACCATACATCAGGTCACAGTAAATATGGGTACGGTTGGCTTGCGATATATATGGTCACAGCAAACATTGGTATTGGTGGCTTGCCATATACCTGGTCGATGCAATTAAATTAACGCTGCAAAATGCTATCATGGAATGATTCCCTCCGATGGTCAAATATCCTCTACTCACTCTTGACGGTCTCAGATCTATAACAAATGGACAAACAAAGTAAGCAAAAAATATATATAATGTGATATTTGCTTGCATATTTGCTCAATATTGCCGTAAACTGTTACATACAAGGCACCGCCTCATTTCAACTTGGTGAAGAGCTACATGTACTTTAATCATGAAATAAATCAAAATTGAAACATTCAGTATTTGAATTGATAAAATGTAGCATAGTTCGTGCGCAATATCATCAACTTTCTTATTTCCATGCAGTTTTTGTGAAAATAATTGTTTTGGGAAGATTGTAAGCGAAACTTACAAATGCGGTATAGAATTTTATAAAAATCCCATCCATATGATGAACTTTTCAGTACTGTGCTCTTTAATTTTTATTCATTTACCAAATCATTTTTTGGTTAGCTTGCAATTGGCCTTTACATACATGTATAACAAATGTTAACAATTAAAAAAAAAGTCTTAATGTACATGTAGGTTACCGTAAACTTACCATCAAAATTATTTGATACTTTTTTTCTTCTTAATTTTTACTTTATCTTTATTCATGTATTTATAACTATTATCATTATTACTTTTATTGTAATTATCATCATCATCATTATATTACTCTAATTGTAATTATTATTATTGTAATCATTATTACCATTTGACTTTTTTGGCAGGAGTTTCTGCACTTTATTCACAAATCAATAACAAATGAAGAAAAACTTAATAAATGAATACATTTTTGCGTGACAATCGAAAAGATATATAATGTATAAGACTGCAAACTACATAAATGATGCATGTAAAACAGTAAAGTGGGAAAAAATACAGGGGCCAGATATAATAAGCAGGTAACTGCTTGAAACAATAGCAGCCATGAGGCCGTTATCAATATTATCATTTGTCCTTTTTTTTTGGGGGGGGAAGCTTACCTTTTTGGGATGAAAAGCAGACAGATTGGTTTGACTAATAGAAGATAGACGAGGGGTAGTATGACAAAGATAATATGACCAACATAATACACAGCTGCATAGACCTACATGAAACAAAAAAAAAGATATAAGACATGTTTAATATTCTCCATCATTCGGGCATTGCAGAACTCAGTGGCAAAACCCATTAAAATCTTTGTACATAAAAGCAATGGGATATTTCATATTTGTTTGTTTCACAAACAAAAAACAACATCCATATGAGATCTCTGCAACTATGCATAATATGAATTACTAACAAATAAAGGGGAAAGGATTATATAGATATACAATTAGTCAAATAACAAAAATGGACTTATATGGTTCAATATGAGTTAAGAGAAATATGATGGAATGCAATAACAAGCAAGCTTGTAGATCTGTTGGCCCAATAACATAAGTTTAAAGGAATAAAGGGTGGAAGGCAGATCTAATTTTATGACCATAATATTCAAGTTTGATTTGACGTCACTACAGTGAATGCAACTATTTTGTATTTTAAACAGCAGCGTTACATTCACCAAGGTGACATCCCCCGTTGCTTACAAGCCGAATAATCATATTTCCCCCTTAGTGTTGTGCGTTTTGGGCGAAATAAAACCCCATGGGAAAATTGAAACTTTGTACGGGAAATGAAATGTTATATTCAGCCACAGCATTACATCTAAATACCCCCCCACAAAAAAATTGCATCTATATGAAAAGGCACAAATATATATCATTAAAGGACAAGTCCACCCCAACAAAAACTTGATTTGAATAAAAAGAAAAAAAAACAAAACAAGCATAACACTGAAAATTTCATCAAAATCGGATGTAAAATAAGAAAGTTATGACATTTCAAAATTTCGCTTCATTTCACAAAAACAGTTATATGAACGAGCCAGCTACATCCAAATGAGAGAGTCGATGATGTCATTCACTCACTATTTCTTTTGTTTTTTATTGTTTGAAATATGAAATATTTTGATTTTCTCGTCATTGTCATGTGAAATGAAGTTTCATTCCTCCCTGAACACGTGGAATTCCATTATTTTAACATTTTGTGCTTCAGGCAAGGAGGTCCTAATTGTCAAATTTGTAAAAATTGAAATCTTGTATAATTCAAACAATAAAAAACAAAAGAAATAGTGAGTGACATCATCAACTCTCTCATTTGGATGTAACTGGCTCGTTCATATAACTATTTTGTTAAAAATAAGCGAAACTTTGAAATGTCATAACTTTCTTATTTTACATCCGATTTTGATGAAATCTTCAGCATTGTGCTTGTCTGATTTTTCTCTATTGATTCAAATCAACATTTTTCTGAGGTGGACTTGACCTTTAAAAGCCATTCTCTACTTTTTCAACACACTTCATATCATACTTCTTACAAACAATACGGTCAGCATTCTCTCTCTTATGCAGCTACATTTCTTTGGAACAATCTCCCCCTACAAATTTGCAATGCTAACAGTGTTAATACATTTAAAGTTGTGCTTCAAACTCATCTTTTTAAATTAAATTGATCATATCATATGTTTATTGGCCCATCTGAAGGTATTTCTTTATTCATGATTTGGTGAGAAAGTGGTAAATTGTAATATTAATTTTGATACATTTTGTTGTGCAAAGAATTTCTATTTTTATTACCTTTATACTTCATTTTCCTTTCTCTTATTTTGCGGTATACAAAATTGTTATTATTATTTATATAGGAAATTATACTTACTGGACTATATTCTGCAAAAAGGAGTAACTGAAAGCTGATGAATGGGTAGGCAAAGCCTAAAAGCATTAGAACCCTTAACAAGGGAAATACAATCATGTACGCAACACGATACGATGCTAGCGGCTTCAGTCCAAGCATCCGCCAAAACTCAATCAGCTGAAAAGAAAAACAAGTAAAAAATCCCATGAAGCTTTGTCAGAGATGATAATAAACATGGCTTTTCTGTAGATTTCAGTTCATAGATAGTATAGTTTTAAACGATTAAAGTGCTCTGTGCCTAATGTGAAAATCGCAGTAATAATACCAAAATGCTTATATCTGCCAACTGCATCCCTATGTGCTTAATATTTCATATTACCATGGCTTTAGCCCAGCAGCCTTTAACAGAGCGGTGGCATTTCAAGGAATAAATTCCTGCCAGGTACCCATTTACATGACCTGGTTCAATGAATGTGGATTAATTTATTGCTAAAGGAAATTACGCCATGACAGGGATTTGAACCCACGAACCTCTGTTTTAGAGTCCGAAGACTAATCCACTGGGCCACAACGCTCCAGTAAAAGTAATAATGATGACAATGATAGAAATAATAATAACAAAAATAATGATAATAATATAACAATAATAACAATGATAACAATGATAATAATAATGATAATAATAATAACAATAATAGTACTGATAATAACAACAATAAAAATAATAATCAAATAAAAAAAAATAATGTTTACTAAAATACCTAAATCAGTAATGCATTAAATATACAAATATCACTGCTTTTCCATATCAGTTGGCCATTATTTGCTGAATAATCTCTCTGATGCAAGGACCTTGAAGGGAAAAAATACAGGAATGAAAGAAATAGAACAAAATAATGTTGCCAAATTTGAAGATTGAATGATAAAAGTAATCAAGTGTCCGAGGCTGATCATACTTACAGTTTCTTCACTAAGAAGCTCAAAGAATTCAAAGATGAATGCGTGGAAGTACCCGGTGTAGGGCCCATGCCACATTGCTAGAAATAGAAGCGTTGACGCTTGAGATACTGGTCTTGACCCAAGAAACCTCAGTCGCTGGTAGATATACCTATCAAGAAATCATCAGTAAGAGGAAAAATAAGATTCATTGCTCAAAAATAAACATTTCTGCTTTGATTAACAATACATAGATTTCATTAACATGATGTTGTCCTATAGTGGCCTAATCTGACAATATACCTTGATTTTGATTGGCTGAGAAGTACAGTTCCTATTGTAACTGTCAGATAAACATACTTTGTCCGATAGAATGTATGACAAGTCCTTTCATGAAATGCTCCCATGGTATTTTTTTCATGCATATGATTTTCATTCTCCCCTGATAAAGTCAGGTTGATTGTCCTGCAATACTAAGACCTCTCGTAAAGCACTTTTCATGTAGGGGAAGGCGGGGTAAGTTGTGACAGTTTTTGCTTTTTGCATGTTAGAATTGATATGATTAATAATCTTGTCAAAATAAGTACCTTGCCTTGAAATTTAATTCTTCTGAAATATTTTCCACCTATATATAACTTTCTATCCCCACACTGAAAGTCATCGTGACCTTTGAAAAAAACGATGTCAAATGGCTCAACTTGCCCCATATATGGGGTAAGTTTGAGCCACCTTCTGGGGTAAGTTGAGCCACAAAAACTATGTACAAAATGTATGGGGGAGAACCAGCATGTCAATTTTTTGTTTAAAGTCTTTTCACTTGCTAATTCTCTATAAATACTAACATCCTGTAAAAGGAAAAGAGCAGTCATGTAAATTTGCTCCTTTCAGCCTGCATTTCAATCGATTTTTGTGGTTTGTTTTTTTAAGATACATTACCATAGGAATTACCATGGCTCAACTTGCCCCATGCTGTTTGGCTCAACTTACCCCAGTCAGAACTTAGTGCGATAATTTTGTATCCACACATTTATTATGCATCCATCATATAAAGGACTATGACAAGAATGAAGATCCATACCTGGACTAATAATGTTGTTATCATGTCTTTATTATATTTAAAGACGTGTGTGTTTATAAAGCACTTATCTATTTCACACTCTTATTTACTTTTTTGGCTGAAATTCATATTTTTCCCTTTAAAAAACTGCTTTTTTTTCAAAGTTGGAAACAATGTGGTGGGGTTAGGGGTTATGCTATGGGTCATCAATACATGGCACCACCACATTGTCTGACTCATTCATTATTTTCTTGGGGCTGGTGGCTCAACTTGCCCCTATGCTCAACTTACCCCACCTTCCCCTATATGTTTCTTCTTTATCTAAGTCAAACCAAGCATTTTGTGCATTCGCCATTCTCCACCCATGTGTAGTTAATGGGTACTTGGTGGGAAGAAATTCCTCGAATGCTTGGGTGCCCAAGAAGTGGAACAAAAGCTGCGGTAATAATAACATTATCATGTGATGCAGGGCCCGCTGGGCGAGCAATATTTGATATGAATTGGCTCCCCTGGGTAGATATGACATTATTGTTGTTCCATAGTGACTTGTCTTGATGTTACATGTACATGCCATCTTTATCTTGACTTACCTTCGAGCCCAGAGATTGGTCTTGACGTTATACGATGCTATGAGCTCTCTGATAGTTGTTGAAGTTTCATAGTTGTAAACATGGACGTTTTCACAATGATCCCACCTGGTCTCGCCAGCCTTGTCAATTCCATTATACCCCAAACCAGTTAGAATACAGCTTCCTTCCTGGAAATCAACAAAAAAAATGTAGGAACGTTGATTTTCAGGTGCTCCTGCTACCACTCCACTCGCCGAACTCAAGCCAGCCTTCTCTCATCTACTCGAGCCTGCCTACTACTCAGCTTTCCACTCCTTCTGGTTTACAGTCCTTGACGTTTCGGGCAGGTTGATCGTCCATCTTCAGGAGTGTCAACAGTCAACCTGCCCGAATCGTTTGAGTTCCAGCTACTACTCTATTCCAAGACTGAAGCCAGCCTTCTCTGACATGTACATACTCAAGCCTTCTTCTCAAGCCTGCCTACTACTCAGTTTTCCACTCCTTGTTTACAGTCCTTTTAAGAACTACACTCATTTCTAAAAAGAATACTCTACTTTCAAACCTCCACTTTCTTGCCTTTCCAATTCACCTCCAATTCTATCCACTTTTCTTATCTCAGTCCCTCCAGGACGTTACACATGGTGTAGCGTAAACCTCTTCCGTGATTGCTCATACCACCATGCTAACTAGTCCTTTATCATCCAAAGTAATTCTTATCTTAGTTGATAAAGTACTATTCTATCACTGAAAAATCTATTCCCATTTCAAATTGATTTAAAATGGAAATTCCAATTTGTCACAGAAAATGTACACAGGCCTCGAAATAATCGACGGCCATCGACGGCCATGGCCGTCGATGCCCCCATTACTGGCCGTCATGCCCTTCTTCTTTTTGCTAAAAGTTACGGCCACTAAAAATGTGCCCTTTTTTATATGGCCGTGGTGCCCTTTTTCTCATAAATGTGCCCTTTTTCTGATATATAATGTGCCCTTTTTGAAAGTCTACACCTTTTTTTTCTAAGTGAGGAAAACTTTTCTCCGATCTCAAAAAGTATCCAATACCTTAGCTATACCAGCGACGTCCAGTGCATGTATGCAGTCTAGTCCGAAGCCGCGCCGAACGATGAGCTAGCTATACACCGCTAGCGGCCGGCCGGCCGCTATCGCGCTTTACATACGCTATGTAAGCTGCAGCATAAGAATGGACGAGCCCTCGATACACAAAATGAGTTCATTGTCTGCGTGCACAAAACAATAAGAAAACACACAACCAAGCTCACTTGAGCTGATTGGACCTTCGGATAGCCAATGAAACTTTTGGGGAAACAAAGAAGAAGGCACGTGGTTCCCTTATCAGGAGAGGTCATGACTTCAGAAATAAATTGACCCCTCCCCCATCTGTGTGTGTGTGAGGGAGAGAGAAAGATAAGGGGGCCGGAGAATTCCTTTCATGTTTCAAAACAATAATGCAACCTTTTTGGCCCTCACACAATGAAAACTACATGTACATTCGAGTCTTCACCGGTACTTTCTCGACTAGTCTCCAAAAATAGACCCAGTTATACATGTAGGTTCAAATGATAAAAAATCGTAATTTTAAAAGGTATTTCAAATTAAATATTTTGCAAAATATTTTTTTGAAATACATGTGTAGTATCGTGGGCAGGGGCGGGGACATGGTGTGGGCAAGGGATGTAATTGTTCAAGAAATGCTCCACCTGGGGTCAGTCTCAGAGAATAGTTCATGAATGAGTTGTTTACATCTTTGGACTTTGGACTGATCTGGGCTGATTCATTCATATGCAGGGGTGTGGCACTTGGAGGGATGCATGCATAATACCAGAGTACCAGCATGGATTTAGGAAGGATTTTCATTGGAACAATAAACTGAAAGTTTTAAAACCTTATACAGTGAGTGTTGTCAGACTATTAAAGTTCATTTTTTTCTTAAGTAAATAATGTGGTTTGGTAATGAATCTGATGTATAACATCGACTATGGAAAGCCCCCCCCCCCCACGCTGCGAAACTGTAACTCCTACAAATAATTTATTACATGCCCCTTAAAAAGTGGCCTTGGTGCCCCTCTGTATGGCCTTGGTGCCCTCTGCTGCCTGGCCTCAGTGAAAAAGTGCCCCTCAAAAAAGTGGCCTTGCCCCAAAAAAATCCTATTTCGAGGCCTGATGTACACAGCCAAAAAAAAATTGTGATTGAAAAAATGAATTCAATGGCCAATATTTTGAAGTCCTGTTTAGCTTCGACCATGCTCTAAACTCTGTGCTAAAATAATGAGAAGCCAAAAGCATAAAAATTTCATTAAAATCAGATGTACAGTGCGTAAAAAAAACCGGGCCATTTGTGAAAAGTCTATAAAAATTTGTTCCAAATTATTTTATCTAAATTTTGATGTTAATAGATGGTCTAAGATCTTATCTTTGAAATGCCATTCTAAAAAATAAATTTTGTTTATGCTTGAGCTAACATGGGATTTTTTGTCGGGGGTTCGAAAAGAGGCTTACACTCAAATGGCAGAAATTAGAAATTTGATTAGACTTTTGGCTAATCAGCGGACTTCCTCTTAATCTTTTCATTATCTTTGCCATAATTTTCGAATTATGCTGTCAAATTTCATTTACAAATTTATTTATTTACCTGAATTGTTTGTTTTTCATTTAAACTTCTTTCACCTTTGTATTTTCCTTCATAAGTAAGAAAAGAAGACTTTTAGTCAACCCAAGTAAGAAATTTGCATTATTAATTGGGACAATTTGTAATTCAAATCCTTTAATTATGTGAAACAAATTATGTAATGGTACCTATAAAAGACATGAATCCTACATTTAAGGGGTTATTAAATCATTCATCAAGTTTAATTGTCTTTCAAGGCAATGGTGTATTGAGTCAATTTCGAAGGAGCAAGATATGGTAAAATGTATTAAAAAGTTATGAAGCGAGCAAGCGAAAATTTTCACTTTTTTTATTCAAATATCGAATTTTGTGATTTTGACATAATATTCAGGAAATGGTTTTCTGTTATTTTCCTTTCCACTTTTGTTTTCTTGGTCATGATTTTTTCATGGGGGGGGGGGGGCGCCCCGAGCCCCCACCCATCAGTATGCCACTGTTCAAAGGTACCATAACCTTTGTAGCACACAATGAAAGGATTTGAAAAAAAAAAACACGCTCTCCCATATTTTGGTTTTAAAAAAAAATGTTCTTGCATAATGAAGAAATATTCAAAGCTTAAAGAGAACATATTAAAAAGGAACAACAGAACTATTCAAGCAAATAAGTAGATTTGGAAATGAATTTTGACCGCATAATTCGAAAACTATGGCAAAGATAATGAAAGGGTTAAGAAGAAGTCTTTGGATGAGCAAGAAGTCCGACCATCATATTTATCATTTTATGCCAGACAAAAACATTCCGTGTTCGCTCAAGCATGAACGAAATTTAATTATTTTCATGGCATTTGAAGGATAAGACTTCAGAGCACCCATTGACACGAAAATATAGAGACAATGATTTGAAACAAATATTTTACAGACTTTTCAAATCTGTCCCTTTTTTTATACGCACTGTAGAATAAGAAATGTATGACATTTTAAATTATCGCTCATTTCAGTCTTATGCTCGTTGGATTTTTCTCTTTTTATTCAAATCAACTGTTTGTTTGGGTGGACTTGTCCTTTAACATTGCTTGTTTTTTTTTATGTTCACTGTGCTCTTTCACCATGCTTCTATGGAGAAGGAAACCAATTCAATTATTATTCCCAGACAGTGTAAATGATCCGAGTAACAGGCGCGCTGATAAATCGCACCTGTTATAAATAATTGTATAAAAATTGGCTTTCCAAAGTTAACCGCAACTTCAGACCAGCGTTTGAATTTAAAGGGGAAGTTCACCCTGACAAAAAGTTTATTGTAAAAATAGCAGAAAAAATAATAAAAAATATTGCCGAAGGTTTGAGAAAAATTCATCATGTAATTAAAATGTTATTAGAATTTCAATTATTTGATTTGTGACGTCATATGCGAGCAGAATTCCTACACTAGCGAATGGTTAAAAATCAATGAAATGTCATTTTCTCAAAAAATTGAAAATGGTTTTCACTGTACCTTTTGTATATCAATAGACAAATCATTTCACACCCGATCATGAATAGAAAACAAAATTAAGTCATCAGGAACCATACAAAATTTGAAATTCATGCATTTTATATTACATAACACATGGGGCAGCTGCTCGTTTATGACGTCACAAATCCAAAACTTTGAACTCTAATAACTTTCTTACTCTTTAACGGATTTTCCTCAAACCTTCACCAATATTTTTTACTATTTTTTCTGCTATTTTTACAACAAAGTTTTCTTCAGGGTGAACTTCTCCTTTAAGCTGAGATCAGAATACGGGCCAATGAACTTTCCTGTGGGAATAAAGGACCAAAACAGATTTTCCATTTTGATTTAACAGTAAAGAGAAAATATGTCTTATTCATTGAAGGAAACCTTCATGAACAAGCTTTGCTTCCAAAAAGTTTTCCATGTAATTTAATAATGTTAAATCGTAATTTGCTTTACTTTGCAATTTTGTTAAAATTTTCTAATGAAATAAACTTGTTATCAATCCCCCCCCAAAAAAAAAAATCACTGTCACACAGAAAGTGATAGCCAAGCTTTAAAGTTAAAAGGGAAGTTCACTCTGAAGTAACATTGGTTTAAATAGATGCTTAAAGAGGTTTGGCAATATCGGTAAAATATTAAGAGTCATTGGTGTTAGTTTTTTTTCTTCCTTTTCCCCACAAAGTTTTGACAAAATTCGCATTGAGCTGCTACCCCAAAGTGTCATGTGACATAAGTGCAACATTAAAAATGCCACTTTCTCACAAGATGATTTAAGCCCCCGAATGTCTAACATAGCCCCTGTAAAATGCAATAACATATCCCCCTGTAAATTACCAAAGCATTCAAAATTAAAGATAATTTGGCATGAAAATTAGAGTGAAAAATAGCCCATGTGAACTGCACTTGTACAAGGCCTCTTGGCTTTATTTATACAGTCCCGATTTCATTTTCAATGTTTACTTTTGCTTCTTGATAGTTCTTGTATTTTGTATTAATTATATTTTTAATCGAGAATGAAATAAATGCAGATTGAATTTGATGAATTCAAAATACGGTGTACCACCTACTGGTTGCTGCTGACAAGCCAATATCCATCATTGGGATCGACATCGCAGGCACATGCAGGCAGCGCAGTTGTGTGCGCTTATTACCATCCACTGCAGAGTCTGTGGAGGAAAATTTCACTTAAAACAGTCTAAATTTCATAAAGAAATATGCTGTCAATTTCTCTCCCACCTGGACCATGATCGACAGCTTATGCAAAGTGGCCAGGCCGCGCCGGCCAGCCAGCCAGCACAGCATAATGCATGCAGCGAGCGACACATAGATTTATTTCGATGTTGACTTTGCAGATTTCGGCCTGTCTGCTGTAAACAGGGTGCTACATAACTTATTAGAAATGCTTGCCCAGTCGGGCAAGTAGATTTTTTAATAGTTGGAATATACTTGCCCAAAAATCTATTACACTTGCCCGAAAAATCCTCGAAAAACTTTTACCTCTTCAAACGATAGTTTTGCAGTTTTATAAACCATTGACATTTTTCTCTCTTTTGACATGAGCTTATCTACCTTGTTATTGCATTTATTTTTCCAAAGTAATTTTATCTTACTTGCCATGACCAAAATTATGGTTAATATCATGTCATTTCGACCCTAATTTTGGTCATTCTACTGTATTTTGCTTTCTGTGTGAATTTTGCTTGCCCAATTTGGGCAAGTAGTTTTGGTCTTTACTTCAAAACACTTGCCCGACTCTAGCGTTTGCTTGCCCCGGGCAATTGGGCAAGTGCTTATGTAGCACCCTACCGTGTTGTAAATCCATCAAATGGAATACACAGTTATTGTATAGCGCATAACTCATTATGAATAGCGTCTCTATGCGCTTCCAAAAGACTTGGATATTATTCCCCCGGCTGTAGCTCAAGTAGCCTTCCAGCACTCGGTGCATTTCAAGGAATAAATTCCTGCCAGGTACCCATTCACCTCAACTGGGTTGAGTGCAGCACATTAGACCAAAAATACTAGTTTTCCCTGATACTTACAGCCATAACCCACGATGTGATGTACTTGCTTCTATCAAAGATACCCCAGAGGAGAATCGATAGAACTTGGCTGGGAAATGATGATTGCTGAGGAGAAAATGGAAGAAAAATACATCATCAGATCAGTCGCATGTAATAATGTGTCATTCATCATGAACATAATACAGAGGGAAAATGAAGAGGCCAAAGAGTTAACATCACGGTAAATATTGTTAACATGTCAGTGGGGATCTATATAAAATGGGTTCCAGAAGAAACTTATGAAACTTCAGAAGCGCACATCACAAATTTCACTCAGTCAAAATGAACAAAATTTTGACACAGGCTAGCTTCAATAATCTTTTCTAAACACATGTCAATAATTAAGGGATTGGTTCAATCACAAAGAGGCTGTAGTCCAGACACTCAAATCAATTGGTTTTGGAATTCAAAGTCACAAAATGGCAAAGGAAAGACCAATGAAAATGAGATGGAATTAAACAAACTTACCAGTTTATTTAAAGTTCACAGTAATAACTAATAGGTTACAGGACGTTACAATTAACATTTTTAATTTCATCTTATCTTCATTGGTCTTTCTTTTGCCATTTTGTGATTCCGGAACCAATGATTTGATGGGCAACAGCCACTTTGTGATTCAACCAATCTCTTAATTGACGTGCGTTTACTGTTTAGTATACAATTAATGCACATTTATGAGTGTGTTATGACGATGCAGCACACTCGAGGGTATTTACAATTATGCGAAAGCAAGAGGCGCTTGCGCCGAGTGCTTTTGCATAATATTGTGAATGCCCGAGAATTGCTCGCATCGTCACTAACATCACGAATCTTAAAATGTGCATTAATTGTTTTATAAAACGGGTCGGCAAAATGAATTTTTCATGGAAATCTTGTTCAAATCCCTCCAACTTGTGTACGATCGCACAGACGAAGAGATCACAAGACTATCAATTATGACATCACAGGCGTATCTACTATGCGCGCCCAAGGAAGCGCATCAAAATCCTAGCCAGCCTCTTTTACTGAACGCGTATCAGTTTTTACGTGCTATTGGAACTAATGCTGCACAAAAATTGCACAGTGCTGCACAAAAAATGCACAGTGCTGCACGAAAAATGCACGACTGGAAGGTTGCGCATAATTAAAGCATGAACACATGACTTGAATACGCACTCACCATCGGCTACATCCTTGAACCCGTTTTATTAATAAAGATTATTGAAGCTCAGCCTGTGTCAAAATTTTTGTTCATTTCGACTGGGTGGAATTTATGAAGTGCACTTGTGAAGTTTCATTTGGAGCCCATTTTATACAGATCCCCACTGACATGCTAACAATATTGACCGTCATGTCAACTCTTAGCCCTGTGTAGTATGAAACTAAAGGCTACAGGATATCATTAAAAGGAGGTGAGTCAACCCCAAAATGAAAGTAAATCATTCTCAAACTCGGAGGAAACCAAGGATTATTATAAAAAATAGATTTAACACATCACGGTCCCGTGACACAAAGGTTAGCAATCAATCGTATGCTTGATTTACAATCAATTGTACATTGTAGTCAATGGAATAAATTGTAGAAAAATGTTTCTACAATCATTGCTAAACTTTGTGTTACGGGCCGCTGAGTGTGTTTAGAATACACAACACCAGTGTGCTGTTATGACTGATATGATTCGATGTTGTATCAAACAAAGTGGATACGCAAAGTATAAACACGCCCCTTTGTGCTGGCCTCTAGCCTTGGCTGAATGAAGACTCATGCAGTAACCTCTAAGTTGCTTGGTATATTATTTTCTTCTTTCCACAATAAGAAGGTCTTTACCATTAAACCCATGCAATTAATGCAATTGAATAGCCACTATTCATGTGGAGTGTGCACCCAATAAAAGCAAGCTAGCATTGGTAATGGTACATAAAATGGACAATACTGGGGGAATGGTTACAAATTTCTTTTGAAATTATTGACATCTGCAATTAGGCAACCAAAAAAAGTTTGTTTGGCGTATCCCGATTGACCCTAGAAAATTACCCATCCTCATCAGTGACACATTTCATACCAGAAAGTATTACATTTTTTCCATTTAGGAGGTCAGTTCATTAGAATCTGTTCAGACTCAATTTTTGATTGTTACATCATCTGGCAGTGTGCCTTTTTTTAATGATAACCTCATGAGTCCAAAGTCTACCAAAAGTCTATGGGGATGATGATATAACAGGGTTTATTTCATAGACTATACCTCATGAATATTCATGGGTACACAAAGCGTAAGGATGTAGTATAATTTACGTAATATCGATCAGTTTGATTGGTGTGGCGCGATCAGTAGGCCAATGCTGCAGTCAAGAACACTGATGAAGAATAAAGTCTCGCCTTGAACGAAAGACTCTGGTAAAATCCAAGTCCAAAATGTGTAGTCTGATTCAAAGCTTCCAAAAATAAATTTCCGGCCTCACTAGGTTACAGGTAAAACAAGGCGTCATCTGGCACTTATGTTTAAGCTTATATTTACAATGAACTAATCACTCTTTATTGACTGTTGACTGGAAGATGGTCAATCCAAGATAGGCTTTCCTTTTGAGTTTTTCATTTCATTTCAAGAAATTTTAGGTTTAATATTCAAGTTTTTAATATGATTGCATAAATTCATATCATGATTGTATAAATTCATATCATAATTGTAATTTATGATAAAAATGGAATGAATGAGTTACTGTGTATGAAAGAATGAATAAATGAATGAGTGAATGAATGAATGAATGAATGTGTGAATGAATGAATGAGTAAATGGATGGATGAAAGGATGGATGGCTGACTGACTGAATAACTGAATGAATGAATGGGTAGATGGATGAATGAGTTATGAGTGAATGGATGGATAGGTGGATGGGCGGATGGATGGATGAATGAATGAATGGATGAATGAAAGAGTTAATGTGTGAATGAGTGAATGGATGGATGGGCGGATGGATGGACGGACGGATGTATGTATGAATGAATTTACCATGAACTGGTCACTCTTCAAGTACACTTGACTGTAGACGGGAAGACAGAAGATGGTTAATCCAAGATAGACAAGACCCTGTAAGAATCTCTTGAGAGCAGGTCGAAGGTTGGACGGATTCTCCATCTCTCCCTTGGGTAACAGCTGTTGATTGGCCAGGTACAAGTACTGACGCATCGAGAACTGCAACCAAAACAATCCACCAGTTATTTAGGGAATATTGGATGGCCATGGGTGGGATGAAAAGAAATATTGTTCTTCAGCAAGTAACAATATTTCTACATAGTGCAAGTGCATTTGAATTTAATAGATTGATGCTCCTTTACCACACCTTCTGGCAACTAATACGCAATGCAATTTCATTGTGACGTAAAAATAGCTTCATGCGCACAATTATTTATTAACCAATGATAATCTTGTGGGCAGGGCAAAATATTCATTTCGTCCAATATTTTCAATATTGGATGGTTTTCATAGGCATGCACATTAAAAATCAGCTTTAATATTTTGTCTCTTTGAAACAATCTCGCAATACGTCAAGAAATATCCGCGCCTCTAAAACCCTACAACTAAATAATAATAGTAAATATTATTGCACTGTTTTTCTATATCATATCAAGGTAATATAAAGTGCAGCATTGAAAAAATCCATTGGTTATTAGAATACAATACTGACTGCTCTTGAGGTTAGTAGAACAAACTATTGCCCAGTAGAGATCTTGAGACTATAGGTTTACTATTTTCATGAGACTGAAAGTCGGGGAAAATAGGCCTATAAAGACTCAAGATCATCAATGAGACAATTGCGGAAGTTGGGGGCCATTTCTTTCAGTTTAAGGCTACATTTCAGGGGTAAGAAGCAATTATGCAGTACCGATAAAGGAAATGTCATTAAACTGCCTCTGTTAGAATTATAACTTTTCTAAATAATCTTCCATATTGTTTTTGACAGATCTGAAGGGTAACTCTGGGAAGAATAATCGCCCCAAAGCATGCATTTTGGAAGAATTTTCAGGGTGATTTGGTCTGTCCTGGGGCAAAATTGCCCATTGCCCCTTTTGTGTATTTCCCAAGGTGGGTTTTGGGGCGGCTCATTGCAAGCGACTGTTTTTTTCTTACCTGGGGGCCTCCCATAAAGGCAGCAAAGAAGAAAGCAAATCCTGCAACCTCAAGGAGACTTGGTAGTCTGGGTAAATAATGCTCTTTCTGGTCCTTGTTTAGGCTTTTCTAATATCATACAAAAAAAAAGAAATATAAACAAAGATGTATTAAAAGATTTTAAGAACCAGCGTCATGTAAAGTACCACCACAAGTCCTCAACTACTCATATCAGGCCCACATCTTACAAAGAGTTACAATTGAACCAATCAATCCAATCATACTAGCAGGCCCTGCTGAACACGATAATGTTATTATTACCTTGATTGGGCGCTTGAGCATTTGAGGATTTTCTTCCTACCTAGTACCCATTTATTTCACCTGGGTGGAGTGCAGCACAGTCTAGATAAATTTCTTGCTGAAGGAAAGCTATTAATGGTGGCTTTACTACATTTCCCATTCTTTTGCCTATGATTAAATCCATATCCATAATTGCTCAACCTCGAAATAGACATGATATGAAATACTCTGAAAATTTGCTTTGCCCAATTGATTGTGGGCCCGGCAGCCGCTGTGCAGCACCAGATGAGGCTCTTTCCCTTTGATTGTTGAATGCCAAACAATATGGCAGAAAGCCAGCAACTCCCATCTTTTCATATCTTTTGGTCTGACATGGGCGAGGTTTGAAGTTCCGACCTTCCAGTTGTGAGGCAGACGTTCCACCAACTGAGCCAACACACCAATTGGCCAAATAATGACAATAAATTTCATTATTTTTCATGGAAGAAAAATTGTAGGATTTCTGCAGGAAAGACATGGCTCTAACTGTTGTTAAGAAGCCTAAAAAATTGGAAAGAGTTGGAACAAAAATGTTCAAACACCAAAAAATCAATAATTTTGATCCATGTTCATGAACATAACTAACCCCTAATATACTGTTAATTTTTAATTTTCCTACACATACTTCCAGTTAAAGCAATAATAAAATGCATACAGATATTTTGACACTTTAAATGGATCGATAGGACATTAGTTTTCAAAACCAAATTCCCTTTCACATATTTCAATGGGTACTCTTTCGTACTATTGTATGTTCCTACCAGTAATTCTGCTAAAAATACAATGCCTCCATGTAAAAATGATTTTATGACACTTCAAGAGAATAGGACGTTGGATTTCAAGTGGATAAGCCACTTAAAACTCTAATAAATAGTGTCATTATGAATAATTTTGTGTCTCTTTTTGTGGCTTATCTCAGTCAATCTGCATAGTACATGTACAATATTAAATGAGGAAGAAGGATGTTTCTACACACAATCAATGGATGCTTCATTTATGCATACATGTATCTGTATCATATATTGCCCATATTAGCATGAAACCTATCCACAGTTTGCCACTATCTACCCGGATGAGGTAAATGGGTGCCCAGTAGCATTTACTCCTTGAATGCTTTAGCACATGTATGGCACCTCGTCTAAATCCAAGTAATTGCTGACGTTTGGGCAATACCGTTTACAGTCATCAACTGAAGACGAAAACCCTTGCTGGAAAGCTCGCAAGACAAGAGTGGAAACAAGAGTGTAAACAAGAGTGTTGCTATAAAGGCGAGCACATAATACGCTTGTCTGTAACATGGAAATGGAGTTATTGGTCAAGGTGGTGACTTCACCTCTGGCCTTCAGACTTAAAAAATCAATAGAATTGCTGGGATCTATGCTAGTATCATAAACACCAAATTATATGAGCCTAGGTTAACCCTATCTAGGCTGGGGTATTTTGGGAGTTCCTATGGCCGGGGGAGGGGGGGGGGCTGGGAGGCCCCCCTAAGATCTTGGCCGTCGACCGCACGATCGCGCCAAAAATTGGCACGCGGGTTGTCTGGGACATAATCTACAAGATTGTATAGTAATTTATTTCATGCGAATCGCTATTAAGTGATTATGCTAATTTATGCGTAATTAGTATGCAAAATCATACTTTTTCCTCTAACTCCCTAAATATAGCTCCAAATGTACTAATTTTTGGTATAGAAACTCTTTGTGATGTCTTTAGCAAGAGTACATGAAAAAAATTGTGATATCAAATCATTTTCTTATGTATTATATTGTTTTTTGCAATTTCTTATGTATTTCTTTGTTTTTCTTGACCTTTTGTTTTTCATTTTTTTTAATGAAATTTGTTGGGGACTCTTCTGTGATCATAAAAATCATAAAATGAATACATTTAGACTGGCAAAACTAAAAATAATCATACATTTATGAAATTTGGTTGAAAACACAATTTGCATTGACTTTGTACACGAAATCACGTTTTTGAGCAATTTTCGGTCTGACATGCACAATGTTGCGTAATTTCGGAACCACATACCTGGGTGACGCAAAATTGGTCTCAAAAGTTGCGCAAGACTTGAAAGTAAAAACTCAGCGAGCGGCGTGGTAAAAAAATTTCGCACGGAGGCCCCCCCCCCGGCCTAGATCGGGTTAAGTTAAACTAAAGTATATCATGTTAACAGGACTTCAGAAGGGTAAGATGACAACATGTAACTGTGATCTTGACTTATAACCTTCTGACCTAAAAATCAATAGGCTTCCTGGGATCCATGCTACATGTACTATCATACACACAAAATTATATGAGCCTAGGTTAAATTAAGCTTAAGTTATCGCATTTACAAGGACTTCAGAAGGGTACGACTAAAACATGTCAGTTTGATTGTGCCCTCAAAATCAGTAAGTTTCCTGGGATCCATGCTAGAATCATACACACCAAATTATATGAGCCTAAAGTAAAACTGAAATTCTTGCGTTTACAAGGAAAAGTTAACTGATGAACAGACGGACATCGAGCATGATACCACAATACGTCCCATCTAGGAAGGGCATATGAAAATGGCCTAATGGATAGGTCTCTGAATTTTGTAGTTCCTGATTCAAATCCATGCCACATTACCACTGGTCTCTGGCAAGATATCAAACTACATTTGCTGCACTCAACCCAGGAGGGTCAAATGTGTACCTGGCAGGAATTAATTTCCCATTAATGCTTGTGTGCTGAATAAGGCTGAGCTTACCAAGCTATAATGATAAAGGAGCGAACAGAAAGTAAGATGAAAGCATGATATTCATTTTACAAGATCAGAATGTAATACACCAGTTCATAGTTACTTCATGGACAATTTTGGTCAAATGACCTTTCATTTCTTTCATTATGACAGGCAGATTTCAAAGCAAGATATTACGTAAGCATGCCTTACATAGCAGGATGAAGAAATTGAATAGACCAGGTGACTAGAGTAGCACACCAATGAACACTCTATGAAGGTATTTGTTGCATTTCTACTTTGAATGCATATCACAGCACGTTGCACAATGTACTTGGCAAACGGTGAAATACCAGTCGTTCGTGGACGCATTGTTATTTTTTGTGAATGTAAATGAAAAACACAATTCAAATGAATTTATGAATATCAAGGCATCAAAGTCGGCGCTTATCTCATTAGATTTTAAACCACCATGTCACTTTAGTACAAATGACCTTCCTCTGATCATGCGCAGAATCTTTTGATCATGCGCAGAAAGAAACTACGAACTGGCTTATTGATATTATTGTGGTTGTCCGTGGGCAAGCTAGGACCCAATGACACGGGTAAGAATATTTCTGTAAAGCGTGTTTACCTTGTCAGGTTTGTGACCATCATAGACGTCTAATGCCATACCAATCATCTTGAGACACAGGACGCATTGGGGAGTGTCCCAAGCGAGCATGTGGAAGTCTTCCTTCTTGAAGAAATATGCAACTAGTAAATAGCCCTATAACATCAAGAAAACAACACAGAACAGTTTATTATTAGATTTGTTAACTCTTTGCATGCTGAATGATTTTTTTTGAGGGGGATAATAATATACAGTATTGCCTACCTAGAGTTTGAATATAACATTTCCACTCCCGGATGGAGTTTATTCCCATATTCCCAAAAATATTCTCCCGAAGGAAAAATATAGCCACAGAGGGATGTAGAATTGTTATTAATTAAAAAGGTAGACCAGGCAATATCTGTTACAGGTATGTTATAAAGTACATGTGGATTTGCCATCAGAGATTGCATTCATCATCACTCTTGCTCTCCTTTCTGTTTCCATGTAATCTTCTTTATTTCAAGATTTCAGTATTGCACTATTGATACTTATTATTATTATATAGATGTTTAATATCGCAGACCTATTGCCTTTTATTAGCAAGTTATTAGCTTTTATAAAACGGGTTCAAGGATGTAGCCAATGGTGAGTGCGTATTCAAGTCACGTGTTCATGCTTTAATTATGCGCAACCTTCCAGTCGTGCATTTTTCGTGCAGCACTGTGCATTTTTTTGTGCAGCACTGTGCAATTTTTGTGCAGCATAAACTGATACGCGTTCAGTAAAAGAGGCTGGCTAGGATTTTGATGCGCTTACTTAGGCGCGCATAGTAGATACGCCTGTGATGTCATAATTGACAGTCTTGTGATGTCTTCGTCTGTGCGATCGTACACAAGTTGGAGGGATTTGAACAAGATTTCCATGAAAAATTCATTTTGCCGACCCGTTTTATAAAACAATTAATGCACATTTTAAGATTCATGGTGTTAGTGACGATGCGAGCAACTCTCGGGCATTCACAATATTATGCAAAAGCACTCGGCGCAAGCGCCTCTTGCTTTCGCATAATTGTAAATACCCTCGAGTGTGCTGCATCGTCATAACACACTCATAAATGTGCATTAATTGTATAATCTAATTTGAAGCTAGGAGAGCAAGCTAATTATTACGATTGTTGAATTTAATTGTACAAATGTGCAAGATTGCAACATCAGCGCACATAAGCAGTTGTTCATTGTCGATTCTAACCCACCCACAACGAGAGGGAAATATCAACATAATAATGATTTTATCCCTTTTACATTTATAGAACTTTGATGTATCAATCACTTGATATGCTAGGCTTTATCAAATCAATCACGCAAAAGTAATCTGTGATGAATTGTTTTTATCACTTTACAAAGTGTCACGAAGAGTGTTATCAATATTTTGAGCACATTCAAAATCATAATTCACTATGTTTGACGAAAGCATTTTTCAATGTTTACAAAGATCGAGGGAAAAAATCTTTGTATGTGGTTCAGATGTGCAAGAAAAGAGTAATAAATAAACAAGTGGAATGCCTCTGGCAGTCTCTCCTGCATTACGAGATTTAATATAGCAGCAGTGCCAACTTTGAAAACAAAAAGAATTATTATCATAAAAAAACATTCATATGATAATCCATGTAGATAATGATACATTCAGGTGGACCGAATCTATTGTTTTCTGTTTTGTGGTGTAGTGGTGAGTTAGAAGTGGCTGACTGGTGGTGTATATTTTGTTCTTAAATCATTTTTTACACTTTTAATTACTATGGCAATTATTGTATCCATTATTCACTGTACATGCATATTGAAAATGTTTCTTATTGGTTTACAGTTTCATTAATAAGAGCATCATTGTTTGGTAATTGTTCTTGATTTCTCCCGATATATTTCCCTTACTTTCCTTAAGTTGCTCTCACATTAGACAGTTATTTCTGTTGCTCTTTTCTCATTTTCAATTGTCAATACTGAATCTACTTAAAGCTGTTACAACAAATTTCCTTTTAATCCTTTTTAAAACCCATATTACATCTCAATAATTTTATATTTAGGAGTGAATCATTTTTCCAACATATGTACTTTTTCAAAACTTTCCAAAACTAAGGTCACTTCTACATTATTATCATGATTATACCATATTTGTTTTTGTAATTTCATGATTCTTTTTAACATTGCTTTTTTCTTGATTTTATGTGTATTTTCATGCTTTTTGTAAAACATTTGACAATTCAGCTGTAACAAGCTTCGATCATTTGTTTTAATAAATCTTGCATCTTGATTCTAGAAAATAAAATACTAAGTTCAATGACCCTAAATTACCTTTGACCTTGATTACCTGAATCTGATCAAAAATGATCAATGATACTTGATTTCACCTAGATGTTCAAGTTTAATGCAAGAGATCCATTTACCCTCAAAGTCACATGTATGATCACATGTCAGAAAGTTACCCTTGATTAAGATTTCAATATTAAGTTAATTGACCCTTCATGACCTTTGACCTTAATCCTGTGATCTGAAACTTGTCTAACATGATCAGTGTTACTTGATTACCCTCATGCCCAAGTTCCCCGAACCAGATCCATAAACTTTCAAAGTTAAAATGATGGCATTTAAAATATGCTCCCAATATGGTAAGTTCGTTGATCGTGAATGACCTTTGTTTGACCTTGGTCATGTGACCTGAAGATAAGGCAGGATGTTCAGTAACACTTGATTACCCATATGTGTAAGTTTCATGAACTAGGTCCATATACTTTCTAAGTTATGATGACATTTCAAAAACTTAAACTTGGTTAAGATTTCATTGTTGACGATACCGCCATCAGAAAAGTGGAGCCTAAACCGTAGTCTTGCTCGCTATGCAGGCAAGACAAAAAATGGTTTTAGGCAAATCTCGATGATGACTAAAAAACTACAAACTCTGATTACAAATTCCAGGATAAAACTGTAATAGAATGGTAAATTAACTAACAATTAATTGGTTGAAAATGACTTGTTCAATGTGGGAATCGTGCAAACAGGAAAAGAAAATTTACCATGTTGTATGCAAAGGAAGCTGCTACTGATGTCCTAGTTCCTCCAACCAGCTGAAGCAGTAGAAAGTTTGCTATTATGGTCACAATGTAGTGCATACAATCCAGTCCTGAAATAGCAATATAAAAAAAAAAAACACATACACTCTAAAAACACTTTACTCAATGTTTGGTAAAATGGGAACATCTACATGTATGCTTGGTGGGTAAATTGGGTGATTTCAAGCCTGGTGTTGGCCTTGGTGTTGAAAATTGGATTGCTTCCCCTAGCTCCAAAACTTATTCAGTGTTTGTAAAACTGATCCAGATCACATTATCGACATCTCAACAACTAGTGAGTGACTTTTTGGGACTATCTTCAGTTTATGTTTAGTGTTATATTTGTGTAAATATTGACCTAACACCAACACCAAAAGGTCAACACTGAACTTGAAATCACCAAATGATACCAAATACTTATAATAATAATGTAAATTTTTAACGTTGAGTTGAAACTGACCCTTTAAACTTGCATTTTGATCAATATGGGGGAAAACTTACACAGCAAACGTGCTTCTTCCCTTTCTACCCCATATTGGGTAATTCTTAATCAAATCTGTTTTAGATTATAAGTGGGGAAGAAATCAGGGTCCTGTAACAACAGTTTTAGTGATTGATTGCAGAGCTGACTATTACGATCAATCAATGCAATCAATCGTAGAAAGCAGCATTATAAAACAATGCTAAGCTTTATGTTACGGGCAAGTATATAATCACTACACACAGGTGAAGGCATAAATGTTCACCCAGCTACATATGAAATGCATGATATTGTAGGACTGTTATTTTTACATTATGTTTCCTTTCATAGTTTAGTTATTTACAGTTCAAGCTTTGGTATTTAGTGCAGCTTTGTTGACATTCTTGATGCTTCTGTTGTCATCCATTTAATTTAAATCAGACTTTCAACCTACTTCTCCTGTCATTCCTTTCCTGTTCAGATGTGTTCATTCATTACATTCCCACATCTGATTCTTTTGTTAAACATTCTTATTAGGTAATCATCCCAACTTCTTATTTAGTTCCATCCTCTATCTCTTATTGGTTATTTTTATGAATTAGACTTTTCCACTTTCAGTTGGCTTCTCCATTCTCTTTATTTTCTTTGGTTGATTTCGTTTAAATTAAATATATGTTAATTTTGAATTACCATTATGAGTTTAGCTGAGGCAAAGTAGCCCAGTAGCCCAGATATTAAACAGTGCACTACCAGACTTCATCGAGTTAAGTTCTATTTTGTTCCTGTGTCTTTACAGTTAAGTTCCCTCTTCTCCTCTCCGTTAGCTTCTGTTTGATGTGTGATTGAGCTTTTGTTATTCCCATCTTCAGTTGAACATTTTATTTTCCCATATACTGTATCATTTTCAATCCCACAATATCAAATGCATGATTATCTGGTAATTCGTTATTTTTCAGCAAAAGTTCTGTTTTCACAGGAAATCAAATCACATGTGAACGAGCAATTTTATACCCATTCTTAGAGAAATTTCATATTAGCATAAGCTTGTTACTTGTTTGATACAAAATTTGTTAAAGTAGGACAAATATTCATAAAGATTAAGGAATTTTCACAATTTGGAAAATAAAGAAAACATCTCTTGATATGAATAAATGTTCTTGTAAAATTTGGTGTCAACTGTTAATGTTGCATAATTTCACTTTTTAAAGATTTTGGTTTTGCAGCATCGTATTACAAGACACACTTTTCCATGCTTGAAAGACATTTATTTGACAGCTGACATAAAATCTTCATATAATCATATCTGAATAGAATACACTCTCTTTGTTAACCTTCCCTTACAGGTTGAAAATGGCCACGTAAACGGTTCCATGACATTTGCTGCGGCAACAATTGCTCCGATCAAAAACCTGCACATTGAGCATAACATAAAACCTAACCTCCCAAACTAAATAAACCCTAATCCCTATCTTTACATTATTCTGAACCAAAAACACTATTACAATCCTAAGTCTAACCCTATGCCCTCTGAGATATTAGGATCGGAGCATATGTCGCAGGAGCAAATGTTGTGTCACCACTTAAACACACAGATAACGTACCGAAGTTGAAGTACGCAAGGGACAGGCCGGCTGCTGCATAGAAGAGATGTTGAGTGCTTGGGGCAGAGTGGATGACATATCGGCGAGAGAACAGGGCAAGAGGATAGCCTGCAAATCAGAACAAGGAAAATATTTGGAGGCATTTAGGAACTTCATCTTAGGAACGGTTTCATGCATGGACTTGGACATTTTATCTTAAAGGAGAATGAAACCATTGGAACAAGATAGCTTGTGTGAAAACAGAAAAATCAAAGAAACAGATCAACAAAAGTTTGAGAAAAATCGGACAAATAATGAGAAAGTTATGAGCATTTGAATATTGCGATCACTAATGCTATGGAGATAGCAAATTGGTAATGCGACAAAGATGTGTGATGTCACTTGTGAACAACTCTCCCCATTACTTTAGTATATATTTCACTTGCATTGCCTCTTTTATCACATCTATCCATAGATCATGTGTTCTTTCTACATGAGGGCATGTAATCCATATTTTTTTAAGAATACATCATGGATAAAGAGTTTGTATCATCATAAGAAAAAGCAAAAAGAGACATTTTGAGGGTATTTTATAGTCCACTAAAGGGAAAGTTGTTCATCAGTGACATTACACATCCTTGTCGCATTGCCAATTGGAGGATATCTATAGCATCAGTGATTGCAATATTCAAATGCTCATAACTTTCTCATTATTTGTCTGATTTTTCTCAAACTTTCTTTATTCTTATTCTTTGATTTTTCTGTTTCTACACAAGCCTATTTGTTCCAAGGGTTTCATTCCCCTTTAACAGTTACCATAGAGTAAAGAAGCGTGACTTCAATCATTTTTGCATATCAGCATTTTTAATACCATATTTTGATACTAGCAGTAGAGCATGATGAAAAACCCCCACAACCCAAATCTGGTGGGAATCGGTCCATAGGGCTCCAAGATATGACCTCATGAATACATAATTAGCCCCAATAGAGTCAATGTATTATTGGCCTGGTTCTAAATGTTAAGAACCAGGCCAATAATAACAATAATCCGCTTTTATATAGCGCTTAATCCATCGGAACGACGTTTCTAAGCGCTTTACAGATATATTATTACCCGGTCATCGGATTCAATCAGTCATTCCTGCACACAATGTGTGCACATCCTCCACTCCCTGGGGAGTATTCCAGTCAGTCGCCTGTGAGGCGCACACAATAATGGACAAGCTACAATGACTTTCACATCCTACCGGGTACCCATTTATCACCTGGGTCGAGAGTGGCAAAGTGTGGATTAACGCCTTGCCAAAGGAAGCCAGACCGCGGTGGGACTCGAACACACGACCCTCTGTTTACAAGGCGAGAGTCAGAACCACTACACCACGGCTCCTCCACTTGACAATAATACTTGACTTCAAAGGAATTATAATAATATACAAGTATCTTATAGTGCACTTCCATCTTGGTTGCATGCTCAAGGCACTTCTGAGCAGAACAACAAAAGCTTATTATGTATTCACGAGGACACATCTAAGGCCCCTATATACCAATTCCCTCCATATTTGGGCTGTGGAGGTTTTTCATCATGCCAAACCAAAATATGGTATCAAAAACGCGGGAATACCCCCCCAAAAAAAAAAAAAAATTGTGATGTAATCACTTCAGTACTCTATTGTAACAGTACTTCTCAGCCAATCAAATGAAGAAATCATGGGGCTCATTTCTATGATTGATTGTATTATTCATGATCAATTGTAAGAATCAGCTCCAAGACCAATCGCTAAGCTATATCTTCCAGGGACCAGTTTCATAAAGCTGTTTGTGAGTTAAGAGCAACTATAAGAATGACTGATCATCCTTTGTTGCAGTAAATGGTATGTTCATTTGCGATTACTTAGTGCATAAGAAATGTTCTCCAGCCGTTCATAAAGTTGCTCCTAACTTACAAACAGCTTTATGAAACATCCACCAGGCCCCAGGATTCAAAATCACAATCTCCGAGTCTGATGCAGCTGGTAATTTAATAATTGCAATCCTGTAGATGCATCAGGGATGGCCAGAACTTTATATGTCAAGTGGTCATTTAGGGGGAGAGTGGAAATACATACATAAGACGCAGCATGAATTCTTTATCACATTGCTCACAGACTTTTTTACTTTCAAGTCTTGCACAACTTCTGACAAAATTTGATTTCTACATGCTTTTTCAAAGCAAGTCAGGGACTTAGCTCTGTTTTGCACTTCACTTGACTTCACCAAGGTGCAATTCAACTTTGTCTAACATTTTATAAACACTAATAGGCCTATCAAGCCATGTTTTGTAATTGTATAAACAGAACATTCAACAGCATCTTATATTTTGCAGATACCGTAATAAAATTAAAGAGCAGGTATAGAAAGTTTTAGACACAACTTACAAGGTCTTCTTTTTGCAATTCAGATACCGTCAACCAAGTATGGCCAGTTCCCCCATGTCTGCGCGGTCTCCCAAGTCTGCGCACCCGCGTATCAGCGCGATTCTAGTAAAAGAAGATACGCAATGAGCATGAACTTTATACATGCAATACTATAGACAGGTATTCATAAAAAAATCCGACTCAAAATGGTGGAAAAATAATGAATTCAGGGTATTTCATGTGACAGCCTCAAAATGCAGCCTTTGTCATCAAAATCCTCGAATCGTGTGCAAAGTGAATGAGTGCGCAGACATGGGGTACCATTTTTTTCAATCTGAAAATGACTGCCCGAGGTTTTTTCAAGGAAATTCTATATTTTCTTTCCTTTTTCAATGAGAAATTTGGTACACTTATACTCTTAATAATATAAAGAACATTATCAACCAAAATCTTTTGTGAAATAAGAAGAAATTCATGTTCAATCTTAACTCAAATTGTTAGGTGTGCAGACTTGGGGCCCACCGTCATACATTGAGAAAACTTTGTTCAATTTTCTTTTGGCTCGGACTCGGTCTGGGACTCATTGCGGGCGGGAGCTCCCTGACCCTGGTTAACTCAAGTCTTAAGCCTCTCAACGCAACGTCAACCTCCCATTATCAATACCGGCACCCACAAAATTCAGTATGCGGGACTGTACTATCATCGGTGTGCATTGCATTGTGCGAGAAGTGAATCTCGAGCTCACGTAATTGGTATCAAACCTCACAAGGCCCAAAATATACTTACAAATGAGGATCGAAGCGTAGAATCTTAAATCCACAATGGGGAATCCAATGGTACCCGATAGTTCTTCAAAAAATCTGGAAACCGGGTTGATTTCCATGATTTTCAACATGCCAAGGTGTGCCATTTTTGCCGAGTGAGGAGGAACCGTCCTTTTTCTCAGTCGCAGACTGCAAAAAGGATGCCTCACGGATGCATGCTTATACTAAGTATAGTATTAGATGCGTGCACCGTACCCGGGCACGTTTTGTTGGTTTAACATAGTAATTATTTCAGAATCTTTTGTTGAAAGATGTTTTATTGGGGTTTTTTTCTTTGAAATCAAATTCATACAATATTCAGTTCACAAAGTGACAATTTCAAAAAGAATATGAACTAATTAATTACTTGATCTCAATATATACACAGGGGCGGATCCCCTCCAGGATATTCCCCAAGGGGGGGGGCACATTTTCAACCCCAAATTAAGTACATTTCACACCCGCCCCCCCCCCCTCCCCCCAAATAGACCAGTAAAAGAAAAAAGGGTTTTCAATCAAATATTAAGTGCATTTCGTCCACACATAAATGACAAGTAAGCGAGAAAGCAAAAAAAAAGTTCTAGGCTTGCAAAAGGAGGGGGAGGGCAGGGGCTCACTTGTGTTTTGCAGCATTTTTACATTTAAAACTATTTAATTGTGCCTCTCAACGGGGGCGGCTGTGCCACCCCCCCCCCCCGAGGATCCGCCGGTGATTATACATATCATGTAACACTCGTATTGTACCATATGAAATAATAGGCCTATTCCAAATTCATTGAATTACAAATACCAGAGTAAAGTATTTTATTTGGTGCCAGGTAAAAATGGCAGAGGTAAAAATGGCAAAGTTAAAAATGGCAGAGGTAAAAATGGCAGAGGTAATAATGGCAGAGGTAAAAATAGCAGAAGTAATAATGGCTGAGGTAAAAGTGGCAGAGGTAAAAATGGCAGAGGTAATAATGACAGGTAATAATGGCAGAGGTAAAGATGATAAAGATAAGCTACATCATAATAATTATCATCCATGACCGGACTCTTGTCGACGAAATGGGCTATAAAAACTGATTAAATATTATGTTGTTTTTCATCATTTAAGATCTATACTCTGTCATTTATGTGACTAAACTAAAGCAATATCTCGCCAAAATGATTTCAATTAGTGACTGCATGATGAAAGGATCTTAAGCTCGTAAGCAGAACAACGCTTTACATACAAACCCAACGATTTTTTAAAAATGTAAACACCAATGTGTGCAGCCACTTATAACCCTCTGAAACGAACAAATTCGGGTCTACGTCGAACTTCTTTCATAATTTAAACTGGATAAAACAAATAACTGAACATTCTGTAATAAAAGTATTTTTTTTATTTCCATATCATGATGGATCATGATGAATAGATATTGATGTCATTGGCGGATCCATGGGGCACAGCTGGCCCGTGCCCCCCCCCCCTTGAGAGGTACAATTAAAATCTTAGCAAATATGCTAACTCAAGTGTGCCCCTTTTTAAAGCGATACCCTTTTCTGATTGCTAATTATTTTCGTGGACGAGTTAGTAGGCGGAAAACTTTTTTGCGTGTCATTTTTCAGGAAAATGTGCCCCCCTTGGGAATTCCTGGACCTGCCCCTGATTAATGTGATACGTTAAATGTAAATGATACAATTATTGTTCAGCAATACCTCAATGCAGCTAGTGGATGCCAGGTTCCCAAAGGGTTTGACGTCATATATGGGAAGCTGCCCATGACATTTTATGCACTAAAAATGGTCCATAATTGCTTTAAAAAAATATTTCAGGAGCGTCAGTGAACTGATTTGTCTCTTGATATATACTGAAGATATAGATATACTGTAATGAATTAAGTACAATTGCGATCAAGAGTGTGCTTCATATTCGAATACTAATACAGCGATTTGACATGAGAAGGCCGTCCATGAGAGTCCAGAAAAAATAAGATATTCTAGCCAAAAGATTATCAATTTTGGTGCAGACGATCTATCTATGATTTTAAGAATGTCACCCTTTCCATTATTTTTATTTTCATAGAACCGTTCTTCGTTAATCTATGTAGGGCTTACATGCGGGGGCTTTTTGATTTTTTTTCATGGGGGTTTAAAACTCTTTACCTATACCATTATGACCTCTGCCATTTTTACCTCTGCCATTATTACCTCTGCCATTTTTACCTCTGCCATTTTTACCTCTGCCATTTTTACCTCTGCCATTTTTACCTCTGCCATTTTTACCTTTGCCATTTTTACCTCTGCCATTTTTACCTCTGCCATTTTTACCTCTGCCATTATTACCTCTGCCATTTTTACACCGAGCCTTTTATTTGTAGCATTGGCGTATTGAGATAAAAACAAATTGAGGGGCCAGACATGTATTATGGGGCAAAATTAAAGTTTCCAAAAAAAACTGCGACAGAGCAAAGCGAACGAGCATAAATCATACATTGAAATGAATTATAGGGCTATCTGAGCAGTAAAATTGAATTTCATAGTGAATAATGATAGTAACAACAGGAATAATAGTGATGATAAAAATAATAATGATAATAGGCGCAATGATAAAAATAATAATCATAATAGTAATGATAATGGTGATTATAATAATACTAACAATGATAATAATAATGAAATAAAAATGAAAATAATAATCATGATATTAAAATGATGAAATAATAAAAAAAAATGATAATTAAAAACTATGTTCGGACGTAATAAACTGAAATATTTCCTTCCTTATCGTGCTTATCTCAATCTGCTTTGACATTGAATAGGCCAATCTTGATTTACATGGACTTAGACATACGAAAACACACATATAAGGAAATAATTCCGATCTGAATACTCTCGAAGTGAAACTGAAAGATAAGTGCTTGTTGTTGTTGTTATAACTGAATCGTATTTCCCCCTTGATGAATTTATTGAGACATACTTTAAAAAGGCCTATATTAATTGACCTACCTATGTATAGAGCTTCAGACTTAGCTATATCTTCTTTTAAAGTCGGAGATCTGCCTGGGAGCCTATAAAAAAGAGCAAACCATACCTCATCCGTATACAAGTTGACACACCGCACTGGTGAGCATAAGCGGCGGAAGTGGGGGGATGGGGGGATAGATTCCCCACAAAAAATATTAGGTGGGGGGACGGTCCCCCCTAATAAATCTTTATAGTTGATAACCTTTTTTTACATGTGTTCATCAAAAATTTCAGGTAGACCTCCCCCCCCCTAATTTTTTGGGCTTCCGCCGCCAATGCTAGGAAGCCGGGGGGGGGGGGGTGAGGGGTTCCATTGGCGCCGGACACTGGATAATCCGCCGACTATGGAATAAAACACACATGCCGCACCCCGCCGATGGCAACCCCCTTTTTGTTCGCTTTTTTCATGAGTGCCATTTATAAACCCCTTACCCCCACCTCCCCCCCGGCCAAACATGAGTGGCACTATAAGGCGGTATATTGGAAAATGGCAGTATGCCACCAGTGATCAGTAATATCCAACCCCTCCCCCTTCTCTCTCACGTTCTCTCCCTCTCGATTTCTCTCTCCGCTCCCTCTCTCTCTATCCTCCCCCCTCTTTTTTCCCTCTCACCTGTAGCTACAAGAAAACAAGATATGGAATAAATTATGGTGTGTTGTGAGAAAAAAAAACAAAGTGATGCAGGAATAATGAATAAATAAAAATATACTACACAATAATTAAACCAAGAACGATCATAATCATGTTGATTGTGATGTATTTTTATAATAATCTTTGGTTGTCATGAATTGTTTTTTTTTCTTGCATGCATACCATTAATATTATATTTTCACTTTTCGGGCAAAATAACACATTAAACATAATAAAGAAACAATTTACCACAATATTGCCTGAAATTGAATTTGTTTTCAAGACTTAATACCTATAATAGTAATACCTTAAAAAAAAACGAAGAATATTTCAGCCAGTGTGTATTTTTCAAGCATGAGGCCAGCTTCCTGAATCTGGCAGGAAATTATTTAGCGCGCAGCTTTTGTATTTATTGTAGTGCTCTGAAAGACATCTGTAACGCTCTTATATAAGCAGATATAACTAATATTATTTAGAAAACATCAATACACGGTCATTTAACTCTTTGAGAAAATAAAAAATCAAAACCAACATTTACAATAAAAGTATGCATGAAACTTGTAAAAAAACAAACATGCGCATTATTGGATGAAAATCAAGGTGCGACGAAATCATATATTTATACAACACAATACATCATTTCAAGCAATAAAATAAAAGGCACTCACGGTTAAACTTATAATCGGGATCTCAATATTTGCCGAACCAAATGAAAACCATGCAATCATAATATATAGGGTTATTTGAGACATGCTTCATTCTAACAAAAGTTCGAATCCTGTTGATGTTATAGTTGTAAGAGCGTTTCCTCTCAATATACTGGTTTACACTCTAAATTCAAAGGATTTAAAATATATCCAGATCGGCTGTGACAAGCCGAATTTTGAATTTATTTAAAATCTTAAGGATTAACTTTTAAATCTCAAAATATTTAAACTAAAATCTTTTAGATTTTAATTTAAATCAACAAAGTTTAAATCTAAATCTAATACTAGTATTTTTCGGCTGTTTACTATTCACAGCCGATCTGGATTTATATTAAATCTTTGGAGGGCACCTGGTTAGATCAGTAACATAATACGGGGTGGGGTGGATAACAGAGGGTAGGTGCCCTCTATCTGAAGAATTTATCTTTTACTCATTTGAATGTAAGTTCCTGAGCCTGGGACGCGTTTTCATGGAAGGACTTATTGGATTTTTTCCCCTTTGCTTTATTAGACAATTACCATAGACTTCTGAGCCGATCGAAAACAAGGAAAGTTGTCAGATCTCCCAAATTGTTGTATATTAAAATGTCGACGAAAAGCTCAACAGAATCATAGCGGGAAGAAGATTTAAGACAATTGCAATCATAGTGGTAGCCGAACTCTATAAGTGCCTGAATCCGACATTGTGCAACAAAATGCCCATAATATACACAGTAAAAACGATATTACTACATGAACTTTAGAATTCCCCAGTGAACCATTCCTTAAAATCTTAAACAACAAAATTTAATTCTTGATATGCTATCTTCCAGTGGCGTACCGTGGGTCACGGCATGGGGGGGGCACCAGCAAAAAAATGAGCCACTTTATAGTGAGCGCGCGAAGCGCGCTGTTGCCAGGTATACTGACCTAATAGAAACAAGGACATTACTTGCCATTAAACGAATATGTATATCACTGATCAAATAATGCGAGCGCGAAGCGCGAGCTGAAAATTTTTTATATTCAGACCTAAAAAAGGGACATTATAAGCAAGTTTTTGTAATCATGAACCTGCTCAAAATTTAGGAAATTCGGACCTGAAGAGGGGCATTTTAAGGCTTGTTTGTAGGAATTCATGAAGATCATACGTATTTCACTAACCAAAATGATGCGAGCGCAAAGCGCGAGCTGAAAATTTTTTATATTCAGATTCGAAAAAGGGACATTTAACACGTTTAAGGAATGATTTTAGGAATTCATGAAGAGCAGACATATCTCACCAATCCACTAATGCAAACGTAAGCACGGACAGGTAATGTTTTATATGAAGACCTTAACATGGAACAATCACTTTAAGTAGTCATGAAAAATATGTATATTTCACATAAAACAATAATAACTCGAGGTGCGAGGAAAGGTATTTGGTGTATATTGACTTGAAAACGGGAGGTTTTAGTACAACAGTATTGTATGTCTCCTTAAACAGACAATGCGAGCACCAGGAACAATGAATACATAGAAAATGATGAAATTGTTTTTCATAAAGTTATGAAAAAAATATTTCTTATGTAATAGAACATAACATAATTATAATATAATATAACATTGTAATGAACAATAATTTATTCCTTCCCATTACGTTTCTCTTCCTTTCCTCTCTTTTTCTCCTTTTCCCCATTTTTTTTTTTTGGGGGGGGGGCAGCCGATTGGGGGGCACGTGCCCCCCATGCCCTCCGTAGTTACGCCACTGCTATCTTCAATGAATTAAGCACAACTGTTTAGAACTTTAAACGCTTGTTCAAACTGTTCAACAGTAACCTATACAGTGTATTTCTACTTTTGTATTTTTCGCCTATAGGGGACGCGCGTGCATTTGGTTCCTGGTCAGTTAGTATTGTAGATTATACCAAGGCGATATCACCTCTGGAGGTTAGAGGACACTGTACTAGCGTATCTACGGAGGGGGGGGGGGCAGGGGAGGCAGACTGCCCCCCTGACGAACCACAACCCATGCAAGGGCCCTATCCCTACCCCCACCCCCCTGACGAGAAGTTGAAGACGTTTTTTTTTTTTTTTTTTTTTGCTTGTCAATTTTTTTGTGCTGTGAAATGTCATTTATATCCTGTTTAGGACATTTTTTGACATTTTTTTCTGGCACGATATCCTTTATTTGTGGTTGAAGACCTTTTATGTGTGAGCCGTTTTTTTTGCGGACGATTTTGCCCCCCCCCCCTTGGAAAATCCTAGGTACGTCCACTGTTAGATGTGACATCTCCTTGATTATACGGCGCTGTTCCTGATAATGCAGATCGATCAGAATATGAAGCATGCCTCCTTCAGATGCTGATTGAGTTCGGCACTTCTCTGGGATGAAGGTAAGTGTATGGCGTTTCCCTTGTTCTATTCCGTTCATCAATGATTTCGCCAGCTTTTTCCAGGTCTTTACGGAACCTAAGGTTTCAAACAGAAATTTGAAAATTATATATAAGCTTCAATAAGTTCGCCAGCTTTTCCAGGCCGGGCCTTCACGGAACCTAAGGTTTCAGAAAGAAATTTGAAAATTATAAGCTTCGGTCATTTCTCCAGCCTTTTCCAGGCCTTAACGAAACCTAAGGTTTCAAACAGAAATGTGAAGATTATAAGCTTATTATAAATTGAAGAAGTGGAAAATGGAATATGAAATACAGAATGTGTTCCTTCTGACACTTGTAAAGGGAATTGAATTTATTTAGTTGTATTCGTATTTATAGTGTGTAATTATATGTATGAAAATAATAATGTAAATAATAGAATTCTACATTCTTTAGGTTGTTAGCAATGGAAAACAATGACGTTGATTCTTTTTACGAGACAATACTGCAATTCGTCTTGAAACTCTTGCTTGATAATAAACGAAGGGCAATGCGTACTATAAACTTTAACAAAGACGATATACCAAGACGATATACAAAGACGATATACAAAGCAGATTCAGTTATTCAGTATCATAAATCACTGTCAGAGTTTCAATAAATAATACACCTTTTTTATATAATTAATAAAGATAGTAGGCTTAATTCACTTTTCGATTAATTGGTACTGTTGAGTATTTTGTGTACTTTTCCTTTTAAGTATTGTAATGCGAAGTTGAGTATATACAAAATAGAAATTGCGCAATATAAATGCAGAATTATCATTATCATTAGTAAAGTAGTATTATCAATAATTATTGTTATCATTGTTATTATTATTGTTGTTATTAATTATTATTATTATTATTATAATAATTGTTATCATTATCATTATTCTTATTATCATTGTTGTTGCTGTTGTTATTATTATATGAATTCTAGATGAACACTGTAACAATGATGTTAAGCGAACGGCAGCAAGATGGTGAAACAGAAATATAAAACCATGTGTAGTATATAATGGAAAATCTCATTTACTTTTCTAAAGCTTGCAGTCCAACTGGGTGATAGATGTATTGAACCTCGAAATCACCGAGGGGTTGGGTACCTCGCTCACTTAAAACCTTTGAGAGAGTCATCCACTGTACGATATCACGCTTGGATGGGAGCCGAGAGAAGACCTCTTCTTCACTGACAGGGGTCCTACGGGGATAATGGTTGCAGAAAGTTCGATTTGGTATAAAAAAAATTAAGCATCAAACTTACCATCTTCAATACCACTGCCATTATCATCATCATAATAATATAACCATTATCGTCATGATCTATCATCATAATTTTCATAGTCATCATCGCCATCATTATGGTCATCCCATCTTAATCATCGTCATCCCATCATTGTCATCATCATCATCGTCGTCGTCGTCGTCATCATCATCGCCCTCCTCGTCGTCATCATCATTATCACCGTCGTCGTCATTATCGTCATCCCATCATCATCAGCATCATCATCGTCATCCCATTATCACCATCATCGTCATCGTCGTCATTATCACCATCATCATCATTATCGTCCTCCTTCTCGTTATCATCTCCATCACCGCCATCCATATCATAATGTTCATCATCGTCGACATCACAATCATCTTAATCACCACCACCACTATGTCCAGTTAACTGATAACGTAAACCACATCCCATTTGTAATCAATAATTTATACCGGTAAGAATACCCGGTATGATGAATCACGTCTTTCATATGATGACCATGACGACGATGACGACGACCATCATAATGATCGACGATGATGACGATGGTGGTTATGAAGGAGATGATGCTGCTGATCAAATAAAGATGATGATGGAGACATTGATTATGATGATAATGGTGGTGGTGATGTTGGTGATGATCATGTGGATGATTATGATAACTTTTTCTTCTGTTTCTTCTTCTGCTTCTTCATCATCTTCTTTATCTATTCTTTGGCGCTATTTGCGTCATAACTTTTTTGTTATCATAACTAATGTACGGGTTGAATGACGCCAAGACGAGTTCTACGGAACTCAGCAAGTCGACTTTCAGATCATGGTCTTAACAGCCATAGCCCTCTATGATCTTCTGGTAGGGGGCAATTGCTCTTTCTGCAGCAGTGAATAAAGTCACATGAAAACAAAAGTCAAATTTCCGAGTTCTTAAAACAAGTACCTTAATTGCCTTCTGGTCCCAAAGAAGTCGAACTGCCGAATTTCATTGTTTTCATTTTCAGACCAGGGACCCGTTTCATAAAGCTGTTCGTAAGTTAAGAGCGACTTTAGGAACGACTGGTGAACCTTTCTTACGCACTTAACCATCACCAGTGAATATACCATTTACCACAAGGATCACCAGTCGTTTTTAAATTCGCTCTTAACTTACGAACAGCTTTATGAAACACCCACCAGGTTGATAAGCCGAGTTCCAACAGCAATAATCTTCTCTTCTTGTTCCAAACAAGTCTAATAACTTCAAAAGTTGTCTTCTCGTCCGTCATTTTTACCCGTCCCGTCTTTTCGGCATCTTGTTAGCTCTTATAAACTTTCCGCAGACTTGACTAACCTTTGATGTAGGTGGGTCTCCATTGAGCCAGCCCGGATAGCTTGGCGGGAAGGCGTACTGATCGTACATCCCAAAGTTCACTGCCGCGTGTGTGACGCTGCAGATAAAGATGAAATTGGTCACAACCTCTGAAACATCTTCGGTTGTCCGAAAGTTGCCGTCGTTGGGGACGCCCTATAGGATGATGAATAATTTCGTATTACAAACTGCATCAACTAATATATGGGGTTTTCCTGTTAAATGTGTTTCGAATTTCATTTTTAGTATAAATATAAAATGATCTCAAGTAATGAATTCTGTATTGGCACTTAAATTAGCAATTATACTTAATTTTCAATTTAAATATGACCTTTTTAATGTATATAAGGGTGCTTATAAATTATCTCGACAAACCTTGGTAGGTTTTTATGACCACCCAGTTCCAATGATATTGTATATTTTTATTGCCATATGTATCTCTTTATTTTCTTGTTCTTCGTCAGAGTTTACGTGCTTGAAACGTCAAGACCACCAGTTCTTCCATAAGGACGATTATCCAAAAGATTACCAAAGAAGCCTTTTCAGGACTAACTTTAATGGTGTAACCGCAAATCTTACCATCCAGTTTTACCACCATGCAAACCTTCAAAGCTCGAAAGAAACTTGATGACGTCATACTTTGGTACTATTAATGTGTACACATACCGAAACATACCTTCATTTTGACTGTGATTTCTCCGGTCTTTGACTTCGACCCTGAGAGTACTCTGCCCCACTCTTGAAGTTCATGGTCTCCTTCGATCTTACCAGGTGAATCTACAAACCAACCAGCAACATCAGTTAGATTTAAGAGGGATTTTACTTTGTAAAATTGAGATTTAAGATGGACCGTTGTGGCCCAGTGGATTAGTCTTCTGACTTTGAAACAGAGGGTCGTGGGTTCGAATCCTAGCCATGGCGTAATTTCCTTCAGCAAGAAATTTATCCACTCAACCCAGGTGAAGTGAATGGGTACCTGGCAGGATTAATTTCTTGAATGCATGAGAGCTGAAAGGCAGCTCGAGCTAAAGCCAGGGTAAAAATAATAACATCGCGCCTCGGAATAGAATGTTTCTATATAGATGGCGCTTTATAAATGCTTGTTATTATCATCATTATTATCATTATTATTATCATTAAGGTCTAATATCAGTAGTTTATTGAAAAACGTACGATTCTAAAACCTTGACGTTGTATTTCTGTCGAGTCAACTGATGATGATGATAAAGATGATGATGATGATATTGATGATGATGACGACGATGGTGATGATGGTGACAATTTGGTGTATTTATTGATGATAAAATATCAATAAGAATATGGCATTTAACATCGTTTTATCTTATTCTTATAATCCAAGTTAGATTATCTTACCGTAGAAGCATTCGACGATGGTCCTCACATACTCCTGAATGGCACTGTGGAATAAGAGTGCGTCGTCCCGGTAGTGGTAATTGGGAAGCACTTCCGGGTCATCCACACCCCTATCCCGCAGGTCTTTCAAAAAAGACCCTTGACGGTCAAGACTCCAGTTCTTCCAAATGCGGTTGATGATTTCATTCACCCCCGCAGTCCCTGTGACCATCAGGGTGTCGGAAACGCTACCTTTACCCATCAAGAGATCGAGGCCTTTGCTGAAAGACAAATAGAGAGCATGAGAGAGATGGAGGTATAAAGGGCAGAGAGGGGGTAGGGAGAGGGGAGAGAGAGAGTGGGGGAGGGGCAAATAGACCAGATTAACAGAGAAAGAAAGAAAGAAAGAATAAAAAAAATCAGACAGGGAGAAAAGAGAAAATGAGGCGACCAGTTTACGAGGGGGGGGGGGGGGTAGGGGTGGATGTTGTGTCATTTTTCGCATCGTAATTTATGCACACACACTTTCGCCATTACTTCCGTCCTGAACAACCGATGACAAAGCTTCTTGGGTGAAACGAATAAAATGTAAGATTCAAATGCAAGGAATAATTTCACATCTACCCCAGATGTCGAGATTAGAAGATTGGGTCAGTTCCCTACTTTTACCCCTACCCCCACCCAAAAATTAATTTTACTTTTTACTCTGGGGAAGAAATTACGTTTTGTCACGTGATCTATGTTGCTGCAAGTTTGCAAAATGAGGTTTATAATGTCTTACTTGTTGATTGCGATGATGAAGAGAAAATGAGGCGCAAGAAGACGGAATATGGGGTGCGATGGAGACAGACAATGATGCGTTGCTATGGCAGCGGACTCCATGACGATGTGTGTCATTCCAAAGTGAGATCCGGCTTGGTGTATGCAGACGTCGGCGTTGCAGAAGTACATTTTGGCAAGGAGCCATGTGTACTCAGGATCAGTCGGGTAGAAAACCTGGATCATTACACAACGAAAACTTTGGAGTTATTCGATAAGCCACTTTCATACTGACAACCGAAGCGGGGTTACTCCGGAGTCCAGAAGAAGTCACTCCATTTTGGAGGGCAGTATGAACAGTTCTATGATTGTTTCGATCCAGATTCAAATCGGAGTACTCAACCCACTTTGAGGAGAGGTTTAAAAACGGAGTAAATCCTTACCGGAAGTGCGGTATGGCGCGAACTCGCTTGGAAACCACGGAAACGACTGCGGATACACCGCTGCGGAGCTTGCCAGTTTGAAAGGGGTTGGAATTTCAGTCCGCAGTACAAGAGTATCAACGCAATCCGGAATTACTCCGGAGTAACCCCATTTTGCCTTCAGTATGAAAACGGCATTTGAGGACTATACAATCATTTTACTAAAGCAATGGTGTTAAATTTACAGTATTAATTCGTTGCCCATGGGTGTTATGACAACACCTTTTGTTGCGGCTATAAGGGGCTATATATAGGCGAGCGGCGAGAGGCCAAAATTTGGGACTTTAATCCCCCGACTGGGTCAAAGCAAAAACATGCACCACTTTGAAGGAAATTTTCTGAATTTTTCAGAACTGAGAATTACAAGTGTCGCAGAGTGTAGCTTCACCAAGGACATATCATATACGGACTCATTTAAGAATGCTGCTATATCAAATATTATCCTTCCTGTTGAGTTGGTACAGCTAAACAAAATAAAAAGTAAACATTTTTATGATTTGTTAGTAGCAGAAAAATATGAGCGTCCTGTAAGTACGTTTAGACTTCAAAACAGATATCATGTTTCAGATAAAGAATTGGTATTAGCTCGTTCATCTATTCTACAGTGCGTATCAAAAAAAAGTTTACACTTTGAAACAGCCATGGGAATTAAAAAATATACAACATGTTGGTAATTTTTTCACACATAAATATGGGTTTGGGTCTCATCTATTCAATGAAAGTAAAAGTTTTGACAGAATGTTACACTTGAGTGAGCACTGTCCATTTTGGTAAAGCTCGCAAAAATCTGTTTGCGCAGAAATGCTTGTTTTCACGTTGTATCCAGGGGAAAGGGTGAAATCAAACTTACCCTGCGAAGCATTTCTTATAAATTTCCCTAGCACTTTTAGCCAATTGAAATAAAACGGATACATTCAAGCATTTTGTAACAATTTTGCCGCCCAAATTTGAAATTTCAACACTTAGTAAGCACAACCTTTACCCTTTTTATGCCAGCTGGATCTGAGGACATAACTAAATCTGAACAAAAGTTTATATCAGACATCTCCAGCATTTTTCACTAAGTTTTTATCATTTAAAGTTGGTTTACATATTCATTTAATACTTGTTTCTCCACACTTTTTCCCAAGCTTGGCAATGATTAACAAAATGAAAATCAAGCCTAAGCCTTTTCATGTAAATCACAGCTCAGTGTAAAGCAAATATCGTCACGATGGACTCGTTGTGTGGGGAGTGGGATGGGGCGCAATGCACTCTTCGAAGTGTTTTGGGCAAGGAAACAAGTTTAAAAAGGGAAAAGATATCTTCATATCAATTTTACTTGCTAATTTTCACGTGTTCTTCATGATTAAGGTTTACTCTTATTCGCATAACTATTTCAAAGTTCTGCGCAAATCATTTTTCACCAACTTTTCAAAAGTAAGTGGTGCTCACTCAAGCGGAAATATTTTTCGACAGTTATATCGTCATTTGCTTAAATGGATCTGTACCAATGCTAAAATGTGGAAAAATCGTCAGGATATTACAAATATATTATTTTACAGGATTTTTTCTAAGTGTAAACTTTTTTTTGATACGCACTGTATTGAACACTATTGATGTAAAATACAGAGAATTTCAGTTCAAAGTATTGAACGATATTTTAAACTTGAACTATAAGTTGTATAAAATGAAAGTCATTACTTCACCTTTATGTTCTTTCTGTAATGCAGAAATTGAAACGATCGAACATTTATTTTGGAATTGCCCATTTACACAGTTATTTTGGAATCAGCTAGGAAAAGAACTCACTATGTTTGATTTTTCATTATTAACCGAAAAAAGTGTAATACTCGGTATTTTGTCAATAAAATGTCTTCTTTTTAATCATGTTTTAGTTATTGCAAAGAAATCAATTTATCTAAGTAGATGTAAATCATGTAAACCAACAGTTTCTGATTGTGTTGATTTGTTAACTCGATCGTATAAAATGGAAAAGAATATAGCAATTCGAAATAACAAAAGGAGTGTCCACGAACGCAGGTGGCGAGACATGGTACAGTGGTTATCCACTTATGTTATGTAACTGTTATGTAATTTCTTATAATGTATCATTCGTATTTGTTCAACTGTATTGAATGAATGTACCTTGAAGTGACCAATAAAACATCATTTAAATACAAAAAAGGACACCAGCCTTGAATAGACCACGCCCATTTTTGCGATAAATGCAAAGCAGTAACATAATTTGTCAATCAATTACACTAATAATAGACTTAACAAGGATAAAGTCACTACAGATTAAATGATATGATAACGCCAAGCAACCACTTGTGAATTATACCCGTTCATCAATGTATTATTAGTATGTAATACATCGATGAACAGGTATAATAGTAATAATTCACAAGTTACAATGCATTAAAGACATAATTAATATTGCAATGCATAAGAAAACAGCGTACTAAGATAATAAATGGAATGATGTATGCGGAAAGAGACAAGCATGTTACATAATGCCAGTGAAGGGGAGTTTGTCCCATTATCACTGGGTAAATTGTACTTTATCTCTACTTGAGATGATTTATGATGTTATGTTCAAACTCTACACGATGTGCCTAAAGTTGTGGTCCTCTAGGGATATCATCTGTTTCTGTTTATGTAACTCCCGTAGGAACTCGGCAGGACAGTATTTTTGTTGGTAAACGTGAAGCTGGTATATACCTATTACCTAGGAAACATTTTACGTCTATGTTAATCAGTCATATAGTGGCTGACGTTATAGACGACATATAATGGCAGAGTAGAGATCCGAACTCACAACCTTGCGATTATCAGTCCAATGCTCTAACCACTGGACCACACGACCCGTGTGTCGGTATAGGTAACTTGGTGAATGAGATTATTGAATAAAGACCTTATTTCAAAAGACAAGGCAAAAGCAATTTTGTGTCTCGCCCACGTATAAAAATAACCAGAAATATCGTGATTCGCGAGGGCATGCAACAGAATTGTATCAAAGCTTCATTGTAATATGACTGGGATGGAATAACTCTTGCTTTAAGAGCCTTGCCTTAAGAGCCTTGCACGTAAACTTTAATGTTGACCTGAAAATGACCTTTGACCTTATCGTGTGACCTCCGACTGCAGCATAACATGCAGGTCCCCCAAGTCTATCCACCATCCAAGTTTGGTTGAAAAGCGACTTACGGTTGCGGAGTTAGGTGTCATAAGAGAGTCTTGCATGTAAACTTTAACGTTGACCTGAAAATGACCTTTGACCTTACCATATGACCTCCGACTGCAGCATATCATGCAGGTCCCCTAAGTCCATCTACCATCCAAGTTTGGTTGAAAAGTGACCTACGGTTGCGGAGTTAGGTGTCATAAGAGAGTCTTGCATGTAAACTTTAACGTTGACCTGAAAATGACCTTTGACCTTACCATGTGACCTCCAACTGCATCATAACATGCAGGTCCCCCAAGTCCATCTACCATCCAAGTTTGGTTGAAAAGCGACTAACGGTTGCGGAGTTAGGTGTCATAAGAGAGTCTTGCATGTAAACTTTAACGTTGACCTGAAAATGACCTTTGACCTTACCATGTGACCTCCAACTGCAGCATAACATGCAGGTCCCCCAAGTCCATCTACCATCCAAGTTTGGTTGAAAAGCACCTTACGGTTGTGGAGTTATGTGTCATTAGATTTGTGACGGACGGACGACGGACGACATTTGGATCCCTAAGTCTCGCCTTCACCTCTGGTGGGCGAGACAAAAAGGAAAAACATTCAAAAAAAATACTTTACCGGATTATCATCAGCTGGGTCGGGAAATAGCTGAATGGCGACGGGTACCAAGTATTTATCAGTGTTCACGAAAAACAACGCTTTCGGTGCGCATATCTGTGGAGAAAAGAAAAGGACCAATGGCTGATTTGCAAACAGATTGGTCATTAACCAATTCATAATTATAAGAAATTTAAGGTAGTTAATTATTGGGAGACCTTATTTATTATAATTTTGGACTGGAGTCCGTTTGCAGAAAGAGTTGTCATCAAACACAACCACAAAATTAAATTCAACTTCATTTTCAACCAATAATATGCAGACTTGTCATTGCCCTTGCATTTTATTTTTTGTGGGCGCGTCGTGGTCTAGTGGTTCTGACTCTTGCCTCTCAAAAAGAATGGTCGTGGGCTCGAATCCTAGCCATGGCGTGTTTCCTTTCAGCAAGAAATTTATCCACACTGTGCTGCACACGACCCAGGTGAGGTGAATGGGACCCGGCAGGAGTAATTCTTTAAGTCGGGGTATAATAGCAAGCGCTTTGTATCCCAAGGCAAAAAGGATGCTACATGTATATAAAGCCAGCTGTTCTTTTATTTCATTTTTTTATTATTGGTTGCATTTACACAGTGCCCTTTCTGCGACAGCCCGCGTGATATCTCTCAGCATTATGGACTTGGTCAAAATAATATGAATTTACAAAATGTTGGTTGAACTAATAAATTGTGTGCAAAATGACAAAGGCAAACAGTGCTTGGGTCACGGCAATATATTTTAACGGTACTGTTTGTTCATTATCAGTCCCTCCGATTTAAAAAAAAATGTCATTACTATTTTTTTTTGTACATTCTCCGTTCATTATCATTTAATTGGTTTACATCATGTATTTTTGTGTTTTACATATCTATCATTATTATCGTTCTTGTTGTTTTAATGATCATCATCATCATCATCATTATTCAATTGTTACTGCCATTATAATTATTAGTATTATTTATCATCATTATCATTACAATCATCATTAATATCATTATTATTTGTTCACTGAAATAGACCTTGTAACATACCTGTTCTCCGTCCTGACACGGTAGATCACGCAAGAATTCGAAATCGATGATAAAAAGTCGCTTTCTTTCTATCGCCTCCTCGATCGTCATGCCTTCGAGTATGGGCTTCAAAGCCTCTTCACTCACTGCAAAACTAAACAAAATATTAAGATACCTGTTGGGATACGAATATTTTATGATTTACCTCAGTTGTATTCTTTCATTCATCCTTCGATCGGTAAAAACATTGCAGGCGAGAGGCGCCGAGTCCTGTATACCATGTATACGATGAACATTTTGAGGCAAACGTGAAAGCGACGCGAGCGAGCAGAAAAATACTATGTTCGAAGTTAATATAAATGTTAACATACATTTTTACAAGTGAAAATGTTGAATTCAACATAGGTTATGATTTCAGGAAAATTGTCGATTTTGAAAAAAAAAATCATACTATTACGCTAGTCGAATATAAATAAGGAAATTTGATATGCATGTAACTATGTTAGATATAGTATGGTTGTGTTACGAATCAAAATTCACTTGACAGTAAGGTTTAAAATTTGCAATAAAATGTCCTTAATCGCCATTTGTAGGCCTAATCGAAAAATTACTCACAACCTACCTATCCGGAATTTGACTGCATAGTCGGATATGACTCGGGTTGCAACCATTCATTCGATTGTAACCGAATTCTTTGTCACATCTCCAATTGTGTACCGCCTGTGCATGTTAGAAAGAGAAAAGAGCCAAATACAAGTAAATAATGAACAAGAATATTAAACGTAGCTGAAGTTGGAATTTTCCGAAAGAATTTATTATACATTTTATCAGTCATTTATATAGATGAGGAATTAGCTCTCAAGATATTCCTCCTATGGGCCTGCCAAATAGTAGACAGTCACGTGTTGGTGTGGATTATTCTGTATTCAGTATCACAATACAAACAAACAATAACAGATGATATGAATAAATATACTTCTTCTTTTTTTAATGAAAGCATTTCTGAGTAAGTAAAACCTTTTATTTGTATCTATAGTGTTAGACCCCCCCCCCCGTCGTAGTCAGTCGGATTTTTTTCATTGGCTATCAAAATGTTCCATGATGAAACCTTAAATATTTGAAAGTATGGTCCTAAGAAGCAGGGGTGCTGATTCACCGCCCAAGATCATTCTGCACAGCGAAAACTGTGGTGTTAACCGATGTACATAGAGGACCACACCAGTTATTTTACACCGGTGTTAAATTGGTGGTGTTAGTTTTACACCTATAGGTGTTATTACAACACCTATGGTTGTTACATTTACACTCTTTGGTATTAGGTTCAATCTCTAGGGTGTTATTTTAACACCTCAGGGTGTGGTCCTCTATTAACACCAATTGGTGTCGGTTTTAACCCCACAGTTTTTACAGTGTGGGTGTTCTGGTCCATGTCTTATAAAGAGATGTGATTGATCCGATCAATCACAACTATGGACGGCCAGCAATGTCAACATCTAAAATGCAAATTCGATCAAAATATTTTCTAGAAATGATGTGTATTCATGCATTAATTGTTTTCTTTAAAAATTCACTATGCTTCTCTTTGTCTACAAAGGACATTGTGTAAATTTCCTGCGGAAATATTTATGACAATGATGGATTTCCATAGAGTTACGATTGATTGTAAGACGGGCCCGTATGTGTCAAAATGTCATTTTTTCTCGACATAATCACTTTCACTTTATAATTCCCTTAATTTTATTTATCTATTTATTTTTTTGGGGGGTATTTTTCTTTCTGCTTGTCCATTTTTCAGAAAAGAATCCCCTCTTTTGGGGTGAATCACCCTTTTTTCTTTTCAGCAAACCAGCAACCCTCTTACAAGTCGTTTCAAGGGCCCTGTTTAAAAGGCTGTAAAGATGAAACCTACAAAAGGGGAAAATATATATTTGAAGGGTCTACAAATAATGATAAGGCTGTAAAGTAATATCTGAACTAGGAGAACTTACTAATGGTTTAGGGAGGAGAGGAGGGTTGTAGAGGCCTTCGACATCGTCTAGGGATTTGAACTTTTCGGTCGTGAATTGACGGATTTTGGCAGCGATCCCGACTTTGAGAGCGATACTGCGAATGTCCCACTTTAAAATGCAAGAGTTAAAACAACATTAACGTTGACTATCATGAATGTTTAAATGAATAAGGAAACTAAAGCCCGTATTCTGAACTCAGGTTTAAAGTAAACCGTGGTTTAAAGTTGTGGTTAAACTATGGAGAGCCAATGGGGCACAAATCCCTAACAGTACACATCCAACTTGTGAACTCATTTGAAACTCGGATTGCATGTGAATGATGAATGTAGTATTTAGAAGGATCTTTCTTCATTATGAGAATAACAAGAATGAAAAATAGTAAACATAGGGGATATACAATATAAGCAGAATTTTGTAATTTTTGGCTCCCCATAATTTAGCACAGAGTAAGACCATGGTTAAAGTTAAACCTGACCACTGGGGAGCGTTTCATGAAAGGACTTGTCGGACGTTTTATCCGACAAGTCCCATTTTATCCGACAGTTGCTATAGTAACAGGGCCTCTCAGCCAATCAGAATCAAGGAAAGATGTCAGATCTGACAACTTGTCAGACAAAAATGTTGATGAAACGGTCCCCAGATTACGGGCCAATGAGTGTTCATGTTATACCTCTGTCAGAGATCTTTCTGTCTCTGTATAGTGCTCGTCTGCTGCACAGACTCTTATCTAGTCACACCAACGAAAACGACTCCAAACCGACCAATTTTGCCATTCAAAATAATTTGATCGGTCTTGGATCGGTGTACTTGGTGTGGCTGTCAGTGTAGCATTAGGACAGTCTCACTTCAAACTCAAACGACAAAAATCTCTCTCTCTTAACCTTTGTGTTTGACCAAAAAAATATATTGAAATAAAATGAAAAAACGACCCATCCATTTTGGTTACATACCTTATAATCATCAGAAAAGCCCTCGTCACTTGGAAAGTTTTTGATCTGCATAAGATACGGATAAAATGTATTCACTTAATTTGACAGAAGTTAGATAAATCAATAACTATCACAGATCTTGCGCCGATGAAGAAATATCAATCGACATAATTCAGTTTGGAAAAGGATTTTCAATATACGTTTAATTTGAAAATAATAATTGAAATAAGAAACGGGTTTTCGATGATAAAACGAAATTTGTTAACGGGGGCATGCGTAATGAAAGGGGGGTCGATATTTGTTAAATATCGGGGAGATTTGAAATCATTGAATTTCTTATGAAATTGATTAAGAAAACTTTTAAATATCTATGACAACCAATTATCAGTTAAAATAAAAAAAAACAAATCACCTATTTTCAAGACATTTTAGTAAGTTCTTATCTGGTATCAGAGCATATTGTCTTTAAAGTGAAGTAGTTTTAAAGTAGCTACAGCAGCAGTAGAAGTAGTAGTAGTAGTAGTAGTAGTAGTAGTAGTAGTAGTAGTAGTATAGTAGTAGCAGCAGCAGAAGTAGTAGCAGCAGCAGCAGCAGCAGCAGCAGTAGTAGTAGTAGTAGTAGTAGTAGTAGTAGTAGTAGTAGTAGTAGTAGTAGTAGAAGAAGTAGTAGTAGTAGTAGTAGCAGCAGCAGCAGCAGCAGTATGACAAATGTTAATCGATTTTTACAGACATCGAATTGTGTTTTTCTTTGAATGACAATTCTTACCCTTGGTATATCTATATTCCCAATGTATGCTAGCTGATAAGTTTGCTTCCTCGACTCGAGCTCTTCTCGACGTTGATCGGCCTTCTCGTCGTCCTGCGGCAGCGCCATATCGTACTGCTGGAGGTGGATGACCTTGTGAGGCTGGATCCATCGGTGAACGGGGAACACGAACTTCTTCTTGGTTCGGAGGTCGACCACGGTGATGATCTCGCAAAACCAGTCATCGAAGAGCCCCGTGGTGTCCCGCCAAATCTCGATGAACTTGAGGTCAGCTAGTGATGTGACACCGGAAGATATTCTGCACCAAAATATTGGTATTATTGCCATGAGAAAAGTGATACCGTTTTATTTGCAATAAAGCGAGGAAAACGCCTTTCTGCCTTGGACAGCCTCCCCCACCTTCTTGTCTGTCATCATGTTTCAAATCTAACACATATTTTACTGATGTTACCCGGGACTGAATAATAAATGACCTGTCAGTTTTGCCAGAGGAGGTTATTTTTTCAAGTTATCTAATTGCCAGATACTATTCGATATCGGTATTGAATGTGATTGAAAATTTTGTACAAGCACTCATTTTTATGGGCCCATATATATCATTCATAACAATGATGATAGGGAGTTGGTAAGGGGTGAGTGGCGTCCTTTTCCCTCAGTTTTCTATTCAAAGTACAGAATTTATCACCTATACATGACACTGTATGTGATATATTAAGTTAGAAATCGTGTTTTCAGACAATATTTCACTCATACAACACATTCAATTATAATGCATTTCATAGTCAAGCATATCCAAAATTCTGTAGAAACTGTATCACTGTCTGATACCTTGGCTGAGCGATCCTCTTTGTCTCTGGGCACGCATGGTCACATTTAAAGGGGAAGTTCACCCTGAAGAAAACTTTGTTGTAAAAATAGCAGAAAAAATAGTAAAAAATATTGGTGAAGGTTTGAGGAAAATCTGTTAAAGAGTAAAAAAGTTATTAGAGTTCAAAATTTGGGATTTGTGACGTCATAAACGAGCAGCTGCCCCATGTGTTATGTAATATAAAATGTATGAATTTCAAATTTTGTATGGTTCCTGATGACTTAATTTTGTTTTCTTTTCATGATCGGGTGTGAAATGATTTGTCTATTGATATACAAAAGTTACAGTAAAAACCATTTTCCATTTTCTGAGAAAATGACATTTCATTGATTTTTTACCATTCGCTATGTATAAATGCTGCTCGCATATGACGTCACAAATCAAATAATTGAAATTCTAATAACTTTTTAATTATTTGATGAATTTTTCTCAAACCTTCGGCAATATTTTTTATTATTTTTTCTGCTATTTTTACAATAAACTTTTTGTCAGGGTGAACTTCCCCTTTAAGAGCCGTTTGGAGGCTTTAAAGCTTTTCATAACTGATCGCTTTCCATTCATGCCTACTCATCGAACAATCACGTCTTTATCTATTGCCTTCAAAATAACTTTATTCAGTCGTTTGTACTTACCGTTCTTTCACACGGTAAAAAAAAATCGTTATTTGAAAGATGATTCCAATTAAAAATAAGGCTAATGACGATTTTTTTAAAGCACATGTAAAACCAAACTAGCATTACGAACGTACGCTAATCACAATTTCGAATTCAAATTCTACTGCGGAGATGATTTCCAATTAAGTTTCTCTCAAATTACGGTACGAATTTTCCGTGTGAAAGGCCTGACCTCCAAAACATCTTTTGGGACCGGAGCTTACGTGACCTTTCAAGCACTAATCCGTAGATAATACAATTGCTATGCACTCATCGTATTGTATCCGTGATGTGGTGCTTTCATTGAAAAGTCACCAAGGAGACATACCGCCTTCGCTCGGGAATTCGATTTCAAATCACATTTATCGAGTGAGCGTGCGAAAGGTCTCATGATTCTTAAGACGAATTGCAATCATTATTTCAATGATGATCAGAGAGGTCGATCCTGGGGGGGGGGCAAATATATCATTTTGCCCCCAATAATTCCGGATATGCAAACATAAAACAAGATTGTAATGTTCAGCAAGCTAGATTGAGATACACAACTCGTTCTTTATTCAAAATCGTGCTCAAAATGTTCGCTTTTCAGATTGGAATATAGAAATTTTCAGCTCGCGCTTCGCGCTCGCATCATTTCTGTAGCAAAAACCCATACTTTTCATGATTAAATAGGTGAATGTAAATGTCCAATTTTCAGTTCTAAGCCTCAAAAGAACTGCTTCGATTCGCAATAATCTTTTGTTGGATATATCTTGTTCTTTATCAAAAATTAAAATGTCATTTTTTTCAGATCGAAATATAAAAATTTTCAGCTCGCGCTTCGCGCTCGCATCTATTCTTCTTTTAGATACCAATTTTAATCATTGGTACCAAAAATGCCTAGCATATCAAGCTTTCAGGTCAGAATATAAAGAAATTTCAGCTCACTCTCGGCACTCGTACTATCTGTGTAGTGAGATATAGATCCTCCTCATGAGTTACTACAAACAGTCCTAAACAGGCACGCTTTTCCTGTCAGTATTCTGAAAAAAAGAATCAGCTCGCGCTTCGCGCTCGCATTAATTTGTTGGTGAGATACGTGTCTGTGTCTCATGAGTCATATATATATATATATATATATATACATGTATATATACATTTAAAAAAAAAAAAAAAAAAAAAAAAAAAACAAGTGCACACCTAGTTAACAATAATGCACATAGCATTTCCATTTATTTGAAAGCAGGATAAAAGAGCATTTTAATGCTCATGGGCATAGGTGCCACGGCCGGGGATCGAACCCCGGACTTTCCATGTATGGCCAGGCGCCTTAGACCACTCGGCCACGGCACCTCCATATATATATGTGTGTGTGTGTGTGTGCATACACACACACATGTGTGCCTATGTGTGGGTGGGTTGGTGTTTTGTATGATCGAGCGCCTCTGAAACGTTGATTAATGATTTTGTAATGATTTTGCCTGTCCCCCCCCCATCTGAAAAATGGATCGACGCCCCTGAAGATGATTCAAGATTCACGTGTGAAAAAGGCACTCAGAGGCACAAGTAATGTATCAGCGAAATGATGACGAGCTATGTTTTTCATATTCTAGTAAATCTCCAGTTTACTCTTTAATATCAGTCAACTAGATTCAAATGACCATACTATTCTGATATGCATTGAAGATCGTGTGTGATTGGGGTTATTCATTCGTGGTTTCATGATCTTCCTCTTTTCTACCTATGCCATATTACTCACATACATGTACCTGACACAGTGACAGCAGTGGGATGCAAGTCTTAAGATAGCCAACAATAATAGATGAGTAAATTTTAGAAACAATAAATAAAAAGAAAATAGATAATTGAAAAGGGGGAATAAACGGTAAAAGGTAAAAAAAAAGATGAATAAATAAAATTAATATAGATGAATAAGCAAATAAATGAAATAAATATTCTGTATATATACATTTTTTAAAGCTTGAAGATAGACACATATTTTTTTAAAAAACAAATGCACACCTAGTTACCAATAATGCATATAACATTTCCATTTATTTGAAAGCAGGATAAAAGAGCATTGTACATTAAATGCCTTGCTCACGGGCATAGGTGCCGCGACCGGGGATCGAACCCGGGACTTTCCATGTATAGCTAGGCGCCTTTAGACCACTCTGTCACGGCACCTCCGATGTCTACACAATCAACAAAGTAGCCATCAAACTTACCGAAAGTGGTCTGTGGAACCGCGCCTGAAATTGTTCTGTAGTACGTAGTTAAGCTCAATGTCAATGGATCTGTTTTCCTTGATGTCATGCAGTGCAATGTAGACATGGGAGTCCGTACCCGAACCTTTGAGATCCCCCGTGCCCACCGTTACATCGTAGTGGTGAAAGCGTTTCTGAGAGCTCAGCGATGTCCCCATCTCGACCTACTTACCTCTGAAAATCGCGCTTCCTTTCTCCTCAGGTTCTATCCTCAAACGTTCGGAAAGACTTCCATACGCCCCCTCCAGTAATTAAAAAAACCACTACGTTTGTTATATCCTCACTATGTCATAAAATGCTGTTATAGAGAGGGACAGACATGCATCTATATAGTGCACCACAGGATCACCACATCACCTATACCACAAGCTGGCACAGCACAACCCTCTCCAGGACAACGTTTACGCTTTTGGGGGAAGTGTACTTCTCTTGCCCCAGCACAACCTTCTCCAGAAGAGCGTCTGCGCTTTTCGGAGACTGCAAGGTTCAAGGTCTTGTATGTCTTTCCCATAAACTGATTCTCAACTTTCCACTATCCGGTTCTAAATAACTTTCACAGTCTACGCGCTGTCGTAGTTATTGATTCTCTCCTCGCCAGTCATCTCTTGCTGATTTAAGTTGGTAAGACGGAATGGATCTAGAAAAGTTCAAGAGATGTCTGAATCTCAGAAAAAACAATCTTTTGTAGGCCTTCGTCTGTCTTAACAGACTTTCCACTTATGTGTAGCTGGTTCAGACATAAAGCTTTCAAGATAATGCACTTTCGTAGTTTGAGGGTCGAGTTCTACGATTTGGCTTCTCATCAGTCCTGGTTTCTCGTTAATTTAAGCTGGTAAAGTCGGTAGGCCTATGGATCGTTCGCAACTCCAAGAGAGGTCCGAATATCAGAAAACCGATCACTTGTACTTCGTTACGGATGGCAGAATGCAAATATATATGGGGAACTGAAATCACGTCTTCTTTACCAAAGTGAAGAGATATTCCTCAACTAATTCTCAAGATCTTGTGTTTACTTTTACCTTTTCTGCATCCATGGACTTTCTCTATTGCATTGCATGGGTGCGTTTTTTGTATGGACTTCCATAAGCTTACAAGCGTATTAATGTCATTGAAAAGACCTACGCAATACCATTTTCTTTTGCTTAATCCACATTTCTAAGCACTGTCACGTGAAATTAGGCCAAAGTTGCGCATGCACGAAAGATCATTTACAATAAGTAACCTACGACAATACACCAGACGGTGGACTGTAGCCTACTGTTTCCAGAAGAAGAAGTGGATTAATGCACAAACTCAAAATGCTCGTCAGTTCAACCTACAACCCCACGTCCCCACCCCAACCCCTCAGAAAATGTTTTTAAAAAATCTAATGGATTTCAAAGAATGATGAAGAAGAAAATGTATTTTTTACTGATGTGTATTAAGCAGATGTGATTAAGTTCATCTGGGGCAGACCGAGTCGCCATCTCGCAGAAGACTCGACCAGGGCTCGAACCTCGAACCACTGCATGCACGCCACAACGCCAACACAAATCGCCACTGTCCCTAATAGCGTCTACCCGACAAGAGTACTTTGACGCGAGAATAAGCCGAATCTTTTGCTTGAGATAAACATCTTGTTTTACATAATAAAAATAATTGATTTCATTGCTTGTGTCAGTATCCCACATGTGCCCCCCCCCCTCTCTCTCTCTCTCCCTCTCTATTTCATGCTGATTCCCCCATACTTTGTTTTTATTCATTTTCATCTTAAAAAAATAGATAAAAACACATTACATATTACAACGTTTACTCAGTAAGATAAATGAAAAGGAACTCGGTTGTTCATGATATAAGGGCGAGGAAAAATACCAGGGAAGGTAATAGCGGAACCAGGTGGGGGCACATAAGACCCGTGCCGCACAACCCCCTTGCGAGCCCCCCCCCCCAAAAAAAAAAAATAAAAAAAAAAAAAAATGAATAAATAAAATAAATGAATATGGGAGTAGACGGCAGACATTCGCAAGTGAGGACCTTTTTTTGCCTTCTTTCTTTCTTTTTTTGCTTGTCAAATGTTTTCCTGGAACAACTTAATGACTTCCATTTTGTAGTTTGTTTGTTTGTTGCTTTTTTTTTTGGGGGGGGGGCTTGACGAATTTTTCCTGTAAAAAATGCCCCCTCTCCCTTTGTAAAATCCTGGAAAGGCACCTGCGGGAAGTGTTTCGTAGAGCCTCTTGTCAGTGATTTTTCACTGAACAATTTGTTCTTAGCCAATCAGATGCAAGGATTTCAGTAGCTTATAACAGCTGTCAGTGAAATCAAATCACAATTTGTTTCATGAAACGCTCCCCTGGGCCAGGCCCGTCCGTGACAAGGAAGAACAAAACTAAATCGCTGATTAACTCAAGCGTGAGATGGTTTTCAAAACTCACGCTTGATGGAGCACGCTTATTAATAAAACTGATGTCTCGATCTAAATCGTATGCCATTTATCAGGAGAGACACTGTCTGGGGAGTTACTGATTTCGAGGTAAGAGTTATATTTATAAAATCATTATTCGAATAATGATTATGCAGCTGAATGAAGTTGTATAATTACTATAATATTGTTATCACTACTATCATCATTAATATCATTGCTAGTATATGTTATGTAGATGTGTTGTTGCTCAGTGGATAAGTCTCCGGACTTTGAACCACAAGGTCCGGGGTTCAAATCCCACCGCAGAACTCGTGTCCTTTGGCAATGCGTTTATCTACATTTGCCACTCTCCACCCAGGTGTAGTAAATGGGTACCCGGTAGGAAGGAATTCCTTGAATGCTCAAGCGTCTGATCAAGATAACCGTGCTAAAGCAGCACTTAGAAACATAATGTGTATTAAGTGTTATAGAGATGCTGCATATTATTATCACTATTTTTTATTATTATCATCATCATCATCATCACTTTTATGAATATTATTATTACTACTACTTGGGTTATTTAAAATCGGAATGATATACATCAGCATTACCAGATAGGAAGTGTAACGGAGGTGCTCATGCCGTGGCCGAGTGGTCCAGGGGGCCGTTGCAGAAACAGTTGCGTTTAAACGCAAGCCAAAAATCAATCGCAAGTCCCAAACGCGCGCTTTTGATTGGCTGAAAATCAAGTTGCGCGTGATTTTTAGCGATGCGATTGAATGCAACTCTTTCTGCAACGGGCCCCTGATGAGACACGTGAAAATTTGGGTTCGATCCCCGGCCACGGCGCAAATGCCCGTTTATCCTATGTTCAAACAAATGGTAACTATTATGTGTGCGCTCGATCGTTGAAACAAAATGATTTCCTTGGTCTAACATCGGAGCGGGCCATACCGAAATGGGACTGGGATCATCATCTCTGACTTTTACTTTGATCGGAGAACGAATAAAAAAGAGAACCAAATAAACCAATTATACTTTTATGGTCCTGGGAAGCGGGGGTACTAGGGTAGCACCCCCCCCCCCAATATTTTACTGGGGTGCATGCTGCGTGTGTTTTTCTCCATAGGCTGCACCCCCTGGAATTTTGATAGGTGTGGCAAAATGGGGGAATGTTATCAAAATGACCTATATTTTCGCTGATGTGGTTTACGGTACAACATGTGGAGTGTTATAGAAACAGTGGATAGAAGAAGAGAAGAAATGGATAGGCGAGAAAGTGGAGATTTGAGAGTAGAGTATTCTTTCTTGAAAGTAGTCTTGAAAAAGGACTGTAAACCAGAAGAGATTGATGAGTTGAGAACAGCTTGAGTAGTAGAGCTGATGAGGAGATTCTGGCTTGAGTCGGCGAGTAGAGATGATGAGTAGTGAGAGACTCGACGTTTCGGACAGGTTGACTGTCCGTCTTCAGGAGCCACCATGCCACCATGCAAACCTTCAAACAACATATTCTGACCTATATTTTGTAGTGAAACCCTTCCTCGGGACCGAAATGATCTTCATTTTGAAGGGATACCTTTTTGCTTGTCAAATTAATACAAATCGTTCTCAGGGGCCTGTATACTTTGCGCAAGAACGAGAATGGTACCTAACTCCAGCTCAAAGCTTGACATGACAAAATGTTTAAATTGTTCTAGAAGCACTGTTAGGGGGACTGTTACACAGTGGGAGTGTTTCATCATCATCACAGGAGAGCTTGCAATTGTGACATCCAATACCACCGTAACATGGATTTCCCCCAAACACATCTGTCACCCAAATTTAGTTGAAAATGCAGCAACGGATGCAAAGTTATTTGTAATATATCTGTTATATCAGAGTCTTGCAAATAAACTTTAACATTTGAGTTCAAATGACCTTTAACCTCTTTATGCTACCTTAGACAACGCCATAACATGATTTTACCCAAGAGCATCAAGCACCTACGTTTGGTTGCCACTGGACTTACAGTTATAAAGTTATGTTTCATAAGCTGAAGGATTGTTGGAGTCAAACCTGAACTTTTAAATAAAAATAAAATGACCTATGACCTTACCATGACTGTGACATCCGATGATGCTATAACAATAAGGTCACCCAAGTGCATCTATAACCCAAGTTTAGTTGAAAAGGAAGCGAAGGTTGGAAAGATATTTGTTATAAGAGTCTTGCAAATAGATGACCTAAGATGACCCATGACGTCGCCTGTGGCTTCCAACAGGAGAACAAGATAATGGTACCCTAGTACAGCTACCACTCAAGTTTACTAGCCATTGGACCAACAAGAAATTCCCTGGGCCCACAGTTACCCAGTTATGTGTCATAACCTTCCTCAGATTTTGATGAAATTTTAATCTTATGCTATAGTAATACCTTGGTCACATTTGATCTACGGCGGCCGTACGGCGAGTCGACAACAGCCGTTTTATTAATTTCAATTCAAACCACCTATATGTAGTTGGTACAAAAACTCGTTGAAACGGCTGTTGTCGACTCGCTGTACGGCCGCCGTAGAGCAAATGTGACCATGGTATAAGGAATTTTTTATCTTTTCAATCAAATCAACTTTTTGCTTGGGCAAGTAGCAACATGCTGTAGCTGATAGGATGCAGCATTGCATCCTTTACACAAGCTATACAAAATGTGCAAGTTTGCACCCTAAATGATGCAAAGTTGAATCTGCTATAGGGGTGCAAGCAGATTTTTTTCAGGGTGCATGCAAGCACAAACAAAAAGGTGCATTTTCACCCATTTTTTCACATTTTTCTCAGGGTACATTCAAGGGTGTATCAATAGAGGTGCAACCAGTGTTGTATATCGGGTGCACACTTGAACCTTACTTGTTCCTTTTTTCCTAGTGTGTATGGAAAGCCATTTTATCATTTAATCAAGAATATTTTTTAACTTTGGCAATTATTCTCGACATGAAGAAATCGGATTGGATAATGATAGAAACGGCTTGCCATACGTACACGCGAAGAAATTAAATAGCAGGGGTTGGTACAATAGCAGCACCCCAAGGGGTGCGTGCTAATGTGTGAATTGCGCTTGTATAGTTAAAAAAATGCAATTTTCTCAAAATTTTGAGAGTGATATTTTTGGGTCATCCGACATAACATCCCTTCTATATGGGATGTTAACATATGTTCACATATGATGACGTCAACAAATGAATGCAAATCATAACGCTTTTATTCTTTGAAAGATTTTCATCAAACTTGCACCAATATTTTTCTCTAATTTTTCTCTGTTCATTTTAACGAAAATTTAATGTCACTGGGAACTTGCCCTTTAACAAACATGTTTTCATTTATATCTGGAGGTATTTTGAATGCCATTGTACAGCTTGAGTTCAAGTCTAACTGGGTCTCCCTTTTGACTCTAATAGTGCTAGGGCAAAATTCTTACTGCCTCGAGAATGTATATTTCATTTAATACTATCAACTACAATGGATTTTTTTTCTAATGGATATGTATAGGAACGGCATATTTCTGTCGATTCATTTTCATCATTATACTCCAGACATTCAATATAGTTCATTTTATTCAAACATAGGTCAGTTAGTCCCCGGGAGTTATTCATGATGTGTTATTAATAATTCTTCCCATTTATCAACCAGGGGCCTGGCCATGGAGGATTATTATATTATCACCGGGGGAGGGAGGGGGTATTGAACGTTGGCACAGCTCCCCCAACAACAATAGATAATCCTCCCATGACCAGATCCATGCATGTCATCCGTTTGTAAACATAATGTAACGTGAAGGAATTCAAACTAAGGTTTGGCCTCGTCGAAAGATGAAGGTTAAACTATCTATGGGCCTTTTCACACGCATATCTTTACTCATCACTGATGATGATTGCAATTCGTCTTTAGAATCATCGGACCTTTCTCACGCTCACTCGAAAGCTGTGATTTAAATGGAATGGAACTGTAGTTCATTTCCGGAGTAGAATTTGAAATCGTGATTGTGATTAGCGTTCGTGATTCTTATCATGTTTTATTTTGGTTTCACACGCGCTAAAAATTCGTCATTAGCCTTATTTGTCACTAGAATCACCATTCAAATTACTATTTTCAGAGTATGAAAGGGCGGTTATACGAGCCGATTAATCTTGGACAATGGAACAATCATTCACCAAACTCCACCCCAGGAAAATGCTGACTTGAATAAATAGAGAAAAACCAAACTAGCATAGTGCTGAAAAATTCATGAAAATCGGATGTAAAATAAGAAAGTCATGACATTTTAAAGTTTCGTTTATTTTTCACAAAACAGTGATATGCACAACTAGGTGAGTCAGTCGATGATGTCTATCGCTCACTATTTCTTTTGTTTTTTTTTATTGTTTTGATTATATAATTTTTCATTTTATAGATTTGACAATAAGGACCAACTTAATTGAACCATATAGTATTAAAAATGCTAATTCAACATGTTAAGGGAGGTATTAATCGTTGTATCAATTGACAATGCAGAGAAAATTAGAATATTTCATATAATAAAATACAAAAGAAATAGTGAGTAGATGACGTCATAGCCTCCTCATTTGCATATAAGCTAAGATGTGCATATAACTGTTTCGGAAATTAAGCGAAACTTTAAAATGTCATAACTTTCTTATTTTACATCCGATTTTGATGAAATTTTCAGTGTTATGCTTATTGGATTTTTCTCTTTTTATTCAAATAAACTTTTTGTTGGGGTGGACTTGTCCTTTAATACTTTAGATACAGGTCTCACACATGAAAGCATTTCCCCATATACATATGTTATGTATGTGATATAAAAGAGGGAGAGAAAAAAAAGAATGGAATAAGAGAAGTGCTAATATTTAATCCCAGTGGATGTCAAATATATCTGAAATTCCATACCTGTTCTAGGGAGTGTTTCATAAAAAGGACATGTCGGACGTTTTATCCGACAGTTACCATAAGAACAGTGGCTCTTAGCCAATCAAAATCAAGGAAAGATTTCAGATCTGACAACGTGTCGGACAAAATGTTTTGATGGCATGCACGCTCCACAGAAAAGGGTATGTCAACCGACTCATTTCGAAACTAAATCGACATTAATTTTATGAAAACATCCCTTTCATGTCTTTACGAGATCTTATTTATCACGTGAAACGGTGACAATTCTTCCGCCAGTCAATTAGTTCCAAAAGTTAAGTGATATATCTCCCCATTTGCGCAACAGAATATCAATGATTGCCCTCTGTCTGTCTGTAGAATCAATAGATATAATAGTGAATCGCACGCATACACGTTCGCTTCCAGCTACATCAATTTCGGGTTGGGTCGAATGAATATATGTTGTGCTTTCCTGATGTAATTAGACTCGTGAGGCCTTAAGGTACCATGTATTTTGTGAAAAGTGAAATCCAAAGTCGCGCCATGCATCCTAAACAAAGGTTTAATAGATGTTCCTTCGCTATTCATGACATTGTGCTTGCTAAAATTCAGACGGGTTCGTAAAAGCTTCCCTTGGATAGATGTGCCTACATCCCGGGGAGGGGGGGGGGTCTTTTCTTCTAACGACATGATTTTCAGGGACTGTGGAATGGTTTTGAAAGGAGGGGGGGGGGTTACCATGCAACAAAAATCTTAATCAATTTGTCATTTTTTTTTTGGTTTATGCACACGGCTTTGGAAAAATGTTGGGGGGAATCCTCCCATGCAGGCTCCCCAGGTTTCGCGGCCCCCGATTTTAAAATAGTGCGTTTAAGATGAAATACATTAATCACATAATGCATATTCTAAGCAGGTGATAGTACTGTAATATTTATCAGTTTAATCCAATTAATTTCAAGTAATTCATCCACGTGACAAAATACAAATTGGGGAGAAATTGAATATTGGTTTAAAGGAACGACAGTACAATGTAAAGAAAACGAGAAAAAAAAAACAAATGCAAAAAAAAAAAAAAAACTCGAGCATGTCGAGTGCGGACTGGTACTATACATCTGATCGATCGTATGATCGCTCCAACCTACCCCAAGAAAAAAATGCAAAAGAAAGTGATACAAAATAGGACATCCCATTTACAAGTAGTCTATGCTAGGACACACAGATTGTCTAAATCATAGTTTTCTTGCATAACCTGAATATTAATTTTGATTTGTCAATTAAAGTTGATTCATCAACGCAAATGTACTGGCAATATAGGGAAGATTTTAGATGTAAATTTTGCCTATATTGCCCGTTCATTTGCCTTGATAATCAACAATTTAAGACTCAAACAGCATACTACCCCGCCCCCCCCCATCGCCAAGACCCGGGGGAGGGGGTATAATCATAAGCGCGAGAAAATAGGGTCTTCAAAAAAATGCAAGGGTATTAACAAATAACGCAATATATTTATAACGAAGGTAAGGTGGCCAGCTATTCAAAAATATTGGTTATGATATGTTTTTAAAAAAAATTGAGGACAACTGCCCCCTTTGTCCCATTCTTTCCCCTCCTCCTCTTCTTTTTTTTCTTCTTCTTTTTCTTCTTCTTCTCCCTGGTATTGTTCTTGTATTTCACGTTCTTCTTGTTATTGTTCATTTGGTTTTCTTTATAAAAAAAAGTTTAAAACGGATCAATTTCATGTGCAATATCTTGTGCTTCCCCATATTAACCGAACCTGAATATATCAGCCCTTTATCATTTTGAAGTAATTAAATTGTCAATAATACAACTCAAGTTGGAGCACGTATCGGTTTGTGTTTTAATGGCGGAGTTAGTTTCTTTCAAAACATATTTGATAATAATGACAGCCCTCATCCAGGGTGAGCATTTATTGAACAGTTGTGCTGCACCCTTGAAAACATGAATAGATTATTATTGCATTGTAATATCTCCGCTCAATTGCACACAAAATATACCCCCAACCCCAAGGGTGTTAGATGGCTAACTATACTCAGAAAAATTGGTTGTGATATGATAAAAAAAAATAGAGGGCAACTGCCCCCTTTGTCCATTTCCGATTCAATTTGATATGGTTTTAACATAGATCATAGTTATTCGAACTTTAATGCTGACTGATTTGAAATTAGAATTAACACTAAACATGCTCTAGCCTTTCTTATTGTTATTGCATCATCATCTTCTCCTTCTTTTTCAACTTCTTATTCTCCTTCTTCTTGTTGTTCTTCTTCTCCTCCACCTCCTCCTTTTCTTCTTCTTGGTCTTATATTTCACGTTCTTCTTGTTTTTGTTCATTTGGTCTTATTATTTTTTACATTTTATTATTTTTGTTTTTCGTCATTATCTTCTCCTTCCTCTTCAGCTTATTTTTCCTGTCATTGTTGTTCTTCTTTTTCTTCTTCTCCTTCTTCTTTCTTTTCTTCTTTTCCGCGTCTTCTTCTTGTTATTGTTCATTTGGTCTTCTGTTTTTATTTTAAAAACAGTTAGAAACGAATCAATATCATCTGCAATATCCTCGCCATATTAAGTGAACCTGAATATATCTCCCCTTTATAATTTTGAATGATTTAAACTGTCAATAATACAACTCAGTCAGAGGTGCCAACCGTTACGGAAAATTAATCAGTTAAGACATTAAAATGTGAATAACCAAATGGCTGAACCAAATGTTTTCTTAAGAAACAAAACATGACAACAAAAGCTTCTCGCTAAGTCAGTCAATCGGAAAGTCAACCCTGAATTGAAATTAGAACACTTCTCACATGGGTTGGCAACTCTGCTCAAGTCTGGGCACGTATCGTTTTTTTTAATGGCGGAGTTAGTTTCTTTCAAAACATATTTGATAATAATGACATTATCCAGTCCTCATCCAGGGTTAGAATTTAGCCTCAATTATGTAGTTGTGCTGCACCCTTGATAACATAATATCTCCGCTCAATTGCACACAAAATATATATCATACCCCAACGCCAAGGGGGATTGAGGACTAGCTATTCAGAAAAAATTGGTTGTGATATGATAAAAAAATAGAGGGCAACTGCCCCTTTGTCCAATTCCCTATTGGGTATGGCTATAACAAAGATCATAGTTATTCAAACTTTAATACTGATTGATATGAAATCAGTTAGTTTTAATAACTAAGATTTTTGTTATAGCCATGATTTGAAATCATAATTGACACTAAACATGTTCTAGTCTTTCTTATTATTTTTGTTTTTCGTCATCATCTTCTCCATCCTTTTCAGCTTATTTTTCCTGTCATTGTTGTTCTTCCTTTTCTCTTCTTCTTCTTCTTCTCCTCCTTCTCTTCTTTTCTTCTTTTCCGCGTCTTCTTCTTGTTATTGTTCATTTGGTCATCTGTTTTTATTGAAAAAAAAGTTAGAAACGAATCAATATCATCTGCAATATCTTCGCCAAATTAAGAGAACCTGAATATATCTGCCCTTCATAATTTTGAATGACTTAAACTATGAATAATACAACTCAGTCAGAGGTGCCAACCGTTACGGAATATTAATCAGTTACGACATTACAATGGAAATAACCAAACGGCTGAACCAAATGTTTTCTTACCAGACAAAACATGACAACAAAAGCTTTTCGCTAAGTCAGTCAATCGGGAAGTCAACACTGAATTAATATTAGAACACTTCTCATTAATATTTCGTAAGGGTTGGCAGCTCTGCTAAAGTCGGAGTGCGTATCGGAGTTAGTTTTTATTCAAAATATGTTGATAATAATAATAAAGAAAGGATAAATGATGTTATTCAGCCCGCATCCAGGGTTAGCATTTAGCGTTTATTATATATGGTTGCGCGGGACCCTTGATAACACGAATAATAGATTATCATTGCATTGTAATATTTCCGCTCAATGCACAAAAAATGTGGCTAGAAAGCAAACAAACAACTGATTTTATTTATTGGGGTAAGTGTGGAATTGAACCAACCCCCCTTGATTGAACACATGACCTGAATCGTTTATGGGGCACCCAAAAGGTAGACGTGGGATTTATTTTGGTCTACAGGCGGTTGGTCTTCTCATGGTCCATTTTCACATTATATTGGTCTAATATCAAATTGGTGTAATCAATGGCGCGCACCGTGGGTCACGGCATTGGGGGCACCAGCAAAAATCTTGAGTCACTTAGTGAGCTTATCTGACAAATCTGACCATTATTCTATCTTTTGTAGAACTACCCTATTTAATACACGTACCTCCAAAATTAAAACCAGTAGATAAAAAAATAGAACACCTAAATGAAAATTTTAGTAGAGTTGATTGACAGATGTAAACGAGGCTTACGATAGTTTTATTCATATTTTAATTACATAGCGAGTGAGCTTGGGTTCTTCTGGTAGTTACTAGTAACTACCAAAAGAACCCAAGGTCTCCATGGGTAACTAAGTATATTTCAAGACCAATTAACAGAAAAACAACATTATTAAACTATGCAAATTGAGCTTAATAGAATAATATGAAAAACACACGTAAAACAACCAACAGAACATTAAACAGAAACAGTAAAACACAATAAATTTAAAAAATCAAATTGGAGACTAATAATCTCACTGAAGAACCTCATACAATAGCGGAGACATTAACTTGTACACTGTAAAAACTGTGGTGTTAAAACTGACACTAATTGGGGTTAATAGAGGACCACACCCTGAGGTGTTAAAATTACACCGTAGAGATTAAGCATAACACCAAAGAGTGTAAATGTAACAACAAAAGATTTTGTAATAACACCTATAGGTGTAAAACTAACACAACCAATTTAACACCGGTGTAAAATAACTGGTGTGGTCCTCTATGTACACCGGTTATAACACCACAGTTTTTGCTGTGTACTTCTCTCAAATTGGACAAAAATACTATAGCAGAAAATATTCCGACAAATGAAAGCAAATTTGATAGTGATTTTGGTAATCCTAACCCATCTTCATTATTTTTGTCCCAACCAACCGTGGGGAGGTTATTGGTGAATATGTTAGAAGGAAAGAAAAGTTCAGGACAAAGCCATTATTTTATCAATTGCGACTCCTCTATAGCCCATAATATTCAACTTCTCACTAACTACTGGCAAAGTAACAAATAACATCAAAATTGCAAAATTAGTCCCAATACTTAAAATGGTGACACTACAGAAGAAAAATACAAAGCAATATCACTATTGCCATGAGGTAAATGGGTACCGGTAGGAAGCAATTCCTTGAAAAGCTGTGTACGCCATGAACGTCTAGCTTAGCCGGGCAATATAGAAGCGTCTTGAGCACCTAACAGTATTTATCACCTAAATTACATAAGATATGATATATTTTGTTACAAAATTATGTTTTCAGACAACATTCCACTCATACATCACCATTTGACCGAGCAAAGCCAAATTCTGTTGAAATGATTTGTTCCCATTCATATTGTGCATAATACCGTAAGGGACTGTAGCGGCCATTTTGACTTTAAAATAACCGTATTTATCACCTAACTGGCAGAATAAAATATATCTTGATAGAAATTATGCTTTCAGACAATATTTTACTCATAGATCACTATTACGTGCATTTATGGTGCTCACTCCCGTGAATATTGGTTTCCCATTTTGCATTGTACATAATACAGTTAATGTCGATGGCGGCCATTTTGAAAGTCGAAATACAGTATTTAACACCAACTTGAAACCTGAATGATATATTTCGTTAGAAAATACGTTTTTAGACAGTATCCAATTAATTTATCACATATATATGCATTTTAGCGCTCACTCTTGTGATTTCCTTTCTCCCAGTTCTCATTGTGCGTTATACTTTTAGGGCCTTTGGCAGCCATTTCGAATATCAAAATACAACATTCACCACATACATGGCATATGAATAATATATTTCGTTAATAATTATGTTTATAGTTAGTATTTCACCTGTTTAATCTTCATAATAAGCATTTCAGTGATCACTCTTGTGATTTTTTTGACCCCCATTGTGCGCAATACTGTTTGGGCCAGTGGCGGCTATTTTAGATATCAAAATACAGTAATGTTCACATATATGACATTATAAATGATATATCTCGTTAGTAATGATGATTTGCTTTGTTCATACATCGCGATTTTTGGCAGTTTAGTGCTCATATTTGTGAAAATTAGTTTTCCCTATTCATATTGTACATAATAAGGTATACAATGACCTATGGCGGCCATTTTGAATATCAGGAAAATAAATATTTTGTGTTAAAGATCATTTATCAGAGAGTATTTCACTCTTGCCTCACAATTGCATGCATTTCACAGCCAATGTGCGGATAATTTTATGATTTTCATGGGTAATTTGCATATTTTGGCGGCCATATTAGATTTTGCCAATTTGCGGAAAATGCTCAAGGTTACACGAGTGGCATCATTCAGATTCGTAATCAGCACCTTTGAATTGACAAGAAACCATCAAAAAATATTGTATATATAAAAAAGCAAGGTTATGCCTCTTCTATCCTGGACTATTGTAGTTCTTACCATTTTCCTTGTATTTGATTGGTTGATTTCTATGATTATCCAATGTGGGTACATTGGCAGAACTTCCCAGAAGATAAGATTGGAAAGTAAAGTCAGTGCTGATCTGGACTTCATCTTGTTAACTTATAATTTATTCTGTTCACCCTCTCTTCAGTTTAATAATTTTAGTTTGATTAAAGTAAAGGAGAGCTTAGGAGATTGAATGTACAGGAGAGCATAGGAGACTGAGTTTATGATTTTTAGAAGAGTACAAACGGTCATGTTACAGTAGTTTTGAAAGACTGGCCAATGGTCAATTGCAGTGTCAAACGTATTTATGTTTTTTTTTTAAACTAGCCAAACGTATTCAGTGGGGTATATTTTAAGACTAGCCAAATGTGTTTAGGGTATGATTTTTTTCCCCAAAGCTTTTTCCCCGGAGTAATATCCTGGCAACAACATGTTTAAGGGCCAAAATGTGTATATAAAGCCCGCGAAAAACTTGTTAAGGTTGTTATTTTTCACACAGGAAAACTCGTTTTGGGGTGTTTGGAAAAAAATTGGGCAAGCTTGTGTACAGCAATACATCTGACCCCCCCCCCCCCGTTAAACAGGTCTTTCCATTCCTACCCAACCGCACATCTTGAAGCCTCCCCCTCACTAACCCAAAATTATTGATAACCCACAAATCCATTCGACATTATGGTCCCAATATCTGGAACAATCTTCCAGACAATATTGAATCATGTTCAACAATTTACCCTTTGAAAGCTACTATTCAACGTAACATTATTGAATCGTATCACTAGCGTACCTAACGTATCCTTGCCCCCCCCCTCCGACGAGTCACAACTGATCTAGGACGTGCCCACCCCTTGAAAAAACAAATTAATAATTTTTTAATGTAAAAATGCAATGGAAACAGACGTGTGCACCTCTTTTGAACCTTAACACCTTTTTTTAGCTTGTCAATTTTTCCTGGTAAGCTGGTAAGAAATCCTTTATTATTGGTTGAATACCTTTTTTTGGGAAGGGGGGGGGGGGGTGCTTGTCAATTTTTTTCGCGGACAAATACAAAATTTGCCCCCTTTTGGAAAATCCTAGGTACTCCAGTGAATCTTACGCATCCCCCTACTGAAGTTAATATCTGAACTGCTCTCACTTGCACCTACATGTATACCTGCACCGCACCCACTTCATCAATGAAGAACTACATACCATTTATACGAGGCCGCCATCATCATCAAGCCTATCGCTCACGATGGCGGTCTCCTGCATTCCTTTGAATAGTCATCTTGTCTTGAAAAATGTATATTATAATAAATTTTTTTAATATTTATTTTTCTCTATTTATAATAATAATAATAATAATAATAACTCTTTTTTACCCAGGGTAGCCACTCTCAGCTGTAAGCTGTTCTTCCAGCGGGCCCTGCATAACATAATATGTTATTATTACCCTTCTCCATTCTAAATGCTGAGCGTCAAGCGAGAAGGCAGAAGGTCCCATTTTTATAAGTCTTTGGTATGACTCGGCCGGGGATCGAACCCACGACCTCCCGTCCATGAGGCGGGCGCTCTACCACTGAGCCACCATGTCTACACGACTATTAATATTTTGTTTTATATAAATTGTCTTTGTATATTGTATACACATGTGAATACAGAAATAAATCAAACCAAATCAAACTACTGTAGGGTTCATAGTCAACAGCATTGCATACAAATTCAAAGAGTTTTTACTGTTTAAACCTACGTAGACATACTCAAGATATGTTCATACCCTTGATCTAGCGCAGCTTTACCATGATACACAATGAAAACATTTTTATAAAATTGTATACATCGTTGTTTACTATATTGACCGTACTATGCTCGTCGTAGTTGTTAAAAAGTTTAAACAACGATACGTTATATAATGAGAATTGAATATTACAAAATAGACTTCTTTTCTTACAGTTTAAACACTTGCTTAATTAATGTTTAATCAACTAATACAAGGTTCGAACAGTAACAGCGTATGTCAAAAATTAAACAATGTTTTTGTTGTTTTTTTTTCGTTTTTGTGTCGTATTTGAAGAGCTCGCACGATGATTAAAATGTTCATACACCATGTTTGCCTTTCGCTGTTGTTGTTTAAAAGGTTTAATCAAATTGAATTGACGTATTGTCCAATAAATGGAAATTAATGGAAATGATTGAAACATTAAATAACAAAGTTTAATTTCCAATATTCAATTCTCAATAAACTGAGCATGGTTGTTTCAACTGTAAAACACGTCACAGTAAAGCTCATATGTTGTGAAGAACGTGTTGTGGAGAACTACTTGTCAAGAATTTTAAAGAGCGTTTTTTACGGTGACCTCTAGGACATCTAATCCACTTACTTTCAGGAATATTAAAGGCAAGGTTCACCCTGACGAAAAGTTTGTTGCAAATATAGCATAAAAATAGTACAAAGAACAATTCAGTTCAATTCTTTATTCAATTTCCATTCAAAAACATAATAAAAATTAATATATAATAATACAAATCAAGTAAAATTTTACAGAGAGCATTCTTACCTCGTAAAAAAAAACAGTATAACATTGAGCATAAATGGAAATGAGGGGGGGGGGGGGGTCCACTAAAAAGCAAAACTTGTAGAGTATGGATCCTCCTTGGAAATGGAGAAAATGTAGTCGACTTATTCATATATGCTTATATATACAGGAAAGAAAAAGAAGAAGGAACAAAAAGGTCGAAATCATATTGATGAAAATATTACTGAACAAATGCAAAGCTATTCACACAAAGAGGTCTTCCTTGTGAAGATATGTTGCGCAATAGATAGAAGAAAAGGCAGAAAGAGAGAGAGGGAATGACAGAACATAGAAAACAAGACAAAACAAGAGACATGACAGTACAAAACAAGATAAAACATTGTAAGTATTTTTTTTCAAGGAGGAAAAGTCAGAATGGGGAAGGGCTGACCAGAAACCTACCTGATCTGGTGAAATAATAAAAGATGATATACCTTGACAATATAAGATGAAAAAAGATAAAACAATAAAAACGAAAAATGTAAACATGTAAGGATGATAATCAGGATAACGAAGTGTAAGTTCCGTTGCAAAGAATTATAGGAATGAAGCAGGATAAGTTTGAGTTTACGTGGGAGTTTACGTTTGAATTAAAGAGACGCTGTCTTTAACAATATTAGATAGGGAGTTCCAGAATTTAGGACCGTTGAATACGAATTTATTTTTTGCCCAGTAAAGTTCTGTAAAGTGGTATATGAGGTTCGTCAGAGTGTCTCGTGGGTATGGTACTTATTGGTGAAGGTTTGAAGAAAATCCATCAAAGATTAAGAAAGTTATTAGATTATAAAACGGTCAAGCGGCGGACCGTGACCCGGCGGGGCACTGTATTGTTTGTGAACAATGTTGTACGTGCCCCTCCAATGCTTTGTCCTCTCCTGGTCGCGGTCCGCCACTGCAAAAAACCTTTCCAGGCTGTGTTTAATTCCAGATTTATATAAAAAAAGGGCGCGTCCCATTCTTATAACTAGCCTAGTTAGTCCATGATAGGCCCCATAGAAACTTGACCAAACCTTGTTTTTTTATATATACAATATTTTTTTATGGCTTCTTGTCAATTCGAGGGTGCTGATTACGAATCTGGATGATGCCACTCGTGTAACCTTGAGCATTTTCCGCAAATTTGCAAAATCCAATATGGCCGCCAAAATATGCAAATTACCCATGAAAATCCTAAAATTGTCCACACATTAACTATAAAATGCATGAAATTGTGTGGCAGGAGTGAAATACTCCCTGAAAAAATAATTTTTGACAAAATATTTATTTTCCTGATATTCAAAATGGCCGCCATAGGCCCTTGTATACTCTATTATGTACTATATGAATATGGAAAACTAATTTTCACAAAAATGAGCAATTAACTGCAAAAAATCGCGATGTATGAATGAAATAATATATGCAAATTATCATTGCTAACGAGATATATCATTTATTATGTCATATGTGGGAACATTTATGTATTTTGATATGTATAATAGCCGCCACTGGCCCAAACAGTATTGCGTACAATGACAATGGAGGCCAAAAAATCACAAGAGTGATCACTAAAATGCATAATATTAGGATTAAACGAGTGGAATACTGACTAAAAACATAATTGTTAACGAAATATATTATTAATATGCCATGTATGTGATGAAAGTTTCATTTTGATATTCAAAATGGCTGCCAAAGGCCCTAAAAGTATTATGCACAATGAGAAAGAGGAGCAAAGAAATCACAAGAGAGATCACTATAATGCATATATATGTGATGAATTAATGGAATACTGTCTAAAACATAATTATTTTCTAAGGAAATATATCATTCGGGTTTCAAGTTTGTGTTAAATACTGTATTTTGACTTTCAAAATGGCCGCCATAGACATTAACAGTATTGTATTGTATTTATTTAATCACGGTAAAACTTACATTCAGTCATAACAGACTGCTTTTCAGCAAGTCCGTGAACATTAAAAAACATGTAAAAGTGAGACAATACGAAAATATTTTGAATATTACAGTAACACATAATATAATTAAGACATACATAATTAAAATGAAAAACAATAAGTAAAACTACATAAAACCGCAGTGCGAGGAGAAATCATAGAAATTCTCTAGTCCCCCCCCCGCAGATGAGTTAGAATTAGATGGAATTAACTGATTTCATAAATAAAGAGAACTGATCCAGTTGCCGGGTATTACTTGGTAAGGAATTAAATAATTGAATACCTATATAGAGACCACCGTCCCTTATAAAATTAGTTTTGGGTTTTCGAGATTAATCCTACACTGGTAATTTCGAAGAGAATAATTACTTTTCTTGATACTTATTTTGGAGCACAAGAAAGGTGGAAGTAGTCCATGAAGTAATTTAAAGGGGAATGAAACCTTTGGAACAAATAGGCTTGTGTAGAAACAGAAAAATCAAATAATAAGAATAAAGAAAGTTTGAGAAAAATCGGACAAATAGTGAGAAAGTTATGAGCATTTTGATATTACAATCACTAATGCTATGGATATCCTCACATTGGCAGTGCGACAAGGATGTGTGATGTCACTGATGAACAACTTTTCCTTTGGTGGACTATAAAATACCTTCAAAATGTCTCTGTTTGCTTTTTCTTATGATGATACAAACTCTTTATCCATGATGTATTCTTAAAAAATATGTATTACATGCCCTCATGGAGAAAGAACAGTATGATTTATGGATAGATGTGATAAAAGAGGCAATTCAAGTGAAATATATACTAAAGTAATGGGGAGAGTTGTTCACAAGTGACATCACACATCTTTGTCGCATTGCCAATTTGCTATCTCCATAGCATTAGTGATCGCAATATTCCAATGCTCATAACTTTCTCATTATTTGTCCGATTTTTCTCAAACTTTCGTTGATCTGTTTCTTTGATTTTTCTGTTTTCACGCAAGCTATCTTGTTTCAATGGTTTCATTCTCCTTTAAATATAACGGAAACTGCCTGTTTTTTCCATCGCAATTCTAACTTGTCAATGAGAATTTGAATACAGATCCGCTTTGGTATGTGTATTTCGATCATCATCACATTCAGTGTTCTGGCTCGATACACTCCAATGACCAGCATTACGGAGCTCCCGGGGATGTCTTTCTCAAGAACTTCGATTGGCGTCTCCTTCTTTCGCTTCTGCTTCGGGCGAATTTCTTTACTTGATTTTTCTTTAAGTTTGGGCATGGTTGTATCCGAAGAAAATACCAATAACGAATGAAGAAGTATATAGAGAGCAATCCACAATAAATGTTTCCAAAAAAGCGGTGCAATTAATCAGTAATAACTTCCAATTTCTACAGCACAAAAATTGCAGGCGGTCACTTATGGTACAATAAGTGGAAAACCATTATTCACAGGATTGAGCACCACAATTGCACGTAATATTTTCCGCCCATTGGCTATGAAATGCATGAAATCGTGTGTCAGGAATGAAATAATCTCTGAAAATATAATTTTTGACAAACTATTTATTTTCCTGATATTCAAAATGGCCACCATAGGCCATATACTCAAATTCAAATCATCATTAATAACGAGATATATCATTTATTATGTCACATATGGGGACATTACTGTATTTTGATATCTAAAATAGCCGCCACTGGCCCAAGGAATATATGTACAATGGCAATGGCCGGGGCCAAAAAAATGACAAGAGTGAGCACTAAAATGCATATTATTAAGATAAACGAGTGGAATACTGACTAAAACATCATTGTTCATATGCCATTTAAGTGATAAATGCTGTATTTTGACATTCAACATGTTCAAAATGGCCGCCATAGGCCCTATATTTATCATGCACAATGCGAATGGACAAAATAATTTTTACAAGAGTGAGAATCATAAAATGCATATAACTGTGATATACGAGTAAAAATATTGATTTCTAACTAAATACATCACGTATTGGTCGTGGAGGTAATAAATGCTGTACTTTGAAATCCGAAATGGCTGCCATAGGTCCTTAAAGTATTGTGTACATTGTAACATGGGACATATAATTTTGACAGAATTTGGTTTTACTTGACTCTAAATATTGAATGTACATGTAATTGTGATGTAAGGGTTAAATATTGTCTAAAACCCTGGTTTCTAACGAGATGTATCATAATGTTGTGTAATTAAGGTGATAAATGCTGCATTTTAAAACTGAAAATGGCCACCACAGGCCCTTATCGTATAATATACAATTTGAGTGGAGTGAATAATGTTCACGAAAAGGGCATATGGCAGCCATTTTGAATGTTGAAATACATTATTTATCACCTAAATTACACAAGATATGATATAAATTTATTATAAATCATGTTTTCAGACAATATTTCACTCATACATCACCATTTGGCCAAGCAAAGCCAAATTCTGTTGAAATAATTTGTTCCCATTCACATTGTTCATAATACCATAAGGGCCTGCGGCGGCCATTTTGACTTTCCAATAACAGTATTTATCGCCTAACTGGCAGAATAAATGATATTTCTTAGTACAAATTATGCTTTCAGACAATATTCTACTCATAGATCACTATTACGTGCATTTATGGTGCTCAATCCTGTGAATATTGGTTTCCCACTTTGCATTGTACATAATCCTGTTAATGTCTATGGTGGCCATTTTGAAAGTCAAAATACAGCATTTAACTCAAACTTGAAACCTGAATTATATATTTCCTTAGAAAATATGTTTTTAGACACTATCCCATTAATTCATCACATATATATGCATTATAGTGCTCTCTCTTGTGATTTCTTTGCTCCTCTTTCTCATCGTGCATAATACTTTAGGGCCTTTGGCAGCCATTTTGAATATCAAAATGAAACTTTCATCACGCACATGGCATATTAATAATATATTTCGTTAACAATTATGTTTTTAGTCAGTATTCCACTCGTTTAATCTTAATAATATGCATTTTAGTGATCACTCTTGTGAATTTTTTGGCCCCCATTGCCATTGTATGCAATACTGTTTGGGCCTGTGGCGGCTATTTTAGATATCAAAATACATAAAGTTCCTATATATGACATAATAAATGATATATCTCGATAGCAATGATGATTTGCATATATTACTTCATTCATGCATCGCGATTTTTTGCAGTTAAGTGCTCATTTTTGTGAAAACTAGTTTTCCCTATTCATATTGTACATAATAGAGTATACAAGGCCTATGGCGGCCATTTTGAATATCAGGAAAATAAACATTTTGTCAAAAATTATTTTTTCAGAGAGTATTTCGCTCCTGCCACACAATTTCATGCATTTCGTAGCGAATGTGTGGACAATTATAGGATTTTCATGGGTAATTTGCATATTTTGGCGGCCATGTTGGATTTTGCCAATTTGCGGAAAATGCTCAAGGTTACACGAGTGGCATCATTCAGATTCGTAATCAGCATCCTCGAATTGACAAGAAACCATCAAAAAATATTGTATATATAAAAAAACTAGGTTATGCCTCTTCTATCCTGGACTAAGTGTATCGAAACAAACAGGCCTATCTACCTGTTTCTCAATAGAATGGGTGAGCCATTATGATCCTTGAAGCAAAAACTGATAAGAAAACAACATTCATGATGGGCATTAGGCTGTGATATTTTGATAATCCTTCGTTCTACTCAGCTGCGTGAAATTCTTTTAATAACCTCAAATTACTCCTAGCACTATCACACACGCGCATGCGCACACATCTGCTCCAGAAAAGCCACTCCTAGAAAAGTCCATTAGAATCGCCATTTAATGTCATCATCACTTCTTTGACTGAGCCACATCCATAACACAGGTTAAGCTACAGGTAAGAAAATTGGCAATATCATTTTTTTTCATTCACTTAAATCAATTTCTATTATTGCTTTATTAAGCCTAATCATTTTTGTTTCCAATTGAGTATTCTTTTTTGTCATGTCGATTCAATTAATATCTGTCTAAATACGGTGTCATAAGTAAATTGCTATGAAACAAATATGAAAAAAAGTTAAAGTTATTCTCCAGTCATTCTCAATTACTTTTGTTAAAGCGCCACATTTCTTGTCGAGAATCTGTATTGCTCCACTAGCGCTAACGAGCGAAATATTGCTGAGGGGCCCCTGGTGGGCTCGAGGGGGCGGAGCCCCTTGAAGCTTTTGAATATGAGGCGTTTTAAATGGTCAAGAGGGGATCTAATTAATATCAATACAAGAAAAACATATGCAAACAAACTATACAATTTATTATTTTTCAAATGATAAGTGACTTTTCACAACATAACAGTGATACCTCTAGTTCAAGGGGACATGCACACATTACAGCAGGCAATACCATAGTTACAGCATTTCTCTTTCACATCCTTGGATTTTAAATAATCGGCTTCGGAAACAAAGTTTCTGATTTTCAATATGTCTAAAACTCCTTACTTCCGTGAACATTATTTGATGGCTAAAACTTACCTAACTTAGTTTTCCATGCCACACTAATATGCAAATTAAGAACTTTATTTTATATATGTATATATGTCACCACATTTTCTTATATAATATTCTATTCAATTTATTTTGTCATTCTTAAAACAAAATACAAAGAAATACGAGATAAATTAATTCAATTTAGATAAAAGCATGAACAAAATTACACATTGAATAAATGGTATTCATAAGTGATTCAAATATAAATCAAATGTCAAATTTAAATAAATATAATCAATTTAATTGAATATGATTAAATCAATATAATTACATATCATGAGAAGAATGGAGAATTTGATGTGATTTGCCAGGAATCCAAGTTGTTGATTAAAAGCACTTTATCAAGCAGTACAGGAGTGATGAATCATAGATTTATTGCCATCATTTCAAATGGTGCATCTGAGCAATTCCATCAATTTTCAATTTATAATCTGGAAATGGGAAATTACTAGCCGTAGAAATAGTTGAAAATGTGATAGATATCCGACGAGCGGGGCTATCAGATCACTTGTGATCAAAGTATTTTGTATACCTCTATCCATGCAGTCTTTCGTGATGCATATACTATTGGCAGTCGCACATAATTCCATACACCAAGTATATCAAATGCCAAAAATAAAATATCTATCCCACTCTTAATGACAGAACACATGTATTTCAGTCATGCTTGATCAGGGGCGACGGAACACATTTTTGTGCAAAAAGGGACACACATAAGGGTTTGATTAGTTACAATTATATATGTTCCACCATCAGTTTACGTTTTTGTCAGAGTGATTTGTACAGGATATTGTGAAGGAGATTTCTGCCAATATAAAGTGTCTTCAGTATAATATTCGGTAGATAGTCCACGTGTTGGATCAATATTGATAAAAAAACAAGGTTGAAACTTTCGTGTGTTTTTTTCAATCTAAGTTTTCTAACAAACAACCAGTGAGCATCTAGTACATTTTGTTGGAAAAAGTATGAAGGCTTCAACCTTTTTTTTATTGTAAATATAAATAGTAGTGTAGTTATAATTGTATTTTTATTTTCAATATTCATTTCATTTGGTATTTTGCTTTGATAGCCCACGCACATCCTATTATCCACACTATGTTTCACATTAACTGAAACATTGAACCATTTTTTTTTGGGGGGGGGAGAAGGGTTCTCTTTTCTGCCTTCCTTATTGTAAAATACTATGTTATTATATATAATAATCATTGTGCTATTATACATAATAATCATTGTTACCATAACCATAATGGATGTACGGAATGCTGTATTGTTGATGCCATTTTTGATGTATCAAAAGAGATTTGAATAGAGACTTGCTTGCTCATGTAAGCAAGTCTATTCAAAGTCAATTCTCTTTTAATGTTAATTCAAATGAACCTATCTATTGTTATTGTATGATTGATTTTGTTTGCAATCAATATTTTATGTCTTTGTGAATTCTAATTATATGCATATATATATATATATATATATATATATATATATATATATATATATATATTGTTACGATACTGCAACAAATAACAAGTAAAATTTAGGTTTAATTTCCTCTTTTTTACAGGAAATAATTAAGTATAAACAAACAAATCATAAATGATAATGGTCTTACGTCTCTTGAAATCAGTTCTGGCAATTACGGTATTCCAAATGATAGTATCCTGATAAAAGTCCAAGTTGGCTGGCAAAAATTCACAATGATGGCGATGATGAAACTGATGTTGAAGCACGATGAATAATAAGAGTCACTAACGAGTTGAAATGTCCTCGAAGACGATGTTGATGATGATTAACAGTCAATTTCAGCAATCCATGGGTTGAACATGTTGAAGAGTGTTCATTGAACAGGTTGATGATGTTGATGATCTCGATGAGAACTGAGAATTCCTCTCTCAAAATAACTGCAAACAGTTCATTGATGGCGGGTAAATAATTCCACAGAAGATAAATATTCCAGGTGGAAATAAAGTCTGCTCTGACATAAAGTCTGGCGTGAAACTCTTAGCTCTGATTTGATGAAGTGATCTGGTATGATATGATGATGTCCTTGAAGAATCTGCCAGCTTTATATACTAATTACAACTATTGTAGATCCTTCGAGTATTCTCTATTCTAGAGGCTTCTAGTATTCACTATTATGGAAGCTTCTGGTATTGTCTTTAAAAACAACATTCTCCTTCTTTCAGGAGCAATCACACTCTTGAATGACCTCAGTGAAATCATAGCTAATCCCATTGTGTAGAAATCTATTGTAAAGTAATCTCTATTCAGAAATAACAATAATCCTTGGCCTTTAAATAGACAGAGGCCTGCTTAACAAAAGCTTTTACAAACATGTTGTGGAATGTTCTTGATTATTCCAAAATATCTTTAAAGGAGGAAATTACTAAATAAATGAATGTAATTGCTTTTACAAGTCTTCTTATATGTAACACCTCCCACAACGGGGAAAAGAAATCTTTACCGTAGTAAATGTTTCTTTGAGATTACTTTTTTGTTTTAAAACTTTTCTAAGTCATCTTGAGAAATTGTTTACAGTTATCGTGTACAAATGTATACTACACAAAGATGTTTACATAAATGAACATCAAAAACATTTTCTTCAAATGACACACTTGGTCAAAAGCATGAATAATTTCACTTTTTATACTCTTGAAAGAGCATCAGCAATTACATTATTCTTTCCCTTTATGTGTACAATTTTCAAAGGGAATGGTTGGAGCATTAGGCTCCAGCTGTACAGTCTTTGATTCTTTGTTTTGAATTTCTCCAAAAACACAAGAGGATTGTGGTCTGTATAGACTGTAATCTCTCTATTGGTTAGATACACCTCAAACTGCTGAAGCCCTAGTACGAGACTCAGGGCCTCCTTTTCAATAGTTGAGTACTTCTTCTGAAACCGATTGAGTTTCTTGGAGAAGTAGCACATTGGTTTTTCGATGCCTTCTTCATCTTCTTGGAGTAATACTGCTCCTACTCCAACATCACATGCATCAATAGCTACCTTGAATTGTTTTGTGAAATTTGGAGCTGCTAAAACAGGCTCATTCACCAAAATGGCTTTTAATTTCTCAAATGATCTTTGACATTCGTCAGACCAAACATACTTCACTTTTGCCTTCAGTAGGTTTGTTAGAGGGCTAACCACTGTCAGGCCCCGCCCCCCTATTTTTTGACAACCTGCAGAAAAAAGTGTACTATTTACCTTGATAGAAACTACAAAAAACAGAAAGAAAAGTAAGAAAGAAGTATTTTACCCATGATGCGTAATTTACAGCCTCGAAACGACCGGCCCGACCCCGAAAAGATACAAAAAAAGGTGAGGGGAAGAATTGGAAAATAGACTTTATATAAAAATTTTCGCTCGCGCTTCGCGCTCGCATTGCCTGTGTAATGAATCCAATTCAAGAGGGTTAAATGACATTAATATATAACCAATATATATACAATATATCCAGTTCTGATATCAGTTTGCACACAATTTTTTCGCGCGCACATCAAGGTTTCATTATTTTGTTTGATTTACACAAATTGTTAATGTGTATCAAAATGTTCATCTCGCGCTGCGCGCTCGCATTGTTTGATTTGTGAGAAACCTATGCTCTTTGGAAATTCTTACCAAATTTTGTTAAATTGCTCCTTATTATCATGTCAGTATATCAAAAAATTAAGCTCATGCTTCGCGCTCGCATTTAAATGTTTGAGACACACAGCTTGTTTATTTAAATAAAAACGCGCTTAGACTGTCCATTTTTTTGTCGGAATATCAGAAATTTTGATCTCGCGCTTTGCACTCTCAATATTTAATTGGTGATACTTTTATCCTCATCATTAATCACTAAAAACAGTCCTAATTGAGTCACTTTTCATGTTATTATATGACAAAATTTCGGCTCGCGCTTCGCGCTCGCATTATTTAGTCGGATACTTATCTTTGTTCATGATTATAAAAACTGCTCTGAATCTTCAGTTCTAAGGACATAAACTATCAAATATTTTTATATATTTTAAATATATTTATATATTAAGACCACATGAGATACCTTATATTGTTTATAGCAATAAAAACTTACATAGTCTTAAAACTTCAGTCTTTAGTTAGGACTACCCCCTGAACCCCCCCCCCAAAAAAAAAGCCCGATTGTAGCGGCCAATCGAGAAAAGTGTTGATCAAAATATTTTTCGGCCAACCCCCCCACTATTGGCGAAAGCTGGATCCGCCCCTGACTGTACTGCAATTTGGAACAAATTTCCTATAGAAGCCACTCATACCTAAGAATCTGAGCAATTCTTTCTTAGTTGTGGGGATTGGGAAGTCTAAGATAGCTTGTATCTTGGTTTCTCTTGGTAGCACTTGCCCTTGACCAACCACATGACCAAGATATGTGACCTTTGCCTTGGCAAATTCACTCTTCATCAGATTCACTACTAGATTGGCTTTATCAAGCCTGTCAAACAGTGCTCTTAAATGATTCAGATGATCATTCCAAGTATCACTGTACACTAGGATGTCGTATATGTATACGGCACAATGTCAAGTCCGGCAAGTTTGTTAACCTTTGGAAGGTTGCTGGTGCATTTTTCATTCCAAAAGGCATGACTTTGCATTGAAATAAGCCGCCTTCAGGTGTGACAAAGGCTGATATCTCTTTGGCTCGGTCAGTCAGTGGCACTTGCCAGTATCCTTTAACATGTTTAAGCAAGTCTATCTTTGTGATATAGGCAGAATTTCCAACTCTATCACTGATTGACTTTATGGGAGAGAATTTGAGCTTGATTTGCCCTCTTTTCATGTAATTTTCATTGTAGTAATTACATTCACTATTTATATTGCAGAAGAGGTTCCCAAAGAAAATGTTGCAAGAATAACTCTTTTCCCTTAAATCGTGTGTTTCTCGGTTTATACTGGTTGAATGTAATTACGATGGCGGCATCTCTTTATTTTTCTGAAGCCCTTTTTGAAGAGCTCACTTGCAAAAGGGGTTAGGTCCATTTTTCATCAAATTCGATTTTTTTTTTGTCTCAATGTATAGATTTTTAGTAGCTCTAAAAGATAATACCATAGAAAAGTTGAAATTCCTATTAAAAAGTGATCTAAAATGGCTAAGAAAAATCACCTTTTTTCAAAAGGGGTTAGGTCCATTTTAGTTTTGTTGCAAAAGGGGTTAGGTCGATCCACACAATTCTTTTTTTTAAATGAATATTTTACAAAATATGAAGACAGGTAGATTTCTTTCATAGCCAATTTTATGTTCTCATGGTAGGGCATCATGAAAATTTAGTTTCGCATAAAAATATCGCAATATGGGAGAGTCGAACTAACTCCTATTGCAAACAAACTATTCTGAAGAGCTCATTTGTCAAAAGGGGTTAGGTTCATTGTTCATAAATTTTTATTGTTTTCTGTCTCAAAGCCTTTATGTTTTTAGGCGTTCTAATGAAAACAACGAAAATTTGAAATTCACATAAAAACGTGAATAAAAGTGGCAAAGAAAAGTCACCTTTTTAATCAAAATTGATTGGATTTATTTCAGTAAAGTTGCAAAAGGGGTTAGGTCTACAATGATATTTTTAAAAAGAATTTATAGAAAAATATTAAAGACAGGTAGATTTCTTTTATACCCAATGATATGTTCCCATGATAGGGTAGTACATCATGACAAATTAGTTTCTCATAAGAGTAATGTAGCAAGTGAGAATGAAAAACATGGATTTTCTCGAAATGGTAAAAAGTGGACCTAACCCTTTTGCAACTAAACTCTTCATTTATATTTTTATCTTTTCTGTTTATATTTGATTGCAGAAAACTAAATGAACCTTTATTTCATTATATGAACAAAAATAAAAATAAATCAAATTCTTTTACATAATTATTGTACAGTTTCCAATTTAGGTCGTATTAAAAATAGCAGTCGGAGGCACTTAATTTTAAATGGCGACTTCTATGTCACAATAACCATGACCTAGGTACAATATTTTAGGGGGATTCTCAAAATTATCTAGGCAAGAGAGCAAACCGATCGTAGGGTATAGGATATTTATCTTTTATTTTCAACTGGAATTGAATCTGGTATAATTTTCATATGGAAAGAAAAATACATTTTATATACAGGTTCCTCATTTTGTAGAAATAATTCCCATCCCCGTATACCCATCACGAACAGTAAGATCTTATGATTGCTTCTTCCAAAACAAACAACTAACTGCCTCCCATTTCCTGCCTCTTCTCTCTTTCTCTCAGAAACTGACACACACAAATATATGCATAAATGCAAACAATTCTCCTGTCATTTTACTTACTTTCTCACTCTTATCCTTATTTCTCTTGAAGAATATTTCTATTAACAGCTGTTTGCTCTCATGATGTAACTGAAACAAGATAAGATATCATGTAAAAAGAAAGCTCCATTGATAGTTAATATTTGCTTGAATTCAGATTCACCAGTATTTCCATTTTGTCAAAGTAGTATCATCCAGTTTGAGTACAGAGTGCAACTGTCTTGTGCTATTTGTGCATACACAGTTTTGGTAGCAATATATCATCACTAATTGGTGATTAATAAATGAAAATGACCAAGATCAGATAATTTAATTCAAAATTAACATGTTTATTAAGAAATGCATCTTCTAAAACATTGAAAATAACATCACATTAATAATTAGGGTCAGTCTACAAGCATTACATTAGATTAAAAGAATAAAGGATTGAGTACATTTTTCTACACTTAAGTCAAAATATACAATGTTTATTAAAATTTCATTCAAAAGATGTTGATGAGCCAAATAGTTAATATGAGGGATGCATCCAGGATTTCATAAAAAGAGCATAAAAATCTGTGATATTCTTTTTATTTTTTCCACAAAAGTTTGTCACTAGAAAAAAAAACTGAGGTAAATTCCTTAAAAATTTGCTGACAATAAATATTCTACTAATGTGAGAGCACTCCACATAAAAAAGGGGGTGAGGGATAATTCCAGAATCTCCCTAAAGAGTGCCTTTCCCAGTCAATACATTAGTGAATCATTCACAAAATTTGGTATTGTCTATTGTCACTGTGGCTAGAATGCAATATATTTTTTAAAATATAGTCTATTTATATATTTTTGCAGAGGTAACCCCATTTCAAAACTTTTTAAAAAGTAAGACAATAAACAATAAATAAAAAACAACAATAAAAAAGTAAACAATAAATGCAATCTAATATCCCTACATAATTGTTCAGCCATTATATGAAGACTTGCAATTATGGTAACTTTGTCCAAGCCCACCATAAAGACCTTGATTTATTGCTCAGCCGTTACCATGGTAATTGTCATAGTGACAAGATTACAATAATAATAACTTGTTTATGAAATGAGGTCCAGGAGTGATACAAAATTATTTCTTAATCCTCTGATCACCTTCATTAACATTTATCTACGGATGATTTTTATTTAAAAATTTTATTTTTTGTCTTGTATAAAATAGGCCTTTAAACTGAAAATAAATTTCACGAAAACTTCTAAGAAATAGTAGAGGTATTAAATATTAATAAAAGGTGATACATTTGCCCATTGGAAAAAAAATATTTCTTACTTGTATTTTGTGTGAAATTTTGTATACTTTAATGTCATTGCCCGCTGATGAACCTGAACTTGTACTGCACTCTTTTCTACAGATGTGCAGTTTAAAGAACATTCAATACTTCGTTGATATATCTATTCAAATTAATTTGAAGGCCCACAAATTTCTCTCCCCTACTAATGCTAAACCTGCCCGCTTCTATCTCCTCCCAAGATCCACAAACCTGGCAACACTGGTCGACCCATCCTCTCAGGAAATGGTTCCCCAACAGAGAACATCTCCCTTTTTGTTGATTATCACATTAAACCCCTTGTCTCACGTGCACCCTCTTACATCTGCGACACTCCAGACTTTCTCAGGAAACTCAATGACATCAAGGACCAGATACCCGAGACTGCGATCATCGGCACTTTAGACGTTTCTTCACTGTACACCAATATTCCCCACGATGAAGGTATCCAAGCATCATGTGAAGCCCTGACCGCCAGTGGCCATTCCAGTCCCCCATATCCGATATCAAATCTCTGATGTCTCATGTACTAACAAAAAACAACTTCACTTTCATGGATCAGCACTACCTACAAATATTCGGCACAGCAATGGGCACCCGGATGGCTCCTTCATTCGCCTATCTCTTCATGACCAAGCTGGAACAGCAGATGTTAGATTCCGCCCCCTGTCGCCCATGGATTTGGTGGCGTTACATAGACGACATTTTCTTCATCTGGACCAGGGAGGAAGATAGCCTCCACACGTTCAATGACCACATCGATTCCTTCCACAGGACCATCAAATTCACTTCTGATTTCTCCCAACAGGAAACCCACTTCCTTGATGTCACAGTCCAGAAAAAGCCTAACGGTATCACCACTACCCTGTACACTAAACCCACAGATACCCACCAGTACATCCACTCATCCAGCTGCCACCCCCGTTACTGCAAAACTGGCATCGCTTACAGTCAAGCCCTCAGACTTCGCCGTATTTGCTCCGAGGACCCTGATTTTTCCTTCCATACCAGGAATTTGCAGAAACATCTCTGTGCCAGGGGCCAGGGCAGTCCAACTGGCAATCAACAAAGTTCGTTCTCTCCCTAGATCTGAAGGTCTCAAACCTAAAAGTGACAAGAAGACCACCGACAGATTACCGCTTGTGACCACCTTCCATCCCAATCTACCCCCTCTCCGCAAAATCCTGTGTGATAACCACCACATTTTACATACTTCTGATCGTCTCCAACAGGCCGTTCCCGATACTCCCCTTCTAGCATACCGACGCCCACCGAATCTCAGGGACCTCATTGTTCGTGCTGAATTGCCCTCCCTCACTAACCATTCTTCTCCCATACAGCATGGCACCTTCAAATGCACCAGCAACAGGTGTATTATATGTGAAATACACATTCACGAGGGCGACGCTCTCACCAGCAACTCTACCAGCCTTTCTCACCGAACCAAGGGCAACATATCATGCACTACCACTAATGTTGTATATCTCACCACTTGCAGAGTTTATAGGGTACAATACGTAGGGGAAACCAAAACCACACTCACGAAACGATTCTACAGGCACAGATCAACCGTCAACACAGCAAAGCTGGACACTCCAGTTGGCTGCCATTTTAACCTTCACAACCACTCCATCACTGACATGATGCTACAGGGCATCGAATCTTTAGGCACCCGTCCTGACTCAGTCCGTACTAGCAGAGAGAAGTTCTGGATGAGACGACTTCGCACCATCCAACCTCATGGCCTGAACATCCAAGAGGGGAACGACTAATCAATCCTTCTTACCCACTTTCCATCTGCACACACATATCCCCCCCCCCTCAGCTCTTTTAGATTAGTTACATCATAGTTTTTGCCTCTACTTTCCTCCCATATCTCATATAGCTCAGCTCCAATTTTTCCTCTCTTATTCAGGTGATATAATAATTATTATATATATTTTTTTCTCTCCCTTCATCTCTTAGATTTACCACTTATTTATTTTGCTTATTTTCATGTTTACTATGGTTTTTTCTTAATACACCCCCTTCCTCATACAGCATCAGTTTCTTTATTTGCTTTTACCCTTTTAGGCTATTGCTTCCCTTCCATGTAATATACAGGGTTTTATTTTCTACTATATAGTCTTCTGTTTTTTTCCCCTCACACCCAGCGGATTACAATATCAGTTAACCCATTTCCTTTTTGGATATGTTTATATAAAATTTATACTTACAGATTTATTTTTACACTTACTTTCTTCTCTTAGTTTGTTTAATGCTCTTACATACATACTCATGTCTTTTGCACATTATCAGTTGTTCTCCATTCTTTCCCTCCCCCCCCACTCTTATGCACCAGTTTATTATGCCTTTCTTTGTTACCTGTTTGACCCACCTCTCACAAATTCTCTTGTTATTCATCTCTTCCTCACACCCTCTATCACTGTTTTGTTCCAGACCCTGTTTCATGTTGCCTGCCTCATATCTTAATCCCTCTTGGCTTGAGGTGTTTCTTTGGCCTTACTTACAGTACACTAACTTCCCGTTGTGTCTGCATACTCCTTTTCGTTCATCCCCTTCATTAACCTGATTGGTCATCTCTTCTCACTAATGCCCCTTTTGTCTCCCTGTTTTCAGTGTTGCTGTTGAATGTCTGTGGTCTATATTATGGTTGTTCCACTTTATATGTTTGTCATTTTGCCTCCGAAGAAGATTCTGCTAGGATCGAAAGCTTAGGCCCCTTTCGACTCTCTAATTTACTCCATTGGCTCTTTTTTTAGATAAGGAGTTTTCAGCAGCTTCTTTTGCCAAATTAATTTGAAGTAACTACTTATTAACTTGGCCTTCATATTTCTTCCGTCTTGGTACTTGTTGTGATACCAGTACTTAAACAGCTTGGGCAGTAGGAAACCTGCATTGTAAAAAATAAAGAACAAAATAAGCTGCTGATGTAAATTATTTTTACTCATCTAGTCCAGTTTTATTAAGAAGATTTAAACTCTATTTAATTTTTTTTGTCACTTTTGTCCTACATCCAGATAAATTGATATATCAATAAAACTAATTACAGTATGTTTTGATAAAAAAGAGTGCAAATTAATTCAAATATGGTTTTTTATGTATATGTACATAGACAGAAGGTATGGTCGGTGAAAATGGAAATACTGGTGAATCTGAATTCAAGCAAATATTAACTATCAATGGAGCTTTCTTTTTACATGATATCTTATCTTGATTCAGCTCAATTGGCCATACCCCCCCCCCCTTCCCCCAAAAGAGGGAATATTTATTTATTTAGACTATTTTGGGGGGATGAGCTTGGATACAGCCTGTATTATTATTAAAACAACAAGCATACCTTGCAATTTTCCAATTCAGATGTCCTGTTCCTCAATAGAGTGTACCTCACACTTGCTGATCTGCATGGTTCTCAATTTTGTCCCTCTGACCGGGTGTGAACTGCTAAGATCTTGGTCCTATTGGATCTGCAATAAACATTTTTTTACAGTTTGAGAGTATTAGAGATAAATAAAACTACTCTTCTTAAACAATATTCAAAAAATTTTCAGCTGCCCATATCATTGGCCTATGAATATTCCAAACTAAATTATCTGGTCCAAAAACTTCATTCTCTCTCTATCATGAAGTTTCAGAGAGGCATACGCATACCAGGTACCCGACTGTTTATTAAAGTAAAATGATTCTAACCACATATTGCTCCAGCTGTATAGCTAAATCAGGACCTGGTCTATGCTGGTCCTGCATGTAACTAAATAATCACATCACATTTGAATTAAGTAATAACTATGTTCTAAAAAGTTTTTAGAATACCACCCCAGGCCAGGCCCAGGGCATCCTGTTCAAATTAGAAACTTGATTTACGTCTAGGCCCTAAGCCATTTCATTCAAATCTAACGCTAAATCAATTGGATTTCATTCATGATTACTCTGAAGTAACGCTAACACGTTTCTGAATAAAACTGATAAAAAGAGCTGCTGAAAATTATTCATATAAAGATGAAATAGCGTGGACGGACTAGGCCTAAACTTCAACTTATTCAAGCTTGAAGTTTTGGCCTAGTCCGTCCCCGCTATTTTCATACCCCATGACTACATCAACAATCTCGCTAGCCGGCTAGCACCGGTGATATCAAGGCCGGATCCCGCTCTGACCAAAATCGACAGTTTGTCGTTACTACATTAGGTGGGAAACAAGTCCACATCTACCCCTGATAATTGAAAATAAAACTGAAATACAGGTTTACTTTTTGACTACATGAAGCATTCCGATGAAGGTCTAGATCTACGACGAATGGTAAGTTAGGCCTATTTTTTTAGAAACTCACTGAGCGATGATTTATTTGGAAGTCAGGCAAAAAAAGTGTATGGAAATGGAGGGTTTACGTAGTAAAGTAACCCGGGAAACACATCACCATTGCAAGTGAGATCAAAACATTAAAATGAACTTAACTTACTTTTATTCTTCTGGAATGTCATTAGATTAATATTGATGTTCCCTCCAAGATTTTCTGCTCCAATAAAGTTCACTCAGAAATCACGATTTCGAACATCAATTCTATAAACAGATGATTAGTCGAGCTATTTCGTTGTAGAAACTGGAAATTCGCAGAGTCCAAAAGAACAACACTTCGCACAGATCTCGTGGGGAATTGTGGGAAGGAAAAACGTATTTAATTCGTAAGATATGAATAAAACATTAGCGTCTTAGCCAATCATAGAAGTGTATTTTGCGTAATTTGACGTCATTTCATGAATTAAACATTGACCCTCCAAAATCAACCTTCAAATTGTCCGCCGGCAGCCATGTTGGCTGTGTACAAAACCTATGACAGAGAAAACGCGCGAAAAGAGGTACCTCTCTAGCTCCCTTCGGGAGCTTATTTCCAGTTAGTTCTTATCTTGTCATTACTTCTTCATTTCCTGGGTGTAATTTTTTAATATCTATTTTTATAGATCCCTTGATCCAATTCACGATGGAGCAGAAGCAGCTGCAGATGTGCGGTCGTGTGTTCGCCTTTCTTTTATTTCTTCCAGTCCCAATACTAGGCGCTTCAACTAAACCAATCCCAGAACAGATGAAATACATCGGTATATCCTATGATATCATCAAGGGGAATCCAGAGGGAAGCGCCAAAAACGGAGGGGTAGATCCCGGGCTGATGACGACTCGCCGCGTCCTGAAACTCACCTACGACGACAAGAAGTTGACGAACGATAACGAGTACCGCGTCCCCGATGAGGTGTCCTTCATGCGACGGAGCAGCGCTTACACGTCCAAGGAGAAGGATGTGTTCTACGGAACGAAGAGTTACGCCAAGAAACTTTCCCACCAAGTTTCGCTTGAAGGTGAGTTTCTCAACGGCCACAATCAGTAATGACGCATGCACACGTTGCGTCATGATCACATTTCTCATAGCGACGCAGAATCTTCTGATTTGCGGATAATCGACATTGATTTTACATCATGTATAGTGAAACAATGATTTACATTATCTTGAATCATGAACGATCGTAAATGATGAGAGAGGGGAGTTGAATGTATGTGACGTCACATAATTTACTTACTCTGTAATTTCTTTGATTGAGTTTTCCAAAAATTTAATATCTCTAAGTTTTCTTGTATCTCTTTTTTCTGTTTAATTTCACTTTGAGAAGACAAATGAAGCTTAGGACTCGCCTTCTAACTAATTACATGTATAATGTGATATATATCGTCTATAACGTCAGCCATTATGACTGATTAACCTAGACGTAAAATGTTTCATAGGTAATTGGTTATATACCAGCTTGGCGTTTACCAGCAAAATGCTGTCCTGCCGAGTTCCTACGGGAGTTACCTCAAACAGAAACAGAATTGTTCTATAATATGTTATTGTTCATCTATCTTAATTTCTCAGTCGGTGTTGATGCTGTCTTCGCTTCTTTTAAGTTCGGAGCAAGCCACGGTAAGTAAATCATTTTCTTATTTCCTGAATGGTTAGCAGGATTGGTTCCAGGATTTCAGAAGATATTTTTTGCTTTGCGACGTATGGAGGATTCATAAACACAGCCAATGTATTGAAATTGCCAGTCAAATGACAAAACAGCACTTTGAAAACTTTTCTCACAAGTATATTGGAACCGTATCAACAAACAAACATAGAGGGCAGCAATTCTGAAATCAGATGAAATTTGTTGCTGCCCTGTACCTTCGATGGTATCAACAAAGATTCTAACGTAGTTTTGAAGCCCATTCCATGCTTGAGAAATTATCTTATATCTAAAAGGGAAAAATAAAGGAACATTTATGTCCATTGTAACCATCGTGACCGAGATCTCAAATCAACAAGACTTGCAAACAATTTAACAGAGTGCGAATCCTTCATTGATGATTCAAATCTCAACTGTCGAATTTCATTTAGTTCAATTTCATTTTTTCCCCTCATGATGTTGCAGAGTATAAGTCGGTGGACAACGAGGAAAAGACGAATGGCTATGTGTACTTTTCTGAGCAAACAATTGAGAATTTTGGCGAAATTCGCTACCGGATGAGCCTTGTCCAGGACGATGCCTATGAACTCAGTCGGGAATTTTGTCTTGCTGTCTGCAGACTTCCTGCCTCCTACCGGGGTAATGAGGCTGAATATATGGGATTCCTCACCAACTGGGGAACGGTAAACCCTTTGCTCATATTGATAAAGTGAATGATGATGACAGTGATGATGCTGACGACGATGGCAATGATGGTGATGATTATGATTGTGATGGATGATGAGAGTAATTATGATGAAGATGATGATGATGATGGTGATTATGCTGACGATTGCGATGATTGTGATAATATTGGTGAAAGTGATGATGTTGACGGCGATGATTATGATGAAAATAATAGTGATGGTGACGATTGTGATGATGTACTGTTGCTGCTTATGATGATGATGATGATGATGGTGATGATGAAGAAGATGATGATGATGGTGATGATGGCGACGAAGAAGATGATGATTATGCTGATGATGATGGTGATAAAATTGATGATGACGATGGATGGTGGTGATGATGATGTTCGTGGTGACGATGATGGTGATGATAATGATGACGATGACTTTTTTTCTCAAGGCATTTGGTGTTTTATTATCTTTGATCATACTGTACAACTAACATTTATTCATCCAAACCTCCCTCTTTCTGTAGCATGTTGTAGTACAGGCGACATTAGGGGCCCGTCGTGGCACGACATATCGTGAGGACAAATCATCCTTCATCAGAAACTCAGCAAGAGAGGTAAGTAAATATCATCTGACCTTCCCCATACACCCCCCCCCCCTTCCACCCTCGCCCGCCCCTTCATTTGTGAGATATTAAATTACACGACGTATTTATCTTCTTGGGAAAATTCAAATACTATATATTCAAGATATATTGGAACTCATTGACCCTTATCATTTAAACTATACTGTACATTCATGTATGATTTTGTATATTTTGTAAATCGATTTTTTTTAATGATTGAATAAAATGAATTGAATTGAAAAATGCTTTCCCTTATACGCATGCGGCAACGGTATTTTTTAGGTCTATTTTTACCATATATATATCAGTTTTTAATATTTATATTCAACAAAAGCAAAATATGGAGAGACTTCTCCCTGAAAGAGTCAAATCGACATCATGATACATAATTATGATATACAAGGATAGTTCTGTCAAAACCCTGTTTTTAATCGTATTCATACAAAAATTGACAGTATATAGTGTATGTCATAATCTGTGTATAGTGTATAATGACGCAAAAGTACAATGAAAATCGGATAGGGAACATTGACGAAACATTTCTCGACCGTCATCATGGTCATCGTAATATGGGGTAAAGGGTCGTAATTTCTTTGGACTCTTCACGATTTCAGATGGCCAACAGCTTAAACGTTGAGGGTAGCTACAAGATCGTTTCCGGGTCGTTTTCACTGAACATGGACAGGGCGACAGAAAATGCAGAGTCACAGGAGAAATTCGGCAGTATGCAGAAGACATATTCAGTAGGGAGCGAAGAATATAACGGTATGTGTTAGTATACTGGGACCCGCGTTGCAGAAAGAGTTGCGATCAAACGCAACTCAAAAAATCTTGCGCAACTTGATTTTCAACCAATGAATAACCCGTATTCGGGACTTGCGCTTGATATTTGGACTTGCGTTTAAACGCAACTATTTCTGCAACAGGCCCCAGATCAGTGGTACACTGTTAGAAAGAACAACAACAAAACATTTACAGAATAAAAAATTGAAAAATAGGTTTTACTGAAAGAAATAACCAAATCTTTCTGTAAATTGTGATAACAAAAAAGATGTTTTACACTTTTCTCAAATTTTACAAGAACTGGGGTTTTGTTTCATAAAGCTGTTCGTATATGAGAACGACTGGTGAACCTTGCTTACGCGCTTAACCATCGCCAACGAATATACCATTTACCACAAGAAAGAATCACCAGTCGTTCTTAAAGTCGCTCTTAACTTACGAGCAGCTTTATGAAACACCCACTAGGTCTGTTTTGATAAAGGGGCAACCTGGGGAGCGTTTCATCAATATTTTCATCCGACAAGTTGTCAGATCTGACATCTTTCCAGGATTTTGATTGGCTGAGAGGCACTGTTCCTATGGTAACTGTCGGATAAAATGGGACTTGTCGGATAAAACGTCCTTTCATGAAACGCCCCCCCCCCCAGTTATACAGGGTATTACAAAAAATGTAGGGTTATACACCAAATACAATTTTTCTGTAATTTTACACAAATGCATGTAAGATTACATGTTTTCTTTAGACTCTGCTGCCTGATTTTTTTAAGTAGAAATTTTCTAATAATGTATGTGAACCATCGATATCATCAAAACTGGATAGAGCTATAATGCGTACATTTGAGGTCACCGGAAGCACTTAAAGTTACCCCAAAGATGTCTAGCACCCCCATGGATTTACTCGGGGGGAGGAGGGGGGATAGGTATGTTGCGCCCCTCGAAATCAGATTGGTATGCTAAAAAGTAGACATTTGAAGGCAAAAAAATCATCTTCATTTGGGATCACGAAGCTTTTGTTTGTAATTTTGTGGGTGGGGGGGGGGGGGTGTCGGCCATTTTCTTTTTTTTTACCAAATCGCCTTTAACTTTTAATAAAACCCTTTTCCGCTTGTCAAACCACCCCTCTTCTAAAATTGTTTCCCGGCCCCTGGCTTTATACATGCAGAACCAAACATGGTGGTTATATTGGCATTATCATTAGAGGATCACTGTCTTTATGACTATTTCAAAATTCTAAATGACCTCTAGAACCGATAAGCATAAAGCTCATCAGATTGACTGAAGTTTTGGATGCTAAGTTCTGGACTCGGCAGACTTCCTACACAGAGTGCGCCAACTGGCAGAGAGAAGCGATCCAAGCCAACATCCTAGAAGCTTTTGGAGATTACCCACAACACAACGGGGTCACCGCCTCGGAAGGTAAGCGGTTCAAAACTAGTTGGTCAAGAACTTCTGCAATTTCTACACATTTGGTTATATTCAGATATACCATCTTAGAATAATTTAAAGCTACGTTCCGTGACACTGATAAGTACATAATCAATGATGGGAAACCAAAAACGTTGGGACTTAATTTGCATTATAGAATCTTGAGCTGCAGCCCTTGCTAATTAAGCTGTCATCACGGGGCTTGCAGCTAATTCTTGATTAATTTGATTTGGCAAGCTGCAAAGGAGTTCCCGCGACGTCTCCGGGACTTTTCCTAGTAGATATTAAGAAAATTATTTTGGCAGAATGAGGTTTTGCGAATTTCTCCAGTCTCCGAGACATCTGCATCTCCATCGGTTGCAGGGATGTCGCGGGGACTGATGATTACATCCTCGAGTAATAAATAATTATACCGTTGATCTTACGATCTTATCGTGTAAATGTGCAGTGATATACCTAGGATGAATATTAAAGGACAAGTCCACCCCAACAAAAACTTGATTTGAATAAAAAGAGAAAAAATCAACAAGCATAACACTGAAAATTTCATCAAAATCGGATGTAAAATAAGAAATTTATGGCATTTTAAAGCTTCGCTTATTTTCAACAAAATAATATATGAACGAGCCAGTTACATCCAAATGAGAGAGTTGATGACATCACTCACTCACTATTTCTTTTGTATTTTGTTATATGAAATATGAAATATTTTTATTTTCTCGTCATTGTCATGTGAAATGAAGTTTCAATCCTCCCTGAACACGTGGAATTCCATTATTTTAACATTTTGTGCTTCATGCAAGGAGGTCCTAATCGTTAAATTCGTAAAAATTGAAATATTGTATAATTCAAACAATAAAAAACAAAAGAAATGGTGAGTGAGTGACATCATCGACCCTCTCATTTGGACGTAACTGGCTCGTTCATATAACTATTTTGTTGAAAATAAGCGAAACTTTGAAATGTCATAACTTTCTTATTTTACATCCGATTTTGATGAAATTTTTAGCATTGTGCTTGTCTGATTTTTCTCTATTGATTCAAATCAACATTTTTCTGAGGTTGACTTGACCTTTAACTCTGACTGGAACTTTGAATTGGGACTTTGTTGCTTAAAAGTTGTTTTTAAAATAACTTTGCCACCCATCAATGGTAACTACAATGGTAACAATGCTCAACAACCGATGGAAAATCAAGGATTCCATGAAAGTTACCTTAGGATGGCAAAGCTGCAGTAATAGCAACTTTCATGCAACGTGGCCCAGGTTTCAGTCTCTTCCTGTGAGCAAATAATAGCGAGTTTTCGTACCGCCACGCAGAAAAACAATGTAGAACACAGTAAATATATTGAAAATGTCCGTCAAGTGACAATTAAGAGCGGGGAGGTCTTTGCCGAAGATTGGTGAAACGGGACATCAGTTCGTCTTAAATGTTGGAGCTGACGAACAATTGCAAATATGTAGTTTGTCCAAGGTCCTGGAGGAAACTGCTGTTTTGATTCACCAATTTCTGACAAAGACTTCTTGGTTACTCATTGTCATGAATAGGCATTTGGCAATACATTTTCTATGTTCTTGGAAGCGTTCTGCGTACCGGTGCGGAAAACTTTCCAATGTCACCACGGTATTCGACATGAATGGATATTCCTTCCTTCCTTCATCATACAGACATTCCGATGAGTATGAGGCTTACGTGGCCGAGCGGAAAGTACGCGCTTCCACAGGCAGCCGTCCTCGACCAGTTCTGCCCTCAAACCAATGACTTCACCTGGGAGGACGGCTTGCTATATCAGGTCTCCAAAGGACCCAATGAGTGTTCTAGCAACAACCATTTGACCAACTACTGCAACCGTCAAGCAATCAGTAACCCGAATGGCAAAGACATGCGCACCTACTACTGCGTCAAATCTATCGCCGAAGCCACGCCGAACAGTCCATGGGATTGGATGCCCGGTGTGTACTGCATCTTCAAGGTCGGCAATGAATGCCCCAGTGGTAAGTCCATCCAGACTTGAGTAAACACCACTGATTTCATAAAAATGTCTGGAAAACACATTTCGAAAATATGAATGAGTTTTTTTTAGAAAATAACATCACACCTCACCAATTCCATTTTCTTTTTTCTCCTTCCTTCCCTTTTTTCGTTTGGGCACCATCATCTGTATGTAGTAAACCCCAGTTATATATATTGTTTTACATATATTATTTTATATGGGACATCATCGTGGTCTAGTGGTTCTGGCTCTCGCCTTTCAAATAGAGAGCCGTGGGTTCGAATCCTAGCCATGTCGTGTGCTGTAGTCGACCCAGTTGAGGTAGATAGGAAGTAGGTAGGAAGTAATTCCTCAAAAACCTGTAGGCACAAGAATCGTTAGACTAGCTTAGCCTGGGTTATATAGGAGCGTCTTGAGCACCTAGCAAGGTAGTTACGTGCGCTTTACAAATCCTATATTATTATCATTATTATTATTATTGTTATTGCTGTTGTTGTTGTTGTTATCATTATTGTTATTATTATTATTATTATTATTACTATTATTAGGACCTATTATTATTATCATTAATATTATTATTATTGTTATCATTATTACTAATATTATTATTAATATTATTATTCTTATTATTATCATCATCATCATCATTATCATCATTATTATTACCATTATTAATATTATCATAGGATTCCAGGAAGGTACAATCAGATGGAATGATAAACAGCGAGGGAAGGATCCAGATTATAACGCCCTGCCTGCTGGAGAGTACTCACCGGGTAGACCTACAGAAATCAAGTACTGCTGTCGTGAAGATGGCACTCCAAGGACCCCTATCATCCTGCCAACAGACAGCAGCTTTTACCTGATAAGATTCCACAGTGCTTGCCAGGAGGTAGGTAGCTATATAGCCTAGAGTCATCTCTGAGTTCTGACTCAGTCCAGACTGGGAGTCCTGGGCCCCCATCTTACAGAGAATTGCGATTGATCCGATCAATCGTAACTCTATGGAAATCCATCAGTGTCATGATTTTTTTTTTCTACGAAAAATTTGCACAATGTCCTTTGTATGCAAAGGGAAGCGCAGTGAATTTTCAAGGAAACAATGAATGTATGAATATACATCACAGCTAGAAAATATTTTGAACAAACATGCATAATTGATGTTGACGTTGCTGGCCGTCCATAGTCGCGATTAATCGGATCAATCGTAACTCTTTGTAAGACGGGGTCCAGATTACACGTTGATCGGATAAATGGAAACTCTCTTTCCCAAAGCTAACATAGAGGGCCCGACTCCAAATCCCTCATGTTTTTTTTTTTTGGGGGGGATTTTCAGCTGGCGTCCCACCATTCGGAATCATGTTTATTTGGAATCTGAGTCACTCTGACTCGGAATAGAGTTGACTCCCAACTAGCACCAATTCGAGTCGAATTTGACTCTGAAGAAATGAGAATTTTGTTTCGTGCGTAAGCATGCCAGAACCATTCAATTGGCACAGGGAACATCATACAAAAAAAAAAGCTTTGACTTTGTAACATTTAAGTCACCATAATGATGACGATGATAATAATAATGATGATAATAGTAATAATAATAAAAATGATAAAAATGATAATTATAGTAATAAAAGTCATTTATTTGGTACCATTTTTATGAAAAAGATCCATTCCAATGCCCAAATAAAAAAAAGAAAGCTTGGATGACTGTCTGATACTGATAGCCTGCTGTTAGAAAAGACTTCAATTTAAACGTGAAAGTATCTAATGATGATATCACGCTTAGTAATAGAGAAAGCTTGATCACCATAAGCTTATCGTATTGGTAAATTGCCAATTTGTCCACTGCCTACTCTTCCACTCGCCACATGGTCTACTTTCATTTAATCTATTGCCAGCACGTCCATAAACATTTCGTCGAAAACCATTTGGTCCAAGAACCATTTTGTCCAATCAGCAGTTCGTCTAATCACCCTTTCGTCTATAACTATTTCGTCCCAAACCAGTGGGTCTAATAACCAGTACACTTTCATTCATTTTGCACATTTAACACTTGGTTCAATTAGACCAAATGGTATATGGACTAAATGGTTATTGGACCGACTGGCTATTAGATGAAATGACATTGGGCTAAATGAAAGTAGACCATGTGGTGAGTGGGCGAACTGATGGTAGACCAAATGATTTTAGACGCATTGGCAATTGGACGAATCGGCATTAGACGAATGGGAGTTAAACACTTGCATTTTGTGGGTTATTTGAAAAAACATGAATTTGTTTTATACAGGTAGTCGACATGACTGTGACGGCGGAATATTTGGAGTGGGCAACCGAGACGGCTGACCCAGAGCTCTGGCAGGAGGGACAATACCCTCGACCCGGGAATACGGGCCAGAATGTCAAGATCAACTATTGCTTCTACCAGCCAAAGGCGACTGCCAAGAGAGAGTTCGGCAACATGGCGGGAGCTGAGGACGAAGGCCACATGAGGAAAGACCTGCAGGAGGTCCGAGAGCTCGTCGACCAGCTGGAACACCAGCTCGATTACGGTAGGAGAGCTGAAGTAGGCAACGAAGATGGTGGCAGGATGGAGCAGGATGAGGACAAAGAGAAGAAATCTCAGGAGGTGGGTGAGCTGAGAGAGCTTGAGCTGCTTCAGCAACAGAGTAAGCGGGAGGAAGAGGAGGAACGGGAACTGCTCATGGGACTGCTGTTGAAGGAATTAGCCGAATTGAAATAAAAACCATGCGGTTTTTTAATTCAGAAATTTCATTTGGTAGTATTCAAATTTTTGTATCGTCATTTGAATTGACATGGAGGCTATAATGGAATACTGGGCTGTTAATATTAAGGGATGTATTACCTCGTAAGGGGGTGTGTCGGGTTAAGTACTAGAGGACACTCATTTAAAGGACTGCTGTGCGGTCTGGGATCAGGGGCCGCGGAACGGTTTTGAAAGTGTGGATGGGCTGACCATAAAAAAAAACAGGGGCTGAAACCCCCTGCCCACTCCCTGTTCAGGGGCCCTTGGGGATGTTGTAGCTTCCAAGGCAACAATATCAAACTATAAAAAATTATATTATATGTATGTATTTTGTAAACTTTTAAAGTGGGTACAAATTTAGGTGAGTATATGATTGTGAATAAAGACTGACCCGTCGGAGCGGCAACGGTTGGTACAGAATTAAACAACCAAGACTATATCTTTGAAACTTTGAATTAGATTTAGAAAAACATATCTTTTCTAGCAATCTCTCTGTTGGTATCTTCATCAATCTCTCTATATTATGTTCCGATAGTCCCGATGTCCATTTTTCTCTCTCTCATTTTACCATCTTCTCCTTTCTTCCCCCCCCCCCCCCATCTCTCTCTCATCCTCTCTTACATCATACAACATAACATCAAGTCGCTCGTTTGTTTAATGAAGTACTGTATTTGTACATGTTTCAAATTTGTAAATGCAAACGTGCCATTTTGAAGTACCATTAAAGCAGCGGTCCACTTGTGTTATTTATTTTGTAAACTGTTGGATTGGTTTAATCTGGTATAATTATCTTACATTTCTATTTGAATTTGCTGTTTTTCTTGAATAAAGAGACTATACCACTTTGATCGTTGTTGTATTATCAGTCTGTCTGAATCTTTACCAGAATTTTTTATTGTGAATGACAATGGACAAATCACAACTTTAAAGGACAAGTCCACCCCAACAAAAACTTGATTTGAATAAAAAGAGAAAAATTCAACAAGCATAACACTGAAAAATTCATCAAAATCGGATGTAAAATAAGAAAGTTATGACATTTCAAATTTTCACTTCATTTCACAAAAACAGTTATATGAACGAGCCAGCTACATCCAAATGAGAGAGTTGATGATGTGATTCACTCACTATTTCTTTTGTTTTTTATTGTTTGAAATATGAAATATTTTGATTTTCTCGTCATTGTCATGTGAAATGAAGTTTCATTCCTCCCTGAACACGTGGAATTCCATTATTTTAACATTTTGTGCTTCAGACAAGGAGGTCCTTATCGTCAAATTCGTAAAAATTGAAATATTGTATAATTCAAACAATGAAAAACAAAAGAAATAGTTAGTGAGTGACATCATCAACTCTCTCATTTGGATGTAACTGTCTCGTTCATATAACTATTTTGTTAAAAATAAGCGAAACTTTGAAATGTCATAACTTTCTCATTTTACATTCGATTTTGATGAAATCTTCAGCATTGTGCTTGTCTGATTTTTCTTTATTGATTCAAATCAACATTTTTCTGAGGTGGACTTGACCTTTAAGTGGAGCATGAGCACAAAATTTCAGTATAATCATTATTTTTGTCCAGTTTCGGTGTCTCCTCTGCCCCTTCCTCACAAAAAAGTGTTATGGCTCCTGAAACTGTTTGATTGGTTGATTGAATGATTTATTGATTGATTGATCGATTGGTTGATTGATTTTTTTTAAGGATTTTTCTTTTTAAACAAGTGCCACCTAGTTTACCAGTAATGCATATAGCATTTCCATTTATTTGAAAGCAGGATAAAAGAGCATTGTAGATTAAATGCCTTGCTCACGGGCATAAGTGCCGCGGCCGGGGATCGAACCCCGGACTTTCCACGTAAAGCCAGGCGCCTTAGACCACTCGGCCACGGCACCTCCACTATTGATTGAGGATTGATTGATTGATCGATCGATTGATTGATTGATTGATTGATTGATTAATTCATTCATTCATTCATTTTTTCATTTATGTATTTATTTTTTATTTATTTATTTATTTATTCATTATTCTGATCATTTATTTATTTGTTTTTTTATGGGTTAATGTATAAAAACTGCACCCAACATTATTCATCGAGTGCTTTTCTCTAACCCAACGGTGCAGGTAGGACTTTCGCACACAACCTCAAATTGTATTTACCTTTTGAACTTTATGATCGATTTCCTCGCTCACTTCCCTCGCTTGTCAGAAGAGAGTAGAAATTTAAATGGTAAAAGTGCCCCAAAGTAAAGCCATGTTTCAGGGCACTGGGAACGATTTTTTTTTTGGGAGGGGGGGCTGATGTAAAAGTTTCAAAATTTTACAAAATTAAGGCGAAATTGGTTCCGAGAAATCTGAGAAGCAAAAAAAAAAAGGTTTCACTACAAATGGAGGTCAAATTGTTTACGAGAAATTTGAAAAGCCAAAAAAAAGAAAAAGTGGTTTTACAAACTGCAGGTCATTTGGCTATACTTTCAATTTTTACATTTTTCAAGAATACTTGGGGGTGTTGCCCATAAGGAGAATAATACACACAACACCATAAGGACATTTTTTTGGGGGGGTACCCCCCCCCCTTTGAAAGGCGATGTCATGTTTAAAACGAAAAAAAAAAGAAAATTGTACAAGATCCACTTTTTGTAAACAAAGACGTCTTTATAATGGGAGACTTTAATATTGATATTTTGAAACATGAAAATAATAACATATCCCATGAATTCCTTGATATATTCTTGACTGCCTCATTCTTGCCTTTGATATCGAAACCCACTCGTATGGCGACTCATTCCGCCACACTCATAGATAATATTTTTTGTAACGTTCTACCTTCGCCGGACTCTTCTGTAATCATATCCGATATAACCGATCATTTTCCAATTATGTCACATTTCACCCTTAGGCGCCCACTGAACAATCTACACCGGCCATCAAGGCGAAGACCAACTCATGAAAACATAGCCCGACTTGACACTTCTTTAGAATCTTCAGACTGGTCGCGTGTTTACAACTCAGATGATGTTAATGCATCATTTGAGAACTTCCTTGACATATTTTGTAATAAATTAGATACTTACATTCCAAAAGTAAAAGACAAAGAAACGGCATACAAAAAAACACCAAGACTTCCATGGATTTCCAAATCAATTTTACGTTCAATTAACAGAAAAAATAATTTGTACTATAAATTTAAGACAAAAGGTTCCGAGCGAGCCAAAATTAAGTATTCTAGATACAAAAATATTTTGACTAAAACAATACGACTAGCAAAGAAAAAATACTTCACGAAACAATTACATTTATATAAGAACGACATGCAAGGTACATGGAAGATTTTAAAACAAGCCATGAATTTATCAAATAACAAAACAAGCATAACTAAAATAAGGGATAATGATCAAATTGTTGAAGACTCTGAAATTATTGCCAATATTTTTAACAACTATTTTTCCTCTATAGGGGTAAACTTAGCTCATGAAGTCCCTCCTTCGAACAAGCATTTTTCTGATTATCTGGGCATACCTAATACAAATTCTATATTCTTTACACCTGTTGTTGAACAAGAAATTATCGATATTGTGTCTAGTTTGAATAACAAAAAAAGTCCTGGCTATGATGATATCAACAACTTTATTTTGAAGGGTGTAATTTCCTCTATTGTTAATCCTTTGGTATATATTTTTAACCTTTCATTGCAAAATGGTCAAGTCCCCGACAACATGAAAATAGGTAAAATAATACCTCTTTTCAAAAAAGATGATAAGCTTAATGTTAATAATTACAGACCTATTTCCTTACTATCCTCCATGTCAAAAATTTTAGAAAAGGTCGTTTACAATAGAACTATTAACTTTTTGAAAGCACACAATATTTTCTCCGATTACCAGTTTGGTTTTAGAAAAAAACATAATACTGAACATGCCTTATTAAATTTCATTGACAAAGTGGCACATGCTCTCGACAACTCTTCACACATGGTTGGTATCTTCCTGGACTTCTCCAAGGCCTTCGACACAATCAATCACAATATATTATTACATAAACTCGCTCACCATGGGGTGCGTGGGAAGGCCTTGGAGTGGTTCAGGAGTTACTTATCCAATAGACGTCAGTACGTAACATTAAATGGCTATACATCCAATATGCAAAATATAAATTGCGGAGTCCCACAGGGCAGTCTGTTAGGTCCTTTATTATTTATCATTTATATTAATGATTTTTGTAATTCATCCGATATTCTTTCGTTCATATTTTTTGCCGACGATTCAAATCTTTTTTATTCTCATAAAAATCCAAAAACACTACTAGATATAGTAAATTCTGAGCTAGAAAAGGTTACTCAGTGGATAAGAGCTAACAAACTATCCCTTAATCTAAAAAAAACCAAATACATGTTATTTAGTAATACTATAGACACACTGCCGGCAAACATTATGTTTGATGATACCCCTTTAGAAGTTGTTTCGTTCATAAAGTTCTTAGGCATAACTGTCGATAATAAACTTTCGTGGAAATATCACATTGAAAATATTTGCAAAGTGATTTCACGCAACATCGGCATAATAAATAAACTGAAATTTCATTTTCCTCCACAAACCTTATTAATGCTTTATTCTTCTTTAATCTTACCGTATTTGAACTACGGCATTCTTGTTTGGGGCAATACCCACCAAGTTTTATTAAACAGACTTCTTTTATTACAAAAGAAGTCTCTCCGTATAATTAACCATTCTTCATTTCTTTCACATACAGATCCATTGTTTGCCGAAAACAAGCTGCTAAAAATAAATGATCTATATCTGTTTCACTTAGGCCAATTTATGTATAAATACAATAACAATTCACTTCCTCACGTATTTGATTCAATGTTCCCTCAAAATCGTTCAATTCATCATTACCCTACAAGACAGTCTAATGAGTTTCATTTACCTCTTTTAAGAACATTATTAGCTAAAAAAACATTTATATACGATGGCCCGAGATTCTGGAACTCCCTTAGTGAAGATATAATTAGAAGCCCATCCCTTTGTTCTTTTAAAATGAAACTTAAAAATAATTTTCTGAAATCATACAGGTCATCATCTACTCAGTTTTAAATAATTTTATCATTAAATTCACCATTTCATGCCTTCTTAACTTATTTTTTTGGTATAATTATCCGCGCGTTGAAGTCCTGCTGTATTATCTCTGTTATCTTTCTTTATCTCTTTTCATTTTTATTTTCATATCCTTTGTGTGTGCTTCAATTGTTTGATTGTTTCTTGTTCTTTGTTCTGCTGTTCTCTGTTTTGTAAACTTGTCTGTCTTCGTAGGCAATTCTAACATAAGTATTTAGAGGGGTCCACACAATACAAGCACTGCTTTTTAGTGGATCCCTCCATTTTCACAGAATTTTTATTTTTATTTTAAAATGGTTATGATATTTGCTTATATATATTCTGTTTTGCTTTACTTCGTTTTATAGATAAATATCAAATACTGTACATGCCTGAATTTATTTTATCTGTATGAGTTCATTGTAACTATTTTGATCACATTACTTTGTTCTTCTGTTGAAAATGAAATAATAAATTGAAAAAAATTGTACAAGGGCTATCGAGAAGTTAGACGTTTCAAAAGGTTTCCCCATTACTACCCCTCCACTTCATTGTACCTTCTTCGTCTTCCACTTCATTGCACCTTCTTCGTCTTCTATCCCAACCCAGACATTCCCAATCGAGACAAAATTAAAATCTCAATAAACGGAGGGGGAAAAGGATGAAGAAACCCCCGCTGCGAAAACCCCTAATATATACATCTGATCCACTGAAAAAAAAATCCCCAAAGTCGAAGACAACTTCCGACAGACTCAGAAATTACGCCTGAAATCATGACAATAAACCTATTCAACCGCGGGAAATGAGGAGGTATTCGCGCGAAAATGTTTAATCGAAATTCTCCGCAGTGAATTATTTTTGTTTTTTTGTACATCTTCTTTTATTATTTAAGAAATCATGCCTGTTCAGCGATAAGTGCACATGTCGGTTCCTTTGAAAAATTGTACTTTTGTGTCCAATTAGTTAGCACAATTAACAGAAATATGAAAGAACGATTATTTCCTACATGAGCTCCCTTAGCTGCTGATAGTTAAACTCTGCTGTACTTTTCAACGACAAGATTTTGTTTTTATTGAAAGTTCACGTGTAGCTTACAGCTTGTGGGGTAAAAATATCTTATTGCACTTATCCTACGCTTTTCGCCTTTTCTTCCCATTCTACTTTGATAATGTTTTATGAGTAGGAAAGTGCAAGGTCAACAGAAAATCAAAATGTTGTTGTCTACTGAGGGCGCAATGTGCCTGCCTGGAAATTTGAACAATGAGAGATGAAATCAGATTCAACTGCGGTAAATTTCGATATACAACTATATTAGTACTTTTTCATCAACTGAAAAATATTTTCATCAACATTTTTCTCGATTGGCCGCTATAATCTGATTTTTTTTTCGGGGGGGTTCAGGGGGTAATCCTATCTAAAGACCAAAGTCTTAAGCTAGTTTTTATTGTTATTAACAAGATGAGGTATCTCATGTGGTCTTAATATATAATGCGAACGCGAAGGGCGAGCTAAAATTCTTTGATATTTTATGTCCTTAGAACTGAAGATTCTGAGCAGTTTTTATAATCATGAACAAAGATAAGTATCCAACTAAACAATGCGAGCGCGAAACGCGAGCCGAAATTTTATTATAGTAACGTGAAAAGGGACTCTATTAGGACTGTCTTTTTTATTAATGAAGAGGATACAAGTATCACCAACTAAATAATGATAGTGCGAAGCGCGAGCTCAAAATTGTTGATATTCCGACATGAAAACTGGACAGTCTAAGCGCGTTTTTATTTAAATAAAACAATTAAATGCGAGCGCGAAGCACGGGCTTAATTCTTTTTTTATACTGACATAATAAAGAAGCATTTTGACAAATTTTGGCAAGAATTTCCAAACAGGATAGGTATTTCACAAATCAAACAATGCGAGCTGAAAATTTTGATATAACAATTTGTGTAAATCAAACAAAATAATGAAAACTTGATGTGCGAGCTAAAATATTGTGTGCAAATTAATTTCAGAACTGGCTATATGAAGTGTCATTTTATCCTCTTAAATGGGATTCATTACACAGGCAATGCGAGCGCGAAGCACGAGCGAAAATCTTTTATATAGTATATTTTTCAATTCTTTCCCTTATCTTTTTCTTGTTTCCTTTCGGGGTCGGGCAGGCCGTTAAGAGGCTGTAAATTGCACATCATGGATATAATACCTCTTTCTTACTTTTCTTTTTGTTTTTCGTAGTTACTATTAAGATAAAGAGTACACTTTTTCTGCAGGTTGTCAAAAAATAGGGGGGGGGGGGGCTAGGGCCGGCTCGGCCCCCTCCTGGATCCGCGCCTGTATATCTTTCGTTTGCATTGAAATAGATCATAGGATAGCTTTATATTAAACCTTTTCATGAAATCCTTTTCGTCCCAAGCTTTCGGATACTGTTAATGATACGCCGGTGCACTTGTAAAAGGTATAGAATATTTTCATAAGCATTTTTATTTACTTTTCTGCGAAGGTATAATTCACCCCCTTAAAATAAAATAAAATGAAATTAATGACAATATGGTCCTTGGCCGAGCGGTCTAAGGCGCCTGGCTATACATGGAAAGTCCGGAGTTCGATCCCTGGCCGCGGCACCCATGCCCGTGAGCAGGGGCGTCGATCCATTTTTCCGATTGGGGGGGGGCAAACTCTTAACGTTCCAAAGGCGCTGGATCGTACAAGACACCCACACACCCAATATATATATATATATATATATATATATATATATGTGTGTGTGTGTGTGTGTGACTCATGAGACACAGACACGTATCTCACCAACAAATTAATGCAAGTGCGAAGCGCGAGCTGATTTTTTTTTTAGTATACTGACAGGAAAAGCGTGTCTGTTTAGAACTGTTTGTAGTAACTCATTAGGAGGATACATATCTCACGACACAGATAGTACGAGTGCCGAGAGTGAGCTAAAAAAATTCAATTCAATTCTTTTATTTCATTTCTATTCAAAACATAATACAAAGTAATATAAAGCAATACAAATCAAGTACAATTTAATAGGCCATTCTTACTTCGTAAAACAGAAAAAAACAGTATCATATAGAGCATAAATGGAAGCTTGATATTCTAAGCATTTTTGGTACCAATGATTAAGATTGGTATCTAAAAGAAGAATATATGCGAGCGCGAAGCGCGAGCTGAAAATTTTGATTTTTCGATCTGAAAAAAAATGACAGTTTAATGGACGTTTTTGATAAAGAACGAGATACATATCCAAGAAAAGATGATTGCAAATCGAAGCAGGAGTTCTTTTGAGGCTTTAAAGTGAAAACGGGACATTTGCATTTACCTATTTAATCACGAAAAGTATGGGTTTTTGCTACAGAAATGATGCGAGTGCGACTGAGCTGAAAATCAGAAAAGCGGGCATTTTGAGCACGATTTTTTATAAAGAACGAGTTCTGTATCTTTATTTAAGAGCGGGCATTTTGAGCATGATTTTGAATAAAGAGCGAGCTGTGTATCTCATTCTCGCTTGCTGAACATTACAATCTTTTTTTTTTGCCATATCCGGAATTTTTTGGGGGCAAAATGATGTTTGCCCCCCCCCAATATTTTCATTGGTGGGGCAATCGTCCCCTGCCCCCCCCCCCCAGGATCGGCGCCTCTGCCCGTGAGCAAGGCAAATAATCTACAATGCTCTTTTATCCTGCTTTCAAATAAATGGAAATGCTATATGCATTATTGGTAACTAGGTGTGCACTTATAAGTTAAAAAATAAACGTTAATGATAAAATAAAAAATGAAACAAAAATAAAATAGAAAATTCAGAATGAACATACGAGAATTCAATTCATGTTCGATTCGAACAACGGTAAACACTCAAAGAAATAGTACTAAATGATTCAGAATTCATCACACTTTTTTTAAACTATGGCATAAAACATTTCAAAATTGTCATAAAACCCTAATCATTTTGTATTACTCAGTTAAAATGCCCTCAATCAATTGTGTTTATTATCAACGGAAAGTGTTTGGGCGTAAATATTCTTTATGCTGAATGAACGCCAGCACATCCCCCAAGAAAATAATAACAACATTGCGGGCAATAATCTGTAGTCTGAAAAGACCGAACTGAATGTCTATTTCTTTGAAAATGATGAACTCGAATAGCGAATGGAGTGAAATTGGTACCTTTTATCAAACTAGATGTGGCGCCATCTTTCGGGCATTTTGTGCCATACTTCCTTCCCATTTGAATGTTTTGGAGGGAGGGTGGATAGGTCCCATGGGTAAATTGCCAAATCGTCTACTGCCAACTCATCTACTCACTACATGGTTAACTTTCATTTAGTCTAATGCAATTCCGTCAATCAACATTCGTCTATCCGATAACCATTTTGTCCAATCATCAATCCGTCGATCTAATCACCATTTCGTCTATGACAATTTTCATCTCATACCCAGTTGGTCTAATATCCATTTAAATTTTCATTAATTTTACTCAATTAACGCTTAGTCCAATTAGACGAAATGGTATATGGCTATTGAACCAACTGTTTATAGTAGACGAAATAGTGAGTGGACATTTTGGCAATTAGACCATGCGGGTGTAGAGGACGAACTGATGGTAGACCAAATGATAGCAGACGAGTTGGGAATTGGAAGAATTGGCATTAGACAAATCGGAAATAAACCGTCCTATGTCGGGAGGGGGAGGGGGGGGGGGGGGTGAGCAGTTGCAATTTGTAAACCCGGTGTGAAACACATTCTTCTTAATGGACAATGAATAAATTCAATTCAGATCTACCGTTGATTGTGAAATATTGTGTCTGAGCAAGGGTTCAGGTAGCCTCTTGTCGAGGCCCTGTCGGCTGCTTTCCGAGCGAACATGGCCAAGCAAGGGAGAAAGCAAAGCAGAGCGCCGCGAGCTTCGCGAATTAAGGAAATCCCTCGCTTCGCTCGGGAAGCAGCCGCCAGGGCCTCGACAAGAGGGTAGGGTTCAGGATGATTTTCAGCAGCCACAAGTTGAGATCGTTGTTTGAAAGGTCTGTGGATATCAATTTCAAGTTGAGGTTGCTTGAAATCGATCTAAACTTGAGTCGAATTGATTATGATGGTGTCGAGTTCAAGTTGAAGGCGTTTTAAATCTATCCAAACTTGAGGTTACTTGATTATGACGACATTAAGTTCAAGTTTAGGTCATTGAAAATCGTTCTCAACTTGAGATGACTTTATTATTATTATCATGTTGAGTTTGATTGATTTTATTCATATATATATATATATATATATATATAAACATCTTTTTCAACATTACATGATATTCATATTAGTATCATCTATATTATATATATGTATACATGATTGGAACATCTTAATCTCTATGAGCTTGAGAATGATGTTCCATGAGAAAAAAATACAAAGATACATAATTATACACTGGCTAAAATAATACATTCAATGATGCGAATATCAAGAAAGAGTAAAAAGGAGGGGATCGAATCCCGGATTTTCAAAATAAATCTTTAGTCGGGCGCCTTAGACCACTCGGCCATGACACCTCACCAATGACATCTTCTACTGAAATAAAATCGATAAGGTCGGTTTGCTTTCCTCTGATTATCATTTCAGATTCATATGAATTTGAATATTATTAGAGACAAGTTACATTTTCTATTTTGCATTTTCCTTTCTCAGTGATCGTTGTACACATGTATAATTTTGTAATAATATTTATTTCAGTTATCGTATAATTTGCTTATGAGATGAGATATATATTGTTATTTGGAAGCGCCGTGGTGTAGCGGTTCTGACTATCGCCTTGTAATCAGAGGGTCGTGTATTCGAATCCCACCATGACCTAGCGTCCTTTGGCAAGGCGTTAATCCTCACTTTGCCTCTCTCCGCCCAGGTGTTAAATGGGTACCCGGTAGGATGCTAAAGCCTAGTAGTATGCCTAGCAATTGAGCCTTGGAACTCTTGTTGGAATGCTCCCCAGGGAGTGAAGAAGGTGCATATATTGTATGCGGGCATGCAAGGATCCGATGATGATGGGTAATAATGTCTGTAAAGCGCTTAGAGACGTTCCGATGTATTAAGCGCTATACAAATGCACAATATTATTATTATTATTATTTGATTTTGAGAGAAGACAATAAAAACATGTTAAAAAAACCATAGGCGGTCGATCCAACTCAACAGATCACGTGACAGAAGAGTCCGCCAGACCTCTTATGACAAAAACATGTCCATCTCAGGCTGCAATATTTACACATAATCCAATCGTTATATAATAATCCTATATCGATCACAGTATGACAGTTGAATTAAAGAGCGGTTGAGACGGATTGAGAGAAAGAGACACATTTAAGTATTTAAAAGTCTTAAGGAAGTAACTCTTCGCAAGCATCTTTAAGGTTAATCTTGGACAATTTGATTTGGGGATCCTCTCTGGGCATCGTTGGAGCCGGATGGATATCGGGATGGATATTAAAACCGTTGTACAGGGGTGATATTCCTCCCACATGTCTTTTTTTGGGGGGGCGGTACAGACATTTTTTTTTCTTCCTTACTCTCTCTCCGTCTTTTGTCTGTCTGGCTCTCTCTCTTTCTCTCTCCCTCTCTCTCTCAGCGCACATCTACATGTATTCTATCTCCTCTCGTTGTATCTCTCCTCTTCATTTTCTAAATGCATTTCATTTCACTCTTATGTCGTTTCTTTTATTCTTCCTCTTTTTTCTTTGTTTGTTTCTTTATTTCGGAAGTAATTTTTCGTTTTTCTTCCCCCCCCCTTTCTTTCTATTTTTTTTTTCATTTTGTCCTTGCTCTCTTTCTTCTCTCACGACTTGGATTTACGAAACAATTGCACATCATGTATTTTTCCCATTTCATCACTTTCTCTCCTTTCTTGTATTATTTATTCAATACATCTTAAAACATAGACATTTATATATTCCGAAATGTTTTTTTTTTCGATTCTTGAGTCCTTATTTATTTCAAATACTCCACACTGATTAAATGCGCGCATTTATTGTCCTTTATTTCAAGAACGTGATTAAAGCTTTATTAATGCTTGTATTGAAGAATTCATTTATTTTGTGGCCATCTGATGTAAATTACTCTCAAATTTTTATCGAATCGCATTTAAATTCTTTGCTATGTATTTGTTTGTTTATTCATCTATATTTTCATCAGTAATGCATGTGCATGTTTATTAATCCCTCCACTGTTAAAACTGTGGTGTTAGAACTGACACCAATTGGTGTTAATAGAGGACCACACCCTGAGTTGTTAAAATTACACCCTAAAGATTGAATATAACATCAAAGAGTGTAAATGTAACAACCAAAGGTGTTGTAATAACACCTATAGGTGTAAAACTAACACCATCAATTTAACACCGGTGTAAAATAACTGGTGTGGTCCTCTATGTTCACCGTATAACACCGCAGTTTTTGCTGTGTCTGAACTTCCTTCAAGGGCTCATATCATATGTTATACCTTGCAAATACATTTGGCATAGCCAATTAAATTTCAATTAATCTCTATATATCTATGAATTTGTATGTCGTTTTCATTTCGGTTGAAGGTCCTAAAAGCCTCCATGGTTTACGACTGACCTGAGAGACTCCAAACTTTCAAAAATGCACATGATATAACTTCAATCTCATTTTTATCAAGATATTTTTAGATTTAAAAAATTGAACAACAATAACACCAAATCTTTTACCTGCTTGGATATACTTATGTAAGTATTAATTCTCAAGAAGATCAACATCATGGTGAATATTCTTGAAAGGAAATTGTCATTCTCCTACAGTCCGTATGTAAAACACTTCTTTGGATAGCAAAAAGTGCAGAGGGAAGTTGAGAACGCTAGACTGAAGTTAGTGACCAATTACTCGAACGTAATTGCCAATCATAACTGAGGTTAGAGAGATGATGCGTATATGTTTCATTTCCATTTTCAAACCAACATTATACCGCCAAATCGAAGAGATGTGATGAATAAGGTTCAAGGTATAAAAGCTTGGATGAAAGCAAGAATATCAATCTCCGGGAAAATTGAATCGCTTTTGATCAGAAATTTCCCGCGAAGTGATAATGTAGTTATATGGAGATGATATTTAAAAGCAGTCTGCTGTGGTTGATGAAAGTATGAATATGGAAAATAATGTCCTTGCTCGCTCCTTTCAATTTATCTTGCTCTTGAAGGGTTTATAATTTAAGAAGTTTGGTTGGATAAACGCGATTTCTTACGCTTAGATGCTTGCAGACGACGCGACCAACTTGGCGCCTGCGGTATTTTCTGCTCCGCTGGAAGGCGGGCTACGGGTCTCATTGCTTGCCGCGTGCTCTGTAGTATCAATACATAATGACCGTAATGATGCTATGTGACCAGGGTGTATATCGGGTCATTAGCGGAGGGAAGCTGCTTAAGCGTCCATTAATATTGCAAGAATATTACATAGATCTTTTCGAATCAGAAGATGAGATATATTTTCTCTAAAATCTTATATTCACATGGGCAGATAAAGTTAGTGGCCGACATATACTTGCTTATAAACCTAACAAAATATGTGAATGCAATATCGAAATAAACGATACAAAAGGGCATAAATGATATTTCTTACCGTTTAGAGTCTTATCCTTATTTATGAAGTCTCGAAGCACTCTACAACAATGCAGCAAGATATTCCCGCCTCAAGCAAAAACTACCATGGAATAGATGCCTTCTAGTAGGTTAGGATTCGAACCAATGCCACTCTGATTAAGACATGTAAGAGACGGGGTCGATTTCACTCCCTTCTCTGGCTCCTCCAATCTAACGCTATGAATTCGAATGCTTCTAAGCAGTAACTGAAATAAAAAAAATAATAATAAAAGCATGAAAGACTTGAAGACTGATGATTCCGAGCGGGATATGCTTAGGTATCAAATGCATGCAGCGCTAAGCAAGGTGTAATTTTTGTAGGAACTGACCTGAAAATCCTATATTCCAAATCTATTTTGTAATTCTGGTCTCAATACATAGACCCATCTTATTAAATGAATAATGCGAGAGCGAAGCGCGAGCTGAAATTTTTGTATACTGACCTGAAAATGAGATATTAAGCATCGAATAAAGCAATGAAGAGAATATGTATATCTTGTCTAACAAATACTTTAAACTGAAATGACTTGGTTGAAAGGTGCAATAGAAAATTATATGTGTTGAGGAAACTGAACAAATTCAATTTACCTTTGAAGGATTTCGTGAAAAAATATATGGTTTTTATACGACCAATTTTAGAATATTGTGCTCCAGTTTTCCATAGCAGTCTTACAGCAAAATAAAATAATACTATTGAAAGAATACAACGGAGAGTTACTCTCATACTGTATGTAAATCATCTTAGGACATAATTACATCACATACACAAATGCATGTAAGGTATGTAATTTACCAAAACTTGAGGAGAGAAGACTGACACTGTGTAAAAACAATTTGCAAAATCACTTCCAACTCATCCTCTGTGTAAGACATGGCTACCTCGAAAAAAAAACAACATACAAACAACTATAAACAATTTCCAATAAGAACAAAGAGATTTAAAAACAGTCCGTTGCCTTTTTTTTGGGGTTTACATACTCAACAAAAGATGAGTGTGCCGACTATATAGGAAAGGCAATGCAAAATGGTCATCCCCACCACACCATACAACCAGGGGCGGATCCAGCTTTTTATAAAGGGGGGTTGGGGTGGTATGCGAGGGAGCGTAGCGACCGAGTCCAAGCGAGCGGAGCGAGCGAGGGGGAGGGTGTTGGAGGGGGATGTCCCCCCTCCCACAGTAGGGAAAATTTTTGAAAATCTGTGTGTGAAAATGGCGTTTTCTTGCATCTAAAACACCACTATTTTTGGTATAGAGGTCGTTGCCAAATTAACCCCCATGAAAATTTGTAAAAAAAATGGTCCCCCAACCCCCCCCCCCTCTAGATCCGCTTCTGACAACTATTTTTTTTTTCATTTTGATAAGTGTCAGTCTCCTCTCCTTGCCATTATCATATTACATCATTCATTTATTCATTCATTCATTCATTCATTCATTCATTCATTCATTCATTGCCTTTTATGCTTTATCTAAGTTGTATTAACTTTTAAATGTATAGCTTTTTTTAATGCATTTTACTATGGTTTTTACAATGTATTTAATTATGCCAACACCAACTCGTAAACATGATTTTTCCAGCTCTTGCTGTTTTTCATGTATGATTGTTGACATGTTTGATTATCCATAAAGACTATTTTTTAATTGAATTGAATTTGTGAATAAAGGGACTAAACAAAATATGTTTAATCAAATTTATGAAAAAAAATCACACACATCATTTATACTGGACATCAGTCCTAAACTAACAAATCTCGAGGCTTAATCTATACTTAAAACTTAATTTCATATTGGAAATCGATTCTGTAGACAATTTTCGTGTTCAGAGGAGGAATACTATCAAAATGTCCGTGCATAATCTTTTCATGTACATAGGGCTGAATTCAGTAAATGATCAAATCAATATTCTATTTCTAATTCGAATTTATTTCCACAAAAATATGATTAATGCCGACAACAACGAAACAATTAATCAACAAAAATGGTACGATAACAGATACAATGGATATCAAAATAATGAAATATAATGTATTCATGTTTAAGGACGTTTCATAGTTAAAGTGAAATCCATGTTATTTTTACCAAACTTTGCACGTAGACATGCACTTTAGCACCTGAATATTCCAAATATCCACAAAATTAGCATGGGTCCATGTCCTTGATTTATTCGCTTTTTTAATGCTAATTCCAGTATATCAGCTTCACAAAAGAACACATCGGATCAAGTATTTGTCATTCTATGTACATTACACCAGTAACACAAAAGAATATATATGATGTTGTTTCAAAATTGGATGCAAATAAGAGCACGGGTCACGATGATATAAGTCCTAAGATAATATTCAATTCATGCGATAGTTTTCCCTTTATGTAAAATTATTAATATGTCACTTGAAAAAGGTGTATTTCCAAACTCATTGAAAGTTACCAAAATAATTCCTATATTCAAAAATGGCAACAACTTACTAGCAACAAATTACAGACCGATATCAATTTTATCAGTTTTTAGTAAGTTATTTGAAAAAATAGCATATGACAAATTTATAGCATTTATTTCGAAATTCAACATATTATATTTACAAACAGTTTGGATTCAGACAAGGATACAGCACTGCTCATGCATTGATTGATCTAACCGAAAAAATAGCTAAGGAATATGAAAACAAATCATTAACGATTGGAGTATTTTTAGATTTATCGAAAGCTTTCGATTGTATAGATCATAATATTTTAATTGATAAATTATCATCATATGGTTTTAGGGGTACGGTATTAAAATGGTTAAAAAGTTACCTAGGAAATCGAAAGCAATATGCATGTATTAACAATATTTCTTCACAATTTCGAGATATTACAGTAGGGGTACCCCAAGGGTCTAATCTGGGCCCTCTCCTTTTTCTTTTGTACATTAATGACCTGCAACACGTAAGTGACATTTTAGAGACTACATTATTTGCTGACGATACAAGTTTGTTTTTATCTGGTAAGGATCCAATTCAATTAAACAATATCCTAAATTCTGAAATGGAAAATATTAACTTGTGGTTCCAAGCGAACAGACTTCAAATAAACACAAAGACTTCCTTTATGATTTTTAAGCCAAAAAATAAGAAAATTGAAGAAACACAATAAAATTATATATCAATCAAGTTGAAATTGAAAAAGTGCAATATACAAAATTCCTTGGTGTTATAATTGATGACAATATGACTTGGAAACAACATGTAAACAATGTTTCCATGAAGATTTCTCAAACGATTGGTGTACTTAATAGACTTAAAGGTGATCTTCCATTGCATGTTCTTGTACAATTATATAATACAATGATACTAACACATCTAAGCTATTGCAATATCGTATGGGGGGTTTGTGCAAATTATTTAATGTTACAACTATTTCGCTTACAGAAAAGGGCAATTCGGATAATAACAAATTCTTCATACTCAGCTCATTCCCATCAGTTATTCTGTAAGTTAAAGATCTTGAAAATATACACTGTTAGAAAAAAAAAAAATAATAAAAGAAGTTCCTGCAGCAGAGTCTCGAGAACACCTGTAATCTTACCGAATTGCGTAATCTTACAGGAAATTGGTATTTGATGTATGGAATCTTACCAATTTCCTTGAATAAAACACCCTTTAAAAGGGGAAAAGGGTGTTTTATTCAAGGAAATTTGTAAGATTCCATACATCAAATACCAATTTCCTGTAAGATTACGCAATTCGGTAAGATTACAGGTGTTCTCGAGACTCTGCTGCAGGAACTTCTTTTATTTTTTCTAACAGTGTATGATATACATACCCTTCAAATTTCATGTTTCATGTTTTTATATTATATGAATAAGTTGCCTGAAACATTTGACGGTTATTTTACAACGAACCGAAGTATAAATAAATATAATACAAGAATATCTGATAAACTATATATTCCTTTTTACCGTAATAATTTCTCAAGAACAGTCATAAGTTATAGTGGACCACTCGATTTGCCACCTGAAATGAAACAATGTCCTTCTTTAAACTCGTTCAAAAGAAAATGTAAATTTTACCTGTTAAATAATTGTACTACTCATTGAATAAGCTTCTCAGTTATGTTTTATGTTTTTGTTTTGTTTTATTGATTGTTTTTGTTATACTTCTTTATTTTTTGCTTTTGCTTTTAATTTGATGTTCTTTTTTCTACTAGTCTATTAATTTGGAATGATCTTGAGATCTTTGTTTTTCAATCTCAAAAGTTGATTGGAAGAACCTGTTTTGTTTCCTTATCAGTTATGAATGTAAAAAGGGAGTAGCCTAGATAGGCCAATGGCTTTTTGTTACTCCCTCACATCCCATTCATATATTTTATATTTTATGTTTGTCTTCAGTTGTCAATTTTGTCTAAATAATGTACAACTGTCAATGTTGTGTTTACTCAATTAGATTAACTCACTATTACATTGTACCCTGTTTTTTAAGAGATGTGAAATAAATGAATTTGAAAAAAAAAGTTAGAGTGCAGATATTGAGAAAAATCAGTCCATACCTATACAGCTGATTAATCACCTGTTCATCCAGTGACGTCAGCGCGCGGAATGTAAAATATGCGCAGATCATGATGCGCAAAAACATAACTGTGGAACGTCCCTAAAAGGAGTATCAAATGATAACAATAACAGTGAAATAAATGGAAACAAGAGTATAAACCAAGCAAAAGTGACTAGGTGAAGTAATGTAAGGCGGCATATATGCGTGTAAGACACGTATTAGAAAATTGAATGAATGATAGATTAATCCGAATTTCAGTTGAATACCAATTTATACAAGCACAAAACAACACTAACCTCATGCATATCTTTTCTTGCCTATATTACAATGACCTATGCATCAGCTTGTAACTTGATGTAAATATATATTTTTTCATGTTAAGTTACGTGCACAAAATACCATATATATATATATATATATATATGTATGTATAAACTTTATTATTCATTTATTTTCAAATTAATGTTTGTCTATTTGTATCTTAAAAGTTAAGTTATTTTGGACAATGAATACAACCTTGTGACCAATATGATAATGCGCCTTAAACTTTTGCTGTTCGGTAGCTGTCACATTCTTATTTATGAAGTAACTATTTCATCTTCCAGTTCCCCCTCTCTCTTTCTCTCTTTCCCTCCCTCTCTCTGTCTTCTATTAATCATCTTCTACTTTTCTTCCCCTACGTCTCCTCGTTGGTGTATTGGAGGCAGTCGGGCAGATGTGATCCATGGTCAAGGCCAAGACATCAAAATGTGAATATGCGTGTATTCGGGATTGTTCCCATTGCCAACCATTTTAGCTGCCCCCATGGTATCATCACCTCATTGATGTTGTTGTTTTTGTTCCTTTTGTCGTCCAACGGAATCCCCTTCTCCCCCTTTCACTCACATCTGTGCCTGTGTGGGTGAGTGTCTCTTCCTCTCTCTCTCTCGGTCTGTGTACAAAATTATTGGGACGGCAAAGACGTATTACGTAATACGAACATGATTTAATCTAAGGAGAATATCAATTTACATCTAATATAACAAATTATCATTTACAAGGTCACCCAGTTATTAAGTTTTTCATTCATTCATCCATCATTTTCTTCATTGTGCCATCATGAAACTCTGATGGCATGTAATGAATCGAAAAAGATATGACAATACAACCGTGATGCAGACACAGACTTTCTTTTTTATATTGTTTATTTATTATGAAAATAGCCTTGTTATATATATATATATATATATATATATGTAGATTCAGATTTGATTTTGCGTTACGCAATTCCAATAAACAAGAAAAGAAAGAAAACAAATGTTTGACAGAAATCTATACAGTTAAAAACACTTTTAGAATACAGTTAAAACACACCTACCGAAATATGCCGTAACTAACTAACTAAAAAAAATCCGTTATCACGGACTAAACAAAGGGGAGAAAACAACTATTGAAAATAAATAAAATAAATATCAGTGTTCAAGGAAAAAAGAGAAAGAAAAAGGTTTGAATATTAACAAATAAGATATGCAAAATGAGCAAGCCATGACACACATTTCTAGTGAAGTGTATAACAAAAATATATTGAAAAACATACAGAGCCTGTATAATGATGAAAATCTTAATTGACATCACAACTGATTTATCATTCATTTATCTATTTCTCTATTTTTATCTTACTTTTTATTTAATTGTCCATTATCATTTTATCTATTTATTTGTTATTTATGCATTTTTTGGCGGGGGGAGGGGTACCTTGAACGTTAAAAACTAGATAAGAATATTTTGTATTCGACTGCCTTGAGAGAGCTATTCTTAATATCTTCTTTGGTAGCAGTGGGAACGGGAATTTCTCAGCATCAAGCGTGGATTGAACAAGAGCATTTCGAAGTAAATTGCGTGAAGATTAGAGAGTACGAGGGATAATGCGACAACCTGTCGGGAAAGAAAAAAAATCGAGAAGAATGATGACCGTAAAGCCTTGAAAACACAGAGAAAGAGAAAGAGAGAGAGGTGGGGGAGAATTATGCACGAGAGAGACTGAAAGACTGAGAGAGAAGAGAGAAAAAAATGTGTATGCTTACGCGCGTGCTTATTAGTGTGTGTGTGAGGGTGGGATGTGTGTGTTTGTGCTCGCCTGAGTGAGGGTGTATATTCCTATTTATTTTGGGTCAGAAAAAAATTAACAGAGTTATTTTATAGTCATTTTCTGGTTTGCAAATTTCATCCATCTCTTTCTCCATCACTTGCATACACACACCCACACCCACCCAATGACATACTTCCACACACCCTGACACGCACACATATAAGCCCTCCTATATAACCACTTTCACCATTACATAACCATCCCGCACAGACCCTTACCGTTCATGAGCATCTTCACACAGACACCTGAACAGATCGACACACACACACACGCACGCACTCCCTCTCCCACACCGTGAATGCGCATAATCATATTCTCTCACACTGCACTTTGATAACCTAACATTGCCATCCCCACCATCCTTACCCCACAAGCATTGCCACGCAGACGCACCCATACCCATACCCCTGCCCCCCCCACACACACACACACGCACACCCTCGCAAACCCTCTCATTCACCTTGCAACTAGCCCAAGCTTGAAAATTTGATTAATACAAGCAAAAGTATTCATTGATTATTGATTTTGAAATTTCCATTCATTTCATTTTTTATTCTAAAACTTTATAACATAATAATACGAATGATGTGAGTTCACAATCAAAAGCATACAATATAATAGATAAAATAAGGTATATACTTCGGAGCCTAACCCTGGAGTCAGAGGTGTTTTTAATCTTTGTTCTGCATTGTTTGATTATTATTATTATTATTATCCTTGTTTCTTTGATTTTGTCCTCTAATTTTGCAATAATTCTTGTAAATATTCTGATTTTCTTTATTTTTTCAATAAAAGCAGAATTAATAAAATATACGTATATAACATGCAGTGACCACTAATCAACCAAATAAAAGAAAATATTTGTGCGTTATGTTCCAAAATGCGATTACATTAAACAACAAAGTGTAATTAAATTAGCAGATGTATATAACAATAACAAAAAATATTAGGACAGGCAAGTAAGCGAGGAGCAGGAAAGAGGAGTCCCGGAGATGAGCAAGCATGGCAAGAGTAAGCATGAGAAAGGGTGAGAAAATAGAGGGGGATGGAGCAAGGATAAAATAAAAAAAAATTATGGGAAGGAGGAGGGGGAGGGGAGACAAGTGCAGACTCTTGCAACAAAAAGAAAAAAATACTTATATGTATTTTCGCAATTTTCTTACTTCTAACATGTCTAAAGAGCGGGGGAAACGGTTGGTTGAGAAACCTGCTTGATAGAAAAGAAGAGATGTATAATCCAACCTTCTTCACCGTTCCTGCATCCTACATGTTCACTTGAAAAGTGACGTAAAGAGGGGGGAGGGTGGAATGGACACTTCCACCCCCCCCCCCCCCCCGAAAAAAATAAGACAAAATTGTCGCGCTAACCACAAACAAGAGAAAATAATGAGAAAAGGAATGAAAATGAATATAAAAATGTGAAATATGATCTGAATATGATGTCAAAGTCTATTACAAAATTTGATTTGGTATTAAAGGTCAAATTGTTTGATCGCTCACTTTTCTCTCTCGCAGTTTTTTTAAGTTATAATTTTTGCAAAAAACAGCATTCGAATCATTCTTCTTAACGCCACTGCTGGTATGTGCTCACTTGAAAAACCATCGAGTCAACGAACAAACTGAAACGGACTTGCTTTAAAATTCATTTAATTTATTTGAAGGTAAAGATCTTGCTCAATTGATTTGTTTGATAACATGGTTTAAGTTGAACCCGCTCTGTTGAAGAAACAGAGTGAGGCTTGTTGAAGAAACAGAGTGAGGCTTGATGAAGGTGGTGTATTGTAGATTTGATCGATTAGATAATTTCCCAATTTCTTTAGCGTCTAACCACAACCACTGATCTCTCCACTAACATGATCATGCACAATCTCCACTGGCATTAGCCGAACTTTTTCTAAATTCCAACGATAACGAGAAGTTCATTTCGGTTCAAGATTGTAAATATTAATCCCTTCTCATCACTCCCCAAGTTTGCAAGTCAATTTTATGTTTCTGCATGATTAATCGAAGTAAATTGTGCATGGTTTAATAAATCATTGTAATCCACTGCAAATAGCGTCGTGGTTTCGTGGTTCTGATTCTCGCCTTTCAAACAGTGGGTCGTGGGTTCGAATCCTAACCACGGCGTGTTTTCCTTCAGCAAGAAATTTATCTGCACTGTGCTGCACTCGACCCAGGTGAGGTGAATGGGTACCCGGCAGGATTAATTCCTTGCATGCACTGAGCGCCGGTGATGGTAGCTCGAGCTAAAGCCTGGGTAATAATAGCAGCGCTTTGTATCCTCAGGCAAAAGGCGCTTTATAAATGCAGCTATTATCATTATTATTATGATTATTATAACAAAACAACGACCACACCCGACTTTAAAAGAAAGGAAGCATTATCGAGAAGGGCCTCCTCCCTGAGCCTCCGAGCTTTGTTTTGCTTTGCTTTTATTTTATAATTTATGCTTTTAGTAGGTTCCTCATATTCAAGTTTCATGCTTAGGCCTATTGCATATCATTCGACAAACAGTGAATATTTTTTTCCCCTCATAATGTATGTTTCAGATGAATCATAATTATTCTTTATGGAATAAAGAATGATTCAATCTGGGGAGTGTTCCACAAAGATTTAAGTATGACTTAAGTCGCACTCAAATGCCGACGCGTACAAGATATGCAACGCGCGATCTTATTGATAGATACGCATTAGTGCACGTCCTCTTGAGACGATCTGACCAATGCGGTCAAGCCTTTCATACCGTACGCAACCCGGCATTTAAGTGCGACTCTAAGTCATACTTAAATCTTTGTGAAACACCCCCAGAATTCAAATTCAAAAGGTATACAGACTATGGGGGAAACAGGTTTTCAGTTAGGGCAACTGGTGGTTGAACCAGCAAAAATGGAACAACGGGGAAGGAATTTATAAAATGCTGGCGCACGCTAAGCCTTATTTCTGTTGCTCCTGCGTCCTTAACCTTCCATCCGCATTGCAACCCCAACTCTTTATCTCCTTCCACTCTCTCCCTCTCTCTCTTTTTCCTCCTCTCCCTCCCTTCTTCTCCATGTCTCGCAGGCTCTTTCTCAGTCAATTATGAACCTAGCCTCCATGCCCGGCTGAAATCGGCTCCGCAAGCTAGGCGCACGCTGTGCCTTTCCCCCGCAGGCATTGCATTTTGAACGACCTGTATTTACAGTCACATTCAAGTCCATTGAATAGTAGTGTACAGCCCCCCATTGCCATTGCCACGCAGTATTGAACGACTACACGCATCAGAGCCAAGCTCGAAGTCATCAGCACAGACGATCGAGCTGTATATGTACAGCGATAGACAAAAATACCGCGGTTTCAAAAAATCACGTCGTTGCTCGCGGAAGCTCAAGTTTCCCCGACTTTGCAGCACTTCCATCGATTTATGGTATATAAAATCGACAGCTAGGCATCGCTGCCGACTTACACCTGTGTTTTTAAACTGGTTGTTGGGCCGAGCAAGCGTTGAGACCTGGAAATCCGAGATTGTGCTTTTAACCTTGATTTCTCTCCAGAGAGTGGGATTCTCCTAGGACGACGCAACGCAATCACTGCACGGCGTCTTTCTTTCTTTCTTCTTGTTTCCTCCGGAAACATATCGCAAATCCTTTGGCAGTGTTTACAGCGGATATTGGGAGGTCGCTTTGACATGAGTATTCTGTTGATCGCTGGTAGGAAGTAAGCCAACAGCTTCAAATCTTCATAAGATCACTCCGAGGAGGATTATACGCAGTCTTCTTGCTTTGAGTGTGACCAACAATATGAACAACAACAACAACAGCAATGTAAGTATTAAACCCTTTGCCGTCAGCAATTCCTGGTCATTGTACGTGCATGTAGTGATGATCTAATCTCCGTAAATTTGCAATGCATTTTATGAAATGAATTATTTGAGCAAGATTCGGGTGTGCAATTAATTAAGATAAAGTGAAGTCGGGTATGGGCCATCATTCATAGCTTGCTCTGTGGCCTGGGAAATATACCGGAAGTATAGGGGGGGGGGGCGCATTTCTATTTACGTTCTTTCCGTTCATTTATATGAACGTTCATGCATGATTCTTGGTTTATAATGGTTTAAAGTTACATTATTCTATCACACTGGACTGTACCATGGATCTAACAAGCAAATAACTCGAGGAAAGGATGTGCTATAAAGTCGCGTGACACAAAATGTATTAAAAGCAGGAATGCATTTCTGCTGTGTTGTTGCTATATGGATATATTCTTGCTCGTAGATTATTGATATTTTAGGCCTATGCCTTGGATGTATCCTGAGGAAATGAACGGATGATACATGGTTGAGAATGCAAGTAAAGCATGAAACCGTGTTATTGAAAATCCATTTTCCGCAAACTATGTTCACTGATATATATTTTGCTTTATTGTAAAAAATAATGTCTTTGTTATATTTTATGTTACGATGTTGTTGGGCATAAGAAAAATAAGTAAATCAAATCAAATTCGTCAATTGACTTTTGAAGACTTTTGATAAGTTTTCATCCAATACTATGGCTGTTATCAATCAGTAGACTCCTGTGCCTGTTGTTTGGGTTTTGTCGCCTCGAACCATTGAATTGAATGAGGGAAATTGGCTTATTTATCAAGCAAATAATGCGCCGGCATTAATGATTATCACTTCCCTAGCTTTCAAGCATCGTTGTGACTAGTATTTTTTTCTGATATTGTGTTTCATAACATTACTGAATTTTACTGGATTCGATTTAAAGTTCCACGATAATTCGAAATAAAAAAACAACAAACAAACGAATTTTCGATTCGTTTAGTTCTTGATACTTTCATCACACATTCGTCTGACATTGATATAAAGGGAAATACCTTTAAGACTATTGGAAAATAAAAAGAAATTGTGAAGAATATTCCAAAATTATGATTTCGAAATAGACTGAGGGCTGGGTGATAATTTATTTTTCGAATTATAATGAAAAGTAACAACAAAAGGGGAAAGAAAGAAGGGCAGAGCGAGCCAAACACGAGTCCCTATTCAATGATGACCTCTCCAGATTTCGGCTTCGACCTAACAGACTTGTTTACTCTTTGTGATTACTTCGAATGTAAGGACGCAATTATTCCCTCAAATATTTGCGAGCGGCATGGTGTACCGACCATGCCGAGTGGTGGGTTAAGCCAAAGAAGAAGAGGACGAAGAAGAAGAAAAGAGGAAGAGGAGGATGAGGATGAAGAAGAAGGAGAAGAAGAAAAGGAGGAGGAGGAAGACAAAGAAGAAGTAGAAGAAAAAGAGGAGGAGGAAGAAGAAGATGAAGTGGAAGAGAAAAGGAGGAGAAGGAAGAAGAAAAAGAAGAATGGAGTGAAAGAATATTGATGGAAGATGGAAGGGAGTGGGGAAGATAAGGGATAAAAAGAGAGTAAGGTAGAGAGACAGAGATATAGATAATGAGATGGGGCAGAGATAGACAGGCATCGATAATTATTTATGATGTTATATAATAATATTCAAACCTAAACCGGGATTGTTTCCAAATAGACATTACCTTGGCAGACCATCGAGGGAGGGCGCCCTCACCCCATGGATGTGGAAATGGCCGCTGATGTAACTGACACTGATTTTCCCTTCCACCTGCAATGCAAAATATCGATTATTAGTCGAATTTTCTCAAAAGTGAATACGTCCTTCACTTTATATGGTACAACGGTATGCCAACTTATTTTTGTTTAGGAGAGATAAACGTGTGGGAGAAATACAGAGAGAGAGAAGGGAGAGAGAGGCCTTCAAAAAAATGATTATATCATAATTTCTTCGAAAGAATCGATGTTCGATATGGTTTTAGGAAAGCATATCACCTGCAGTGAACAGAGCGAATGGACCGATTGATTCGAGTTTGGATGGATGATAAAACTCGACATCCCTTTCAACACTGTTGAATTTTCATGATTTCGCCGTGGAAATTCATATTCTCCCGGTTGCTAAGACAACGGACTATATAGACGAGGCATGCATGGAGTGAAAAAAGGAAGAAGAAAGGATTCGACTGATACTATGTTTAAAGATGAGAGTGGCTTAACGGATGAGAATAAAAAAAAATTCAGTGTGTATTTGCTGGTAGTACCTTGTGCCAGGGGATAATCGACCGGATATAATGATTGTATTATCTTGCATAGTTGAGAGTGATTGGCATGCTAAATTGTTTTTCATTTGATTTGATTTTATGTTATTCCTGCATTCATGATAAATATGCAAAACAACATATACAAAGGTGATACGTATTTAACAAAACAATAATGCAATTATAAGCAAATGAAAAATAATTATTAATGAGATGCTTAATCCACAAGAAAGGAAATATCATGGATAAAAAGAATGCACGAAACCGCCATCGTGATCGTTGAGGCTTCATGATGGTGGCCTCAATTAATGAATTAAATAATTAATTCATTTCCATATGAATATTTCGGTATGCTGTTCCTAAACTTTAGAAGCCGGGACGATTACGGAAAGGGGAAACGAGAAACAAAGGGTGGCTGGATAATGGGGTTCCTCATTCCAAGTTCACGTTAAAGGTCACGTGACTTGATCTGGCATTTTTGTAGAGTGTACCTCGAGATTTGAAATTCAATCGTTAAGGATGGATGGGTGCTTGAAATCCGGACTTTCCCACTTCTTTCGTTCCCAGGGTCGTCAACGAAGAGGAATGAACTCTTTGTTTGACAGAGAGGAAGAATCAACGATAAATGAAAAGGGCAATCAATGCAAAGAGGTTTCTCTTATTGCGCAATGAATGGGATTACTTCGAGACATATGGAAATATGACAGGATAATGAAAATACTGAATTGATTTGCTCACTATGTGCATACATGCCTACACATGTGGAAGGGTAGTTTAGGGTCGGCTGCCTCCACAAAAGTTTTGAGTGTAGGACTTTTAGGGTATCAAGGTTGCGTGATGCGCATGTCAGAAACTTTTCTGTCCTTATTCGAAAAGCAAAGCCCCATGGTAATCGATTTTGTTACTTTAATGTTTAGAGCTTTAGAGCAGTTGGTTAACACAATCTAAACTTTTGAACATGTTAAAGTTTGAATAGCAAAATTGTAAAGGACCTAGACACTAAAGCCATTGCTTAACATTAATTTGACTTTAACAACCTGAGCTAAAAAAAAAATCCAATTTGCCCCGTGTCTGTGATATGTTTTAAAAATGCAGTACTCTCAACAAAAGAAAACTCATTATTCCGTGCTTCAAACAGTGGAAAAATAGAGAGACAGAAAACACCTTCCGAAATTCATTCAGTATACTACATGTGATACAATGACTCCACATGCATGAGATATGGTTTTTCTGACGCAGATGTCTGAAATGTGGAAATGAATTTGATTTCTTTTTCTTCCTGCAGGGTGTTTTTTTTTTATTCAAATCCATTATGAACAATATGCATCAAATACAACAATCATCAAGTTCTGGATTTTGTTTTGAATAAGACCTTTGTAATACTAACAGTTACCTTTAAGACTGAAAGTTTCCAAAATCCGTGGTTAAGGGCGGAGCGAGGGAGGTGGGGGTGGGGGGGGGGGGGTGTTAGAGGTTAGCAACTGGAGGGGGATATCTACATTTGCAAAGTAAACGTTCGGAATTGTCATCAAACGTGGTTTCTTTGATGACTTACCGTGTAAATATCAGTTTTTCCCGAGCTCCTGTGTCCTAACCTTTTCAACCCACACTCCCTTGTTTAATTCAGCGATCAAACTTTGAATCTGTCACCCTTCGCCAAAGCCGCTGACCTCCCTTTTTTCTCCTCAAACTTGACATTTTTCAAGTTTCACCGGCAGCATTCACCTACATTCATTTACACCCCTTTGACTTTTTGAACGTCATAAATAAACATTTTAACTATGGAGGTAGCTCAGCTGTTTCTTAATTTTCAAGTTCGCCCGGCCTTGGTTTAATCACAAGTATACACAAATGCTTTTTGGATCACTTTTGCATCGAGGAAGAATTCAAAGAATTTCTTTCCCTTGATTAAACTGGCATAAGACGACAGGTATAGGATTATAACACGTATGAAATGTGAAAGCTGCAACTTGATAATTTTTTTGCGTATAGTAGTCTTTATTTTCAATTTACGTCAATGGCGTCCTTTTTTAAATGAAGGTCATGCATATTTGATTAGCCCAATTTTCGCGATGAGATTTTTTTTTGGAGTATACATTTTTTTCTGAATTCTTCTAAAATAGGACCCCAAAATCCTTAAATCCCTATAATTATGAAAAGCCTGTACATTCGACATTCGAAAATGCTATTTTGCCCCCAAATCAAACAAGAAAATGAATTATTGTGGGGTGATATTTATTCTAAAAAAATACTATGATCATTGCGTCATCGCAACTAAAACCAGACTTCATTCATTATTTATAAGTTACTTATGAAACATAATAACGGAGTCAGTATTTGTATCTGATTTGTGTTACAGGCGTATCACTATCTTGTGCTCTTTCTAGTGAATGACGCCATGTACTGTTAACAAATCTGTTTTATATTTCTACTCTTTTAATTTACTCGGATTTGGCATAATCTATAATGAAAATGATATTTTGTGGGAATGGAATAAAATGAATGTTTATTTGAATGAATGAATGAATAAATGAAAGTAAAATACCATCTAAAATGCACTATATTTTCCGAACTATCTTATCAAACACGTTTTGCTCAAATTTATTGTTTAATGTTTATTTGACTTTCACTAGTGTGTAAAGTCTTCCTCCGGTATTCTATCCTTCATCCCTGAAAATATCACGTCTTGTTTTCTGTGAATCAGGCAAATAAAATGAATGCATCCACAAGCGATTGTAATTTTCAGAAGTTATTCGAATCAGAATGCATTATGGTTTACAAAACAAAAATAGTTTGATTACATCTCGATTGGATCTATAATCACCATGAGCAAATAGAATACAGGACAATCTACTTTGTATTTCAGTAAGATGATGAGACCTGGCCCGTAAGTCAGTGTACTCACGTTGAACCCACCGCTGAGATAAATAATTTATGACAAAATTCATATGGAGCCAGGCAACGCCAATCTGCGCTGAAATCACTTCCCCATGCTATTGCCTGTCTACCGATTCAACGCACAAACGCACCACCAATATAATATTCAATCTGCCAATCTTCCCGTTTTGCCGTAAATCACTATTTTGCTCCATTCCCACTGTACCAAAAATATTCCCAATTTGGATTTTGTGTTCGCGCGCAATCGGTCTTCCAGCTTGCTCGCGGCGCCGCACTGTTGTACGCCAAAAAGCATCGCATCCTACGATAGGAAAGCAGGATGCTGCGCACGGCATCAAACTGCGTAGATGCATTTTGGGCAGTGGTGTCGCCCCGCGCCTAATCCCCGCGTATATTGTGCTGGCTTCTACCGTGGGGAATATATTTCATATATTTCGGTGAAGTGGCCGAGACGGCATTATAATTTCGACGATATAGCCTCGCATGCGTTCGCCCAATCAAACCTGCATCATACCGAGCAGTATAGCCGGCTTATAAGCCCTGAAGTTGGCCAAGGGGTCGACTAGAGTGTCCCATATATTAGTCTCCCAGGACAGGCCAACAAAATATGCCGGCCATTTATGAGTAAAATATTAAGGTCTTTCATATTTCGTTAATACGTTGCTCGCATGCTAATCTGCTTCATCAAACTGTAAAGAAATATCAACCCTCATACAATCATATAAAGTTGGCTTTAAAGAAAAAAAGGTATACGTGAAATAAGATATAATAATAATAAAGATTTGACTACGATCAAGACATAATATCAATAAAGATTTGAAAAAGATTCAAAGAACAGAATTATGAATATTCATTTTTTTATCATATGACGTCACCTGCATGAAGTGACCTGATCTGTTAGGTCATACAATATGAAATACCAACGTTCCTATCTTCAGTGTTAATTCTTGATCATAATGTTTTATGTAAATTCGGAAAAAAATTAAACAATAAATACATTTTTAGTTGGTACCCTTCACTCCATCACCGTTTTAGGCAAATTCATTCATATAATCTATTTGTTTGTTTTTTTCTTCCTTTTTTTTTTGGGGGGGGGTGGTACCAAAACTGAAGAAAGGTTTTTGGCAGCTGCCATTTCATGTAAATTATCCAAATCATCAAAATCATAAACGGAATTTCGAGTGTATGGGAATATATACAAATAGTCCACCCGACTGCTCCCCCCACACAAAATATATGTATATTTATAATAATTTATCATCATTCAATTCAATTCACTTCAAATAAACATTTATTTTCTTCCATTTCATTACATTTTTTGTAAACATAAATTCATACATAAATCAATTTGTTATGAAAAAATATAGTACATGTTGGGTTTTATAAAGACGAAGGCTTAGACCCTAAAAGCTGAGGCTTGTGGCAGGATTACTAACCATTATAATTATGAATGAGGGGTCTTTTTTTTGCAGAGGACCATATTTCTTGTATGATATAGTCTCCTTAATATGGTAAAAGTAAATTAGGAAGATCACACTTATATTTTCACCTTTCCCACAATTGGAATATTAATTTTGATTTGATCGTAAATTACGATTATGATTTTCATCATTTAAATTTCATTTTCGTCAGTTAAAACTAAATCCAATGTGTGTATCACGAGTAAAACAATTCATTTAGAAAGTGCACAATGGCTAAAAATGAAAAAAAATCAGTGACAGGCAATAACATGCGCTCCGGCCGCATTTGATTGTCCGCGTCGATCATCTTCGGTGTCCTTGATTTCCAAAAATTAACTACACTGCAGAAAATCCGGTGTTGATTTAACACCAACCCGGAATCTGTATATTTCCACACCAGAGAAGTATTGAAACAACACCAGTTTGGAATCAAACCGATGCTGTTTAGATTGGTGTTGTATGATTTAGACCAAAACGAAACTAGTGTTCTTAAACGCTTCTCTGGTGTGGACATAGATTCCAGACTGGTGTTGAATAAACACCGGCAGTTTTTACAGTGTATGCGAAAACTAAATGGCAACAATTGACCTCAATATTACAGCCTTCTCATAAAAAAATATTGCTTGATGCAACCATCGAGTAATACTTTGGTCACATTATGATCTACGCGGCCGTACGGCGAGTCGAAAACAGCCGTTTTAACATTTTTTGTACCAGCTGCACATTTATAAAAATGAATAAAACGGCTGTTTTAGACTCGCCTTACGGCCGCCGTAGATCAAATGTGACCGTGGTATTAGATTTAATCATAATATCGAAATATAGAATATCATATTTTAGATTTGATTGGTGCTGATAGTTTTTAAGTTTGGCCATGCATAGAAATCTCCATGGATCGACACTTTTCGTTAACTTTGTCCAGAAACTTTAAGAATTCACTCTCACTTTTTAATTTTCTTAATAAGGTGAGCCCGTACGATTTTTTTTCAGAGGGGGTTTGCTTTCTTACACATTTGTTTTTTGCCGACCAAAACGGTCCAACATGAAGTTAGTATCGATTTACATTTCCCTCCAAGAAAATGCGACCAAAAAAAGGAAGAGGAAGGAGAAGAAGAAGAGAAGGAAATGCGAAAACGCAAACCCCTAGATCACCATGGTAACGGCCAGGTAAAGGAGATTTAACCTCTTTCCCTAGAACAATGATTGGCTCTTATTATCTTTCCTTCTTTTCCCTTCCTAGTAATTATTCTATCCCTTTATCTTCACATTAATCCAATGTGTTACGAAACACTACCACAACACTGCGAAACGGAGAGCTATAATAATCTACGCCAGTGGCAGGATCTCCGGCGTATCTTCTCGTCCTTCTTGTATGTTTTTTTCAAAGCCTACATCGAGTTGCCATGGCAACGATGACACTCTTGCTCAGATCCTCTGCTTTCACTAGTAACTGATCACTTGCATTTGAAATTATCTGGTAGAATCTTTCTAATAAGCCCTATGAAAGAAGAGATTTTTGTTTCTTTTCCAAAGGAGACAGCGTGCCTCGATACCCGGGTTCCAGATTGACGGTGCGCACGCGCACTCGCTATGGCCTAGGGTAGGCTTAAAGTTTCCAAGTTTAAAAGAGAATGAAATCTTTATATAACGAGGAGAAAACCAGGGTTGCATATTTTATTCATTCATTAATCCATTAGAAATTCACGTCACAGGAATATCTGAAGCCTGTATAAGATGATGGAGTTCCCTCACCAAGGGAAAAGATGATACGCATATTTGCAATTTCTTCTTTGTTCTTTTGTTTTATTAACAAGCCTTCAAAATTAGGAGACACGTAGAGAGCACAACCCACCCACCTAATCTGCCAAATGTGGTGTAAAATATCACATTAGCGAGTTATCACAACTGAAACGGAGAATGATTCCGCAAAATAGTAAATCTATTAAAAATATAGTACGCCAAATCACAGTGAACAACTTAGGGGGTCTTTGTCAAAAAATGGCAAATCGAGACAGCAGATCGTTTTAAAGTGATTGGTTAACATTGGTTTGACTTTTAAAAAATCTGAGCTAGAAGGTCACACTTGTCACCTGTGTCTGTGATATGTTCCAAAAATGAAGCCCAGAAAAAATTGCGTTCGAAAATGATTATTTAGTGCTTCAAAAATTGAAATATAAAGTGACCGGAAACACCATCTTAATTTCATCCCATACACTTATGTGTACTATTTAGGTGTCTATAAGACGCCTATTTACAAAATCGAGGTTTGCCTTGTAGTTTTCACTTTTCATTCTCAATAATGGTTGTTTTCAGGGTTTATTAGTTCTAATACATGCACTTGTACACATGTTTCATCTTGGTTTGAGAATTTTTTAAATCAGCTCTCACAAAGTTAAACAATACCTTTAAGATGTGGAGCCGTCGAAATATTGAAATTATGTCGTTTGTCCTGTGTCACGGACGACGCTGCTGTTTAGATTCACGGATTTTCGACAAAGACTATTTTATCATCAAGGGCTTTGGCAATAGATTCTCTGTGTTGCAGAAAGCGTCTGCCTAGTACTTGCGAAATCTCCCTCAGCCCCTTGATGGAACATTACCCTTCCGCAATCATATTTTTCCAACCAATGTCTTTTGAAATCAACATCTGGATTTTTAACAATTTTTGTTTATGTCGCAGCAAAGGCAATTAATTCTACATCCTTGAACTCTGGCTGCTTTTCCTGCCATTTCCCGGTAATACCTAGAGTATAATGGACATTCAGGACTGGCACCTGAACGATTCCACTCAAGTGAATCATTTTTAATTAATAGCTTTGTTTGGAGTCTTATTTTGTGCAATCTGTCCGTGAAAATGTAACTGTGTTTCCACTTGCACTACGCGGTTCATCCACGGTGAGTAGGTTTCGTTTAAAGTGCATGTATCTTGCCATTTTGCCTAGAGAACACCCATTGGTTTAATCTTTATAATTCCTATCCTTCATTTTCAAGTTCAGTTGCACAATGAGCCCCCCAAAAAAAACAAAAAAAGTTGAAGGGGTACAACGTAGCTAATATGGAAAAATTGTTGCCTTTTTAAAAGATTTTTGTATATTCACAAATAATATCATATTGCAACCCTTTTTTCCCTTTTCTTTCTTCCCCTTTTTTCTTGGTCGTTCACTTTTTGTGGATGGGGGAGGGGGTTCAGAGCCCCCATCTTTCCGCCAATGATCAAGTTTAAAAAGGGCTTCATTTCGTATTGAGCAATTGTAATGTTAACAGAAACGAGAGCTTTAAACTAGTTGTAGGCCTAAATTTATTACATATTTTCTTGACCATAACCGAGTTGATAAAGATTGCCAACATGTCAAGACCACCTCAGAAAAATTTGGATTTGAATTAATAGAGAAAAATCAGACAAGCACAATGCTAAAAATTTCATCAAAATCGGATGTAAAATAAGAAAGTTATGACATTTCAAAGTTTCGCTTATTTTTAACGAAATAGTTATGTGAACGAGCCAGTTACATCCAAATTAGAGAGTCGATGATGTCACTCACTATTTCTTTTGTCTTTTATTGATTGAATTATACAATATTTCAATTTTTACGAATTTGACGATTAGGACCTCCTTGCCTGAAGCACAAAATGTTAAAATAATGGAATTCCACGTGTTCAGGGAGGAATGAAACTTCATTTCACATGACAATGACCAGAAATTAAAATGTTTCATATTTCATATAATAACTTACAAAAGAAATAGTTAGTGAGTGATGTCACCAGTTCCTCATTTGCATACCGACCGAGATGTGCTTATGACTGTTTTGTGAAATGAAGCGAAACTTAAAGATGCCATAACTTTCTTATTTACATCCGATTTTGATGAAAGTTTCAGTGTTGCGCTTGTTGGTTTTTTTCTTTTAATCAAAATCAAGTTTTTGTTGGGGTGGACTTGTCCTTTAAAGTTAAACTGTGACAAGCCATAAACCGAGCATATTTTGTTGGTTCGGGGGTTTTCTTATGACATTATTTTTGGTATGGCTTTCGTCTTTACTTAATTTAGGATACCTAGAAAAACACAAACTATTGTACATCTGTCCAGGAGGTCAATTTTTTATTTAAATAGTGAAAAAAAATAAACAGAAATGATATCAGCCTGAAATACAAGATTAAAAGAACAAGGAATTGATAAATGAAAGCAAAAGTAAGTGGATGAATCGGTGGATTGTCTTACTTCCCTGAATAAATCGACGAATGGATTTAAGTTTGAAATTGAATTTAAAATTGATTTAAATTGATTTTGATTTAAAGAATATTAAATGGCTTAATTTCTGAACGAACGAATGAATGAATGGATGGAAAATATTAATGCATTGATGTATGAATATATAACTGATGGATGATAAATAATGATTTAATGAATAGATCAACGAATGAATCAATGTATGAATAGATGTATACATTAATAACAGAACTATTGAATATATAAATTCATAAAATACATGAAGACATGAAGGAAGGAATTGTTAAATGCATAAATGAATCAATGAAAGACTGAATGAATGTATTGATGAATAAATGCTTAAAACATGGGTATGATTGATTAATGAATGAAGGAATTAATAAATTATCGAATGAATTAATCTACATGAATGAACGAACGAACAATTGATAATTGGATGGATGAAAAAAAATGGATGGACGAAACAGGAAACAGAACTGGGGAGACTATCTGAGGGGAAAGGGAGAAATTGGGGCAAAGTACTTGCATTTCAATCTATAAATTCATTCACATCTGTCCAACCACTCAATGTCATTACCAAGTATCTATCTTCCAGACTGACTTGTGATACATACTCTACCCCTTGATGCACGTCGTCCAATCGTTAGTCTATAAAAAAAGACCCTCCTTTGACTCCCAAAACGATTCAAGCCAATTCGGCCTGTCAACGTCATATTCACCTATGTGAAATAAGAGTTATACCTTGACATTATGTATTTGATTCAATATTGACATACCTTTTCCTGGGGATTTGAGGATTTTATGTAAAATGTGTGATAAGGTATCGCTAGGTGTGACTTTATTCAAGACTATAAATCGGCTTCGTATCAAACTGTGACTTGGACAGCCCCTGACATGTTCCAAGTTACATTAGGATTCTCCGGAGCCGGATAATTTTCAGTAAAAGAGAAATCATATTTACTCAAGAATAAGAGAGTAGTTTCCAACACTAACATGACTGAGAGCGGTAGTGCAACTTGTGCTGTAAATAAATTCATAACATTTCAGCGATTCTTGTCCACAGCTCGTAACCTACGAAAAAAAATTATCATAGGTCAGTATTCAATAAAAAACTTGAAAGTGCTATTAGATATTCCAATTTTATTTACTTTGCAAAACTCAAGAATTGCAACGTTCAGAAATGATAAATATTATCGATTTTAAAATAATCATTATTTCTCGGATATTTCTTCAACCCAGGCTAGTGATTTTATAAATTACATGGTGTCCATGGCAACCGGCCCGTTGCGTCGTACTCTTCCAGGGTTTTCCCCACTTTTCTTTTCTTTCATTCCCTCGGTCCTTTGTGGTTGGAAACAGTAGAGGAAAGATGTGCGGATGCATTAATTGTTGAAAGTTCTTTCGGAGATTTTCGCCACAAAACGAGAGAAGAGGGGGGTGGATGGTGATGATGACGATTACCACCAAAGACCGTAGACATGATGAAGAATGGGACCAACCCACCCCCCCCCCTCTCTTCACCCCTCTCACATTTGCAATCAAAATGGATCCATAGATCCAAAATGTTCTTTCTCACTATCATGGATGGTTCCATTCACTTTCATTCATCTAATTATTTTTCCCACTACTTGAAACGTGTCCCTTCTCCCCCCCCCTCCCCCTCCCACTTTCTCTTCCTCACCCCCCCCGCCTCTCCTTTTCTCGTCCCCTCTATCTTCCTCATCCCCTCCTGATATTTCGATCTCGAGAGTGACCGCGCGCATAGCATGGTAGCCGCATCTGTTGCTTGGGCCCTTCTCTAATTTTGATGAATTCAGCAGCCAGTGTCAAGATCCACAAAGTGTCATCAGTCATCTTCTTAAAATGCCCCTCTAAATATTCCTCCTTGACATCACACCAGCACGCAATCCTGTCTTTATTTCGCCCCAGACAAGCCACAACGGTTCAGGGCTAGGCATTTTAATCGAATCATTTTCATGAACTACATAATGAACAAAGAACTCCTGATGTAATTACAACGGCCATTTTCAGGTCGAGTTATATTGACGCCACTAACTTTCTGAATCTGTGTCTTGTAGACCGACCCAGAAATATTATTCACCTCTCACTTGCATTAATAGTATGCTAAGTTTAGTTTCACAATAATATTTTCCATTTAAATACCCTTTTTTTCCAAGTGAACCCCAAAAGCAAACCTGTATCATATTTTCCTCGACAAATCAATTTTCTCTTGATTCCATTTTGACACCAGTTGCCATGGTTTCGCGAAGTATACCTGGTCGCGTTTCTGGTAATTACCTTTGTTCCGATTTTCAGACGGCGCAAGTTCTGAAATAAACTCGTAATTTAACTTTTGATAAAGTATCGCAAAACAACTTTAGCTCTCATGGGCTCTCATACAACTCGAAGTTTACAGCAACAACAACAGCATTCGTGCTGCTCGTCACTCGTGAGAATTAGGTATAAATGATAATTGATTGCCTTATACCTACTACTACTACTACTACTACTACTACTACTACTACTACTACTACTACTACTACTATTACTGCTGCTGCTGCTGCCACTACTACTACTACTACTACTACTACTACTACTACTATTACTACTACTACTATTACTACTACTACTACTACTACTACTACTACTACTACTACTACTACTACTACTACTACTACTACTACTACTACTACTACTACTACTACTACTACTACTACTACTACTACTACTACTACTATACTACTACTATACTACTACTACTACTACTACTACTACTACTACTACTACTACTACTACTACTACTACTACTATTATTACTACTCCGAACATTTCTTTGCATGCTAATTATTCATTAACAATAAAGAAACAACAATAACAACGTGAGAGGTCGCTCTGGAGCTCAAAGTACAAAAAATCCGTATCGTGCATATATAAGAATTTCTGAATAAAAGTTTACATTATCTGGCACCCCCCCCCCCGCCTTTCACTCTCTCTCTCTCTCTCTCGTCACCAAAACCACTTCCTTTCAGCTTTTTAATCGAATCATAGAACCATGAATTCAGGGTAAAATGAGGCGTACCACCATTTTTATCTGTGGTTTAAACTTGCAGGGATCTTGTATTTCTCATAGCTCTCACAAACAGAGCAAGGCAGATTAGTATTATCGCTGGGTTTATCAAGGAAGTTGTTTCTCTCCGAATATATTGATTTGATTTGATTTTAGTAAAGATAAAGAAACATTAAAAATAAAATGATACATGTGATATTATTAACAAGATGAAAATGGGAGGATGGTCTTTTTTACGAAAGAAAGAACCCCCAATGAATAAATCCATGAAAATGGGATTGTTTATATTTTATTGTTGTATACTCATAATCCAAAATATCTACGTTTTTTTGGACACAGTGATAGTAATAAAATGGGAAAAGTGACGTCCTGGTTAAACCCATAGCCTCCATGACTGCTGTTTTAGGCGGCGATTAATGAACTGGACTTGAAATTTTCCATTAATCGAGATTTCGGTGTATCTTGGGGCTTCTATTTTTGCAATATCAGTGGAGATAATCTAATTTGCTTTGTACACAATGGCAGAATAAAGTGATGCCTTGCTTGTAAATAGTTCATGCCAATCTTCGTTAAAAAAAAAGAAGGCATCTACAGCTAGTGTATGAACATCTCTAGAAATCGTCTCTGAATAAATGTGAATTGATGAATTAGCCTATAATAAGCCTAGTATAGCATTAAATCGACTCATTATCCATGTTATCAATTACACGGACGGGTGTGTACCGTACCCTATGCACCCCCCCCCCCCCTCTTCAGGTTGTCGTTGACTTCATGTTATTCATTCAATCTATTTGAATTCGTCAATCATAAATCGTTTGTAAACACGAAAATATGAAAAGCTCAGGAGAATGGTTATAAGTGGTAGCAATAATACGAATACAATATGGCTGTCGAAATCACAGTCCTCAATAGCCAGCATGTACATTAATCAACGGCGCGCAAATTGGGGAGGGGATGGATATACAGAGATGATGGTTCCGATTTGTTCAAGAAAGAAACGACATGGGGGAAAGGAGGGGGGGTGTGGGAGAATGGCAAAAAGCACGTCTTTCATTCATTGAAGCACTTTGCCCATACATCAGTCTGACATTGTGAAATAAAACATGGCCCTTTGGCTGTGATGGGAGATTGGCTTCTATTCCCAATACAAATTACTCCTCGTATGGAGCTTTTGTTGGCAATTTTGACGTTGACCTTCTCCGCATCCATTTCCCGGTCTGACATGATTCGTGAATAGGGAATGCTTTTCGCATATTGAGCAATGCTGTTGTTCGTGAATGTGCTGTGCAGGGTTGTTGTTTACTCTTTGGCTTTTTTTTGTTCCTTTACTCTCTATTCTTCTGTCTGTCTGCTTCTCTCCCACTCTCTTGTGCACGTCTCTCCCTCTCCCGACCAGCTCTCTCTCTCTCTCCTACCCACTTTGCCTGTCTCTAGTCTGCAAGCTCAGACCCATATTTCCTACCTAAACCAATAACAGGTCTCGAGCGAAGACTAGACTCCAAAGACTCTGTGTCAAACAACATCACATTGTGAATATAGTCTCACTTATTCAGACTCTGCATTATGCACTATGACAATTATGAAAAACAAGGGTGTGTGCATTAAGACTAGTCGGATGTGTGTGTGTGTGTGTGTGAGGATGGGTGTGTATAATTATGTAGAGTTTTGTTGAAGCTTGATGTAAAATGGGATGCAATGATAATACGTGTATGATGATTTCTGTTTTTCCTGCAAATCATTCAATCATTCAGTATTAATTAATATTGAAGTACATACAGGGTTGGGGGCTTAGTTTATTTATTTTTTTTAGATATAAAAGTATATTTTAAGGAATTTCATTCCATCCTTATTTGCTCCAGTGTTGGGTAAACCTATATTTTTGGGAGTATCCTTGTTGATATTAAATGAAGATTTGTCATTTGTATTTATCTTGAGATTATGTAATCCATTTGAATGAAATCGTTAATAAAAACATGTTGAAAAAAGTATGAGTGTCCCATTCTATCATTCTCCCTCTCTCTCTCTCTGTCTTTCTGTGTCTGTATATGTCTCTAAATCTCTGTAGTTATCTCCTCTCTACTCGCCCCCCCCCCCTCTTCTACCCAATCACACTCTTTATTCCCTTGCCGATTCTGACTGCTCTTGAAATTGATTCGGTCGATATGCGCTCATCTCATTCCGGGATCAATGCGAATATCATCGAATCATCGATCTTATGTCACGATAGCGATAGAAGTTGATGGTGAAAATGGGTTGCAAAGACGTTGCATGGATCAAAGGAATGGCATAGAGAAGCGGGTGCAGGCCTGTGATATAAAAATGGAGATCAAAAGTAAGGCAAAGACAATTGATGAACAGACAAAGACGAAAGAGAGGGAGAGAGAGAGGGGGGGGGGCAGGGAGGGAATGCGAAAATCTTTACTTTAATGAGAAAATCAATGAGACGCCATTCTGAGAACAGAATGAGCGTGCAACCTGAAGTTGTTTTCACATAAAATTGATGTATTAAAAATTCTTTTCTTGGTTGAAGTATTGATCCAGAAATAATAATGTTGAGGGAGAAAGAGACAGATGAATGGAGAAAGTGTGAGTGAGACAGAGATGATAAGAGAATGAGAGAGAGAGAGAGATAGAAAGAAAATTAGGGAGCGTTCGTATAAAATGAACCAGCAAAAACATAAGAGTAGCTCTAATCCCAAATTGTCAGTTGCCTTTCAGTCTATTTTCATTTTCAAAGAAAACTTATTTCAACACCTGGTGCCAGATGGATTGTTTTCCAAATTGAATAAAATAATGAAAACTGATTTTTCGGTGTCACGGTGATAACCAATTTTTTATCCACTTTCGACAACAACAAAAAATGCTGAGTTCAATATTCCCTTCTCTTGAGTGCCATGATTTCTATTTTTTTTTTTAGAAAACGTGATTGCGATACAATAATGCCTTTTTATAATTGCGTTTCTATTTATGAACGATAATGCATTGTCCTCTGGCATAAAGTGCCGTGCTCAGAATTGAACCTCTAATGTGAGTAGTTGGGCGACTTAGATGCTTCGGCTCCTCACACAAAGTCATGCAAGAGCACACACGCACGCACGCGCTCACACACACACCCTCAAATTTTCATCACGTACACAACTGCGCGCACACCTCTGCCAACACCTTGACAACGTGACTTGTCCCCTTCCTTCTCTCTCCCATTCTCTCTCGTGCACACATATACATGCCATCACACCACACCTACACCCAGCCACACATACACACACATACACCATTACATACATAGAACATATACCATAAACCATCTATTCTTTCTTTCACACACTCATGCGCTACCTCCACGCACACCCACCTTCACGCACACCTTCTTACACATGCATAGAGAACCCGCCAAGGACTGCGGAATCATTTTTAAATGCGGGGGGGGGGGAGGCTAAGCCAAAAGTGTGTGTGTGGGGGGTGCTGACCATCCCTAAAATCACCTATTCACGTTTTCACGGTCTTGGAAAAATAGGTTAAGGGGGCTGAAGCCCCTGCCCCCTAGCCTCCCCAAGTTCTGCCAACCCTGCTATATATACATGCTGAGAACCGGTCAATCGTTTGGAAGGGGAGGCTTCTTCATTCCCCACCCCCTCTACATCTTTCACTATTGTTCATTTACTGCCTATATAGTCCTTCCACAATTATGATCGATGAATAATCGAAACAACAAACCTCGGCTATTCAGCCCGAGGTCTCTATACACTCCATTTAGAAATCAATGATCCATTTACATAAAAAAATCAAATTTTTAAGACACGACGATCGTTATAATAATGTCTTTTGAATATCCGCGATACAAGGGCCGACTCATTATATTCTGAAAGATTTCATGTCGTTGATTGCACGCCATTTTTAATCTATTTTTAAGTATTGTGTGTATCACAGGGGAAGCGACATGAGCCAAATAAATGGAGGATGGGGCACTTTCTGCCAAAAAAGATTGCCGTTGTTTTGTTTCGTTTATAGTATAGTATTGCCAGCCACAATAAAGGTTAAAGTGGTGACCCATATTAGGTTATATCGATAATAATAATAGTGGCTCTCGTCTTTTCCATCTGAGGGACGTGGGTTCGATTGCCAGCCATGGCGTGTTTTCCTTCGGCAAGATATTTACCCACATTGTGCTGCACTCAACCCAGGTGAGGTGAATGGGTACCCGGTAGGAAGAAATTCCTCGAATACCAGAGCGCCTGTAGGCAGCACGGCCATAGTCGGGTAATGACAGCAGCGTTTTGTATCCTCAGGCAAATAGCGGTTTAAAATATCTAGCTAGAAGAGTCATTACATTACTAGAAGAGTTATTAAAACAATGGCGAAAGAGACACTTTCAGAAGAATCATGCAAATTATTGGTTAGTGAAATGTAGTTAACAAGTAAAAATCAGTGCTTTTATAAAATAATCTTAAAATCTGAGCCAACACACCGGTTGGCTTATCCTACACTCTAAACCAAACGTGGATATGAAAGGAGGATGAAACATTTGGAACAAGATAGCTTATAGCTTATGTGAAAACAGAAAAATCAAAGAAACAGATCAACGAAAGTTTGAGAAAAATCGGACAAATGATGAGAAAGTTATGAGCATTTGAATATTGCGATCACTACTGCTAGGGAGATCCTCATATTGGCAGTGCGACAACAATGTGTGATGTCACTTATGAACAACTCTCCCCATTACTTTAGCATATATTTCACCTAAAATGCCCCTTTGATCATATCTACCAGTAGATCACGTGTTATTTCTATATGAGTGCATGTAATACATATTTTTAAAGAATACATCATGGATGAAGAGTTTGTATCACCATACACTGTTAAAAATACCGTTATTTTACAGAAAAGAGAAAAGAAAATTTTGCAGAAAGCAATAACAGAATCAATCTGTAAATTCATATAACAGGATTTTTCTGCAATTTAACAGAACAGGTCTGTTTAAAAAAGGGGGGAAAAGGGTGTTTTATTTAAGGAAATCTGTAAGATTCCATACACCAAATACCAATTTCCTGTAAGATTACGCAATCTGGTAAGATTACAGGTGTTCTCGAGACTCTGCTGCAGGAACATCTTTTATTTTAAGGATAAATTTTCTAACAGTGTAAGAAAGAGCAAAAAGAGACATCACTAGGGGAATTTATTGTCCATCAGAGGGAAAGTTGTTCACATGTGACATCACACCTCCTTGTCGCATTGCCAACGGGAGGATCTCCATGGCATTAATGATTGCAAGATTCAAATGCTCATAACTTTCTCATTATTTGTCCGATTTTTCTCAAACTTTCTTTGTTCTTATTCTTTTATTTTTCTGTTTTGACAAAAGCCTACTTGTTCCAAGGTTTCATTCCCCTTTAAGTAAAATTATACTACATTCTGAGCAAATTTTGCACAATATATCGCTATAATTTACCTGAACATAATTATTGTTAGCCTTATCTTCACCACAAAACGCGCAAGCCCTCTTTTATCTTATATTTAGTTCTCTCTTTTTTTAAACCACGTTCGTATTTTTTTCTATATCTATCCCCTCTCTGTTCACACCTCCCCCCCCCCTTCTCTCTCTCTTTCTCTCATCTGTATTTAATTTCATCACTTTATTCTTTCAAGAAATCTCGATAAACTCACCTCATACCAGGCACGTATTAAAAAAAAAATGTGTCCATTCTGTTGACGTTTCAAATACCATTGTAAACTGCTGCCATGGAAATTGGAGAAAAGACTTCCTTTTCCCCCTATTGATTTGAAATTGAAGTATTTTATAATATCGTAGAGCCGCCGGGTGAACGGGAAATTGACAAACTTTATGAATCTATCGACCACGTACACATTACGATAAGAAAAGGTCGGGATTGAATTGACATTACACTGTTTCTTTTTTGATATACTATATATGGGGAAGCTGTTCGCATATGACGTCACAAGTAAAAAAAAAATAATAACTTTTTTAATTTTCGACGGATTTCCCACAAACTTCCACCAATAATTTTTGTAATGTTTTTTTCTGCCATTTTGACAAACATTTTGGCAGGGTGAACTTCCCCTTTAAATGTAAAAGCATGGAGCTAACAGTAACTTTCTGTAGATGGTGACAACAAATAATTAATGAAAACATAGTTAATATTCCCTTTCATTACCCCTTGGGCGAGAAAAATCAGTCTCCACCGCATTACTCTTTTGCACCCCAACTGTCTGGCATATTTATTTCTGTAGGAAAAATGTATGAAAACAAAACTATTACAAAGAAAACTTTTTTATAACCTCATTTCGTTACTAAAAGCTCCCATGAACTTAAATGGTTATTGTTCAAATATAGATTTAATGACTTACGTAACGATGGGGGTCATTTCTTTCTAGGATTTTTCGCCGCCCCAATCCCGCTACAGAACTGAATGAGAGTTGAGAAAAGAATTCCTCTTATTTTTGTCTTTCTCTTCTCCCAATTACCTCCTTATCTATAAGATAATTCAATATTGAAACATGATTAGGAGGCCCTGTATTTCCAAATTAATACCTTTCTTCTTAACTGTGGAACAACACCCATAATAATCTTATTTTATCAGCTTTTGAAGGTAATAAAGGAACTGCAACAGCAAAACCCATGAACTCTTGTGAAAGTTATAATTCTCTGAGCTCTTGGAGTCGCACGGAAAAAAGAGTAAATTGAAATGGTGGTTTCGTAAACGAAGGGTACTGTTTAATATCCGAATATCGCATACACAGCATTTGAACCGTGAAAAGAACTGTGCCATTCCCAGGGTCCCGCGCGTCAAATTGACCTGTGACAGACTGGTCTTACGTAAACGTTTTGTTTACGGGTGCGCGAGTCTGCCTTTGCAGCGATAGTAGTTACAAATAATTTTAGAAAACTGATCTCTACAATATTGAAGATGCGATGGAAGTTGAAATGTTTAGGGAAAGTAAAATGATTTGAAACAATCATTGTTTCAAATAATATTACAATAATGATAAATTCTGTTCCGGTAAATACCTCGTAGCCAGTCGTTATTTTATAGGATGGTGTAATGTATGGAATGTTCCTCGTAAACTCTTGCAAACACGCACAGATTTAAGCCAGCGGTACAATAACAAAATATTTACTTTTGAAGGTAGCATAAAGGGCGAAAGCAGCTAAAGAATGTAGTTATCTTCATGGCCTTCGAATTAAATAAAAAGGCATACCCTAGTTTATTCTACTCGATTTCAGACTGGTAGCTTTCAGTAAACTAATAATAATTCTTCAAGAGGTTCAGCAGAAAAATATATCGACTTCTTCATCTACTTGTACCTCTACTTCTATGACTCATCTTCTCCATCTCCTTCTTCTTCTTCTTCCTTCTCTTGTTCTTCTTCTTCCCTCTCTTCGTATTCTTCTTTCCTTGTTTTCATTTTTTAGTAGTAGTAGTAGTACTATTACTACTATTTCGTCTTCTTCTCCTCCCCCTCCGTCTCTTCTTGTTTTTCTTGTTACTTTTAAAATTTTGCCTCGCCATCTTCTTCTTTCTTCCTTCTCCCTCTCCTCCCCCTCCTAATTCTCCTTTCCTTTCTTCTCCTTTTTTTCTTCTTCTTCTTCATCCTCTTCTTCTCCTCCTATTTTTCTTGTTATTTTTGCTTTTTGTGTCATTTTCTTTCATTCTTCTTATTATTATGATCGATTTGTTCTAATTCTTTCAATTCCATTGCTACTGCATGTATTCTAGCGCCATCATTTGTGTAATATGAATAGCACATTGTTTTATTATTTCATTCTTTTTCTCTCATGTTTCGTCCTTAATTTTGCTGGTGATGATTTGTTTAAAAACGTTTAACAACACTTAGTAGCCTTCTAACTACGCCAGCAAATTATTATCTTCCGTACTTTGTGACGCCAGACGAAATCCTCACCTGCATAATACATGTTCTTTCCTTGTTAATAATTCAACAGCATTATTGTTCTATATTTTCTCGTTGCTGCAGGCAAGATTTAATAAGAATGAAGAAAATGTGTAATTATAAAGTTAACATTTGGAATTCAAATCAAATGGATCCAATTCGTATGACTCCCGTTGCTAAAGTAGCCATACCCTAGCCTCGGGCAAAAGAAGACGCAGTCATTCTTTCACTTTTAATAATTTTAAAAGAAACACTTCTACTCCCTCTCCATTTTCGCCCTGGTTTGCGCCCGCTGAAAGTAGCACCAGGGAATGTGCCCCTGTTGCCCCTGCTCCCCTTATACGCCACTGCGTCGAGGTTACGATGTCCGCAAGAAGGGCGTGAAATCGTAATGAAATCGTAAAGCCAGATCCGTACCGTACGGAATATAATGAAGATACGGGCTTTGTCATACTGAATCCCATTGAGTGTTAGAACCGACTCGTGTTTGTGCCTGTAGATTCTCGGGTTTAACAACTCCAACTATGCTCATTGTCCAGATCCATTTCTTCATTGCATTTAATACGTTTGTGCATGCAAACCTTATTACGTCTCTGTATAGTCTACTCGATCAGACCCTTTTCCCCCTTTTTAACGAATGATATAAATATTGCATGGAAACTCGTGAAACTCCACACTCGTGTTGGGAGGACCCACAGTGGTCTGCCTTATCAGGCACTCCTTACGACAGACTATTTTCTGTCGTTAATCCGGAGAGGTACCCGACAAAGTATTATTTGATACGTCACGTTGGGGAGTGGTGTGTCACGTGGCGCCTGCGTAGCGTGATTATGTGAGTGCTAACCCCTCCAAATAAATGAGCGCATATTGGATACGAGCGAACACGTGGTGCCCCGGTTGAAAACAGGAGAAACAAAAAAAATGAAAAAAAAAATGATAATGGAAGAATAAACTGGTGCATGAATAACGATCTAGTGAGAACAAAATGGGGAAAAATATGATGGAAGAATAGACAATATGAAAACTGATGTAAGTTCGATGAAAACGAAATATGCATTAACAGACGAAATAAATAAAAGTAGGTACCGGAAAGAAAGTCCATTTTTTTTAGACAAACTTGATTTATACTTATCCATTTTATTCGACTAAATGTATAAAGCCTATATCTTGTTGTTTTATTGCGTCTTTAGCACTCTACAGAGTGTATTTGGTGCACTAAAAAGGTTATCTATACTCATCATTAGATAAGAAACAACCCAGGTAATTACTCGGTATATACACACACAGACACGCGCACTCATATATATATATATATTATAATAATTAACATGTATATAGCGCTTAAAGGGGAAGTTCACCAGAAGAAAACTTTGTTGTAAAAATAGCAGAAAAATAGTAAAAAAATATTGGTGAAGGTTTGAGGAAAATCCGTTAAAGAGTAAGAGAGCTATTAGAGTTCAGAGTTTTGGATTTGTGACGTCATAAACGAGCAGCTGCCCCATGTGTTATGTAATATAAAATGCATGAATTTTAAATTTTGTATGGTTCCTGATGACTTAATTTTGTTTTCTATTCATAATCAGGTGTGAAATGATTGATCTATTGATATACAAAAGGTACAGTGAAAACCATTTTCTATTATGAGAAAATGACATTTCATTGATTTTTTACCATTCGCTATGTAGGAATGCTGCTCGCATATGACGTCACAAATCAAATAACTGAAATTCTAATAACTTTTTAATTAGTTGATGATTTTTTCTCAAACCTTCGGCAATATCTTTTATTATTTTTTCTGCTATTTTTACAATAAACTTTTTGTCAGGGTGAATTTCCCCTTTAATACAACAGTTTCTAAGCGCATTGGAAAGAGAAAAAAGAAGTAGCAAAATACAGTGAGAGAGAACAGGGAATGGAATTAAGAGGTAAGATTTGAGGAGTGTTTTGAAAGATTCGACAGTGGATGCATTACGGATGGAGATGGAGATGGAGGAGATTGTTCCAGAGTTTAGGGGCAAGAGCAGAAAAAGCACGATCTCCATAACGGGTAAAAGTGTGGGGTCCTAGAGATTGTCGAAGGTGAATTTAAATATATATATACATACAACACTCTTGTTGTTTGTTTAATTTGTTTAATTAATACTCAAACTTTCGTTGATTTGTTTCTTTGATATTTTAAAAATATTTTCACACAAGCTAAATTGTTATCAGGATTTAAATTTCCTTTAATCGATATTTGATTATCCACTGCAAGCACTAAATGAGATAACATTGCTGCACGGTACACATCAAATTGTTTTCGCTTAACTTCCCACAGTAATCCAATCTTTTTCCACCAGTTTTCTCTCTCAGAAAAATAGAATTGTATGAAATTTAAACAGGAAACGTCGTGTCAAAATCACATTTGAGAAACAGTTGTAATTACAGATTTAATAATCATTCGTCAAATGCAATTACATTGTTTTCCGGAGTTCACTAATTTCCCAAAATTAAAATTAAGTTCGAGTAGGTGTTACATGTGTAAATATTATGCAAATATCCTTCCCTACTGGTTTCTAAATATCAAACTGAGAAAGAAAGTAAAACGTGTCTCTTCATCAGAGCGCGCACATGATTACTGCGAGCAGAAACTTTTATTTTTTTAATTTTTTTTAAATAAAACACATTTGTACATACTTATTCAACAAGAAATGCCCAAAATATCCACATTCCACAGTGCAGTATACTTCCATCTTCAAAAACAGTAAATTTTTATCAAGGAACAGTTATTTGGAACTCAATCCCTTCTGACATTCATTCAAGCCCTTCGGTATCTGTTTTTAAGAGGAAATACAAAACATTTTTGTCTACACTCTAAATTACAGCGATTTAAAATAATTCCACATGCACTGTAGGGACCAATCGAATTCCGGATTAAGTTTGAATCCTTAAGATTCATTTTTAAATCTCGAAAGATTTGAATTTAAATCATGTGGGATTTAAATTTAAGTCTTTAGGATTAAAACTAAATCCAGAAATCGATTGGTCCCTAACTACAGTCCATCTGGACTTATTTTAAATCCCTGTAATTTAGAGTGTAAGTCTTAGATTTATTTTTGGTTCTTCCCCCCCCCCCCTTCTCATTCGGTTAAGGTTTAGTTAGGTGTTTGTTTGTTTGTTAAGTTGTTTGTTTTTTTCTCATAGAATCTGTGATTATATGATGTTTTTAATATTGCTTTAAGTACATTTTTTATGGGTTGGCCTCACACAAGGTTTCTTCACTTTTTGGCCATTACCTTCCCCACTTTCTTTAAATTTTATGTACATTGTATTTACATTGTCTATTTTTTTTCAAATGTATTTTTATCTTGATCTCTTGAGGAGAAATAAATGAAACTATATATATATATACGTAGTTTCCTTCCAACATGCCTTGTGTGGGCCTTCGGCCATGCTGGACTTCATCAAGCCTACAAGCATATCAAAACAGAAATAATAGAAACAATTACTGGCAAAAAGATATACATTAATCATAATACGTCGATCCAGTATTTAACTCTTATGCTCTCTTATCATTATTATTATTATGATGATTATGATTATTATTAAGACATTATGTTTTTTGATTCATTCATGTGGATATAACAAGGACTTTAATGCCCTAGGTCATATAAGCAGCGGATATTATCAACATCTTCCACTGACCTGAATAAAAAATGGCATTATTTCATATTTCAAAACTGTGCGCCAAGGGATAAGGATTACATTGTTCTATTTTTGTTGTAACATAACACAATCGACTGGTTAAAAAAGGAATTCTTTTTTAGAGGTTGTATCCGGTTTTTTAGACTTTCGAATTTCAATTTAAATTAAAATTTCCCCAAAATCATATATATATGTAATATGTATATAAAGAGAGAGACATATAGAGAGGGGATATATACATGTTTGTATTTTCATGTATATATTCAAATTTAGACAGCTTAGAATTGTATTGTGAATTGCAGAGAGTGAATTCCAGATTTTCGATTTTTTTGTTTAAATCTCCTTCTTCTTCCAGCACCACGCACACACACACCCACCCAATATTTGCACAAACGCACAAATCCACACCCTCGAATACAGTCTCACCTTAATGCACATCTATACGCAAAGAGAGCTGGATATTTTTTTCTGCTTTGCGAAGTATTTTGAATACATAATAGTCAAAATAGCTCATGATGAAAATCATAAATGGACTGTTTGCGCTCTCTATAAATCAACACAAAATGTTTCTCCTTATCGTTGTTTATTTGTTTACAAAACCGTGACCAATTTATGAACATCATGGGATGAGAAGCTCAATGATATAAACAATGTGAAAAAAATGATAAAAATTAAAAGCTTTTCATATCAAATGTCTTCAGCGTGTATGACAGAAATTGGAATATTCATTCCATTAGTTCTTCATTCTTGTCTCTTCGTTCTTTCTCTTTTAATATTATGTTATAGTTACATGCAATCGAAATGTGGGAAAAGGATAAGAAAAATGTGCTTGCGTGGGGGCGTGTGTGCACGCGAAGCGCCAACTCTTCTGCATCTCTACACCTCTATCTCTCCCCCCCCCCTCTCTCTCTCTCTCTTTCAATCTCTTCTTCTCCTACATCACCTTAATTCACTTGGAGGCCTGTTGTATCTTGCCTTAAATCATTTCAAATCAGACAGGCATGATCCCCCAAACCCGTAAGATTATTATTCATCTTAACATTGGTAAATCATAGTCATCTACACACACACAAACACACCCACACATCACCTTACGCCAACGAACCAATCACACCTTCGCCCTGCATCTCATATTCTTCAAATTACCGCCAGAGGTGAAGCTTGGGTTAGGTGTTATTAGCTGTCTGGTCGTTAACCTCAGCTCGCCTCGACCCGCGGACAGCTCCCTATCCCTCCATATTTTAAAGTCCTTCTTAAAGGGGAATCCAGCCTTGGCCATAAAATGGTGTGTTGGGAAGGAGAAAAATAAATTAAACAGAATGGTGAAAGTTTGAAAGAAATCGGACAAGCAATAAGAAAGTTCTTGCTGTTTTAAAATTGAGATCACTAATACTATGTAGATTTCAAATTGGCAACTTGGTAAGTAAATTATGACAAGGGGCAAGGACAACTTTCCCATAGGCCATGTACTTTATTATCATGGATTTGTGGTTTTCTGGTAAAGTACCCATTCCCCTGGGGCAGTAATCTAAATATAACCCAGATAGTATATTGTTTTATGTCCTCATGAAAGAAAAATATAATTTGAAATTAAAATTTTGGGAAAAATGACAATTTAGCCATAATATGTATTGGAGTACATGGAAGAGTAGTCCTTGCCTTACATCACTATGACATCCCATATGTGGCCAATTTGAAGTCTCCATGGGTATAGTGATTACCTATATTTACAACTTTTAAAAATTCTTAACTTTCTTGTTGTTTGTCCAATATTGTTCAAACTTTCAGCTATCAACTTGTCTGATTTTTCTTTTCCTTATAAAAACAAATTTTTATTTGGGTTGGATTCCCCTTTAATAAATAGGCGCACAAATATATCGCATGTGGTATCATTCTTCAGTGGCGTACATACACGCAGTATAGGGCGCACAAGGGTAAGAAATACGCAAGACAAATGTCCCGTGCGTTTTGCAGGCGGCGCCACGGCCGTATGTTGGAGCGCGGCGCCAACCAGCAAATGGGATTACCAACGACTAAAAGCAAGGAGCGGATATTAATAATGGAAATGCTACCCACAACAGTGTAAAAATACGTTCAGGGGGGGAAATGTTGATCCTTTTGAGAGGAGGAGGCGCCCTGCTGCTTGCTTTTTAATGACAGTGATATATTATTTGCTATATTCGTTCACTGAAGACAAAATCAGAAATTAGCTAATACATGCATAATAATACCAATACATGCAATGGCCAAACGGTTTATGCCGCACGAGCGGGTCACCCCTTGTCATCATTAATTTTTAAATCGAGTAATTCATTACTGCTCTGAAATACACAAGAAACGGATTTTCAAAAGCTTTTCTCTTTACAATGAATAATCTTAACTGACTTAACTTCCCCTTCAATATTCAAGTTGGAATTATCATGGTATGATATTTGAATGCAGTAAATTAACCCTTTAATTAGCATTCCTAATGGATATGATTCTGAAAGCATTAACCCCCGTATCTACTGCTATGTTGGAGCTAGTAATTTGATGTGAATTTATTGTACTTCGTTATATTTTCAAGAACTTGGATGCTTGTTTTACACGAAGAATGAACAACGGTTAATGATTCTTTTGTAATGTATTATTGGTTTGAATTTTCTTTATGCTTTGTGTTTGTGTAATACTATTTTGATGTCATTTCTTGTCAAGTATGTTAAAAGACGTGTGCAATTATGCTCATGTTGCAAATCAATATTAGATAAAATAGCACTTCTACGTTTAAAGCAGATACGAACCAACAGCGCCATTTCGAGTCCTCGACTACTCATACCTGACCAGTTTCCTGACCCATAATGCTAGTGCAGTCTATAATATAGACACACTTTGATGATAACGTGCTAATTAATTACTCAATACATTTATACCGCAATAATTATGTTACCAAGTATAGGTCAATTTATTCTCTGTGGTATTAGTAGATGTTTGAAAGACGTCTTTTAAGATGTCTGAAAGATGTCGTTTGAGACTATTTATGTATAACACCATTCAATGAGAGACTACACACAGTTCACCACCCCTGTTCATATTTTCATGTACTTGTTCACAGTTACCTGACAAATAAAATCAATCAATCAATCTTTAGGCATGTTAGGCCTGTCTAACATGTCTAAAGCTTTGATAATGGGTCAGTAATGTTAATTATACTCTGGTATCATCTAAAATACCACTCTTACAGACGTATGGTGGCCTTGTCAAACGTTATTCCTTGTGAAAAGTCAAATTTCGATTAATCAGGTATGATTTTTTTTCAGTGATATCCTTGTCTTGTTTTCTTTATTTATCAAAATTGACATTCCGTGGTGGATTTGACTTTTGAAGCATGATTATGATTATTAAATTTTAACCGTGAGTATTCGCGTTGACAATTATGACAAAATGATGTGTAGAAAATGTAAATGATGGTAATGGTGATTTGGAAAACGGAAACACAAGTATAGCATTCATAACTAAGGCCCGTGTTCTGAACTTAGCATGAAATTATGAGAAGCCAAAAATGTCACCATTCTGTTTACACTATGTTTCTTATAATTATTTAGTTTGTTATTTCACCATGGGGGAGAATACCATTGAAATCTGACATTTGTATAGTATTCAATTCTATTCAAGTTCCAGACCTTTAGGAATGAAATGAGCATAAAAATGATCAGTCATAGTGGCTGACGTGATAGACGACAGATATCACTCTTGGGCCTTTTCATCAAAGTGGGGACAATGGCAGAGTTGGGTTTCGAACTCACAACCTTGAGTCCAACGCTCTAACCACTGAACCACACGACCCAATTTCTGTGTTAAAGATCAATTCTGTGTTAAAGATCAGTGTCACATTTGGCTTAACAATGTTAAACCAAAACTTTAGACCAGAGTTTTAATTAAATTCGAGTTCACAATGATTATGTGCGGGTCTAAAAAAAATTGTCTGAGATACGTGATCATGTCATGATATCAACGTGTGATGGCGCTCTATCAGACTACTGCTTTACCGTCCATAAATTCCATCATGAAGTCTGATGAGATAGGTCAGGAAGAGCATGGAGCTACTGACTTTAGTTGCTCCATATCATTATGAGGGGAGAATAGGGAATAAGGAGTAGGATTGATATATATGGGGATAGATTGAAGAATGGATAGGTGGTCGTCATGAACAAATTGATGCATTAATAGAAAAATAGATAGGTAGAATACAGATTTGCGACAGAAAATAACTTTTGTAATGGTGGGAATGAAATCAAATGAAATACAGGTTGACAGACCATGGACCTGCGAGTAGGTCCATGGACAGACAAATACAGGTATCGAGTTGAATAGACAGACAGACAGATAGATAGATAGATAGATAAATAGATAGATAGATGGATAGATAGGTAGATAGATGAATAATAAGGTTGATGAAATAATAAATGATGTAGGTATAGGTATTTTTTTTTCAAATTTAAAGAATTTTGTGAATTTCTCACAATAAGATACATTCCATAACAGTCATATTCGAAAGTTTGACATAGGAATTTAAAGCTCGGCAATGGCATAGATTGAGAGAGGAGGGGGGGGGGCACCAAAATAGAAATACACAAACGGCATATTTTTGAAATTTTGACAATAATGAGTCATTTTCCACCGCTGGCGGATCCAGGAGGGGGGGGGCACAGCCGGCCCGTGCCCTCTTTTAAGAAGCAAAATTAAAATTTGTAATGTAAAAGTGCCGTTGAACAGAAGTGTGGTCTCCCCCTTTTTTTAAAGTGAAGAACTTTCTTTTGGTCAAATTTTTCCTCGGAAAAATGTGCCCTCCCCCATTTGGAAAATTCTGGATCCTTCCCTGTTCTCCACTCACACATTATGTGCAAATTGCGCTTAGGTTGAAGGTTTTCGACAATGACCTTTCGTTCTATGTCACTGGTCGTGAAGACAGTTCATGTGATATGGATCCATTTAAAGAAATCGAATTCAAATGAACCTGATATTGAAGTCGATTTACCAACGATCCAAATACAGTTCTATCAATGTCAATAACCAATGATTATTTTATGTCAGTTTGCGATACAAAAATAGCGAAGGCGGGTTAATATAAAGCTACTTTATAAACATGCCGGGCTGAATCGTATTTCTAATTAGCAGTAATGACTACTTCTTCTAAAGGGTCCTTTATGCGTGCACTATCGATTGGCGTATTGAACAACCAGAGGTCAAGTATAAATGAGATTTATCCTCTCAACGATTGAGAGGGGCGGATAGAAAGAGAGAGAGAGAGAGAGCTCATTCAGATCCAGTTCACCGGTTTATGTGTGTTTTAATACTGAGGTTTACATTTAATTGGGCCAGAATAGTAATCCCGAGCTCGGGGAAGCCTCCATTTCATTTCACCCCGAGCTGAGTAAACTCACTTCATTGTTCCCCGGAGTCCGCATCAATGAAAACTCCAGACCCGCCTGGCGAAGTGAATATTGATCAAAAATCCGAAGAGCCACGCGCACGCATACCCACATACTACAGTTCAGTGCAGCGGTTCCGCACACGTGAGTAAAATCTAATCGTCAGCGGCTTACCCATGCTTAAATGACCTGGTTATTAGCGTGTGGTTCATAGCAGAAACTATCGCACGTACGGAGCTAGTACGATTTGCACGGTATAGGTATTCATCACGGGTATCATCATCAGACCAAGCGCAATTATCTCACGATACTGCCCGTCCTTGGGGCCTTAGCAACTTACCGACTGAGGAAGAAGGAACGAAAAAAAGAGCCACGATTTTCGCCCACATTCCTAAAGTTCATGGTTGCCGAAATACGTCACTGCGAATTGACAATACTCTCCGCAATCTCCTTGGACTTTTGACGCCGAGACAAATAGTATTGACTGACAGCAATTGCATCCATTTCAAGCCCAGGCTCTCCCCGTTTGTTCGGAGCTAAGTGCCGTTCGTTTCAGCCATCGATTGTGCACGCGGAATTGCCATTCATCCATTGATGATTTGGCCTCTGAAAATAGCATCTAAACTTGACTCACAAATTGATCGGAGAAGGGCTATTTTTGGCCAATTGGGAACTATATAATATAGAGAGAGAGAAAGAGGAAAGGTAGCAATATAGCAGCTGCTAGCATCGTTTGGAAGTTCGGTCCTGATTAGCTACAATATTCTGTATTTAAGGTAAGAATTGATTTAAATAGGTCTTTATAATAGTAATACTATAAAAAATAATATTAATGAGAAGTGGCAGTCGTGGTAGATCATGGAGATATATCGTTTGTATTTACATGTAATCATTTACATTGTTTCCTTTTCATTTTCAACTGTACCTTGGTATTCATTTGAATCTATTTTCACTCAAATTGGAGTATAGTTCCGCTCCAGGGGATTAATCCTTTCTGAGCGCGATTGATCACCAGCACTACTGGCATTCCCAAAAGCCTGAATTCCAGACATGTTGTAAATCCTCTTATTCCTTGTATGGCCGCCGGATTGATGTCCATATCCGATACAGTCCATCATTGCATTACCCCCCCCCCCCCAAGCAACATAATGATAGTAATAATGTTAATCATAATCATCTTTTTTGAATGAGTTCATGAATGAATGAATGAATGAATGAATGAATGAATGAATGGATGAATGGATGGATGGATGGATGGATGGATGCATGAATGAATGGATGGATGATTGAACAGATCACTCTAAAAAATGAAGTGCTAATTTAGCTCTTAAAGAGCGTGTTATATAGTGACTGCACTTCGGAGTGCTGATTTGTCTAGTTCAAATTTGAACCGAAGTGCAGTCACTATACACGCTCTTTAAGAGCTAAATTAGCACTTCATTTTTAGAGTGATGGATTGATGAACGAATGAATATTGATGGATGGATGAATGAGGGAATGGGTGGATAGATGAATGAATAAGCAATATATTAATGATGAATAAATGGATAGAAATAGATGTGCGTTTTAAAGCATTAATTTTATTTAGCAATTCGAAATGTGTAACTGCTAACATCTGATTAAATCCTAAACCTACAGAGTAAGGCCTATTTCATTGGGATAAGGGGTGGGGCAACTGTTGCCCTAATAATACCCCCCCCCCCCCACTTCAGTACGCCTGCACCATATTATGTTAAGCATAAATCAAGCCCATCAATAAGTGGACTTCAGCCTACAGAGAAACAAGAAAGATGTAAATCTAGCATGATGCTGTTTTTGTTTTTTCTTTACACTTTTTATTCGTCACAGAAACAATCAAAAGGTAATAAACCTGCGTTGCATTATGAGTTCAATCAAGACATACTATTGATAAATTGTATGTTACATAAAAGATATCGTAAATGAATTGTATATGGTAATGCTGTTTGCAAATAGAGATGGAGATAAAATGAAGTGAGACTGCATTATTTACATTGGGAGGAGGGGGGGGGGTATACGTGGTGAGGAATTACCATGTATAATGATTATGCAACGATACACGTGATTGTTTGACATTACGGAAAAAAAAAATATTTGATGAATGACTCCAGACATCTTGGACAGGACAACATCAACATTCAAATCAAGGAAATATCTATTTAAAGGTCAAGTCCACCCCAGAAAATTGTTGATTTGAATCGAAAGAGAAAAATCAAACAAAGCATAATTTCATCGAAATCGGATGTAAAATAAGAAAGTTATGACATTTTTAAGTTTCGCTTATTTTTCACAAAACAGTTAAATGCACAACTCAGCGATATGCAAATGAGAGAGTCGATGATGTCAATCACTCACTATTTCTTTTGTTTTTTTATTGTTTGAATAATACAATATTTCAACTTTTACAGATTTGAAAATAAGGATCGCCTTAACTTAAACCTAAACTGTTAAAATTATGGTAATTCCACATGCTCAGGGAGAAATAAAAATTTGTTGCACTTGACAAGGAGGAGAAAATTAGAATATTTCATATAATAAAATACAAAAGAAATAGTGAGTGGGGACGTCATCAGTCTGCCAATTTGCATACCGACCAGGATGTGCATAGAACTGTTTTGTGAATTTAAGCGAAACTTTAAAATGTCATAACTTTCTTATTTTACATCTGATTTTGATGAAATTTCAGTGTTTTGCTTGTTGGAACTTTCTCTATTTTTCAAACCATCTTTTTGTTGGGGTGGACTTGTCCTTTAAACATCATGATACTTTTTGTTTGTCTTTAAAATATTAACAATTAACGATACTTGATTAAAAGTCGAGCGTGAAGTTTACTCTGTAAAATTATCATTACTTTTGTTTGTCTTTAACAAAACTTAACAGTACTTGAAGTTTACCCTGTAAAATGATCATTACTTTTGTCTGTCTTTAAACAAAAACTGAACAAAAGTCTTGATGAACAATATTAGAAGCACACGTAGGCAGGATGCGGACTATTGTGTTTTCACTGGGTCGTTTATTCAAATATGGTTTTGCCAGCGTCTCCCTGTACTTTTCAACAGGTTCATTGTGGTTTCCGCCATCGCATACGGGCTTCTCATTATGTTTTGAATCATGCATATTGAGGTTGGGCGGGTGCAGGGGGCGGGGTCAAGGGAGAGAGAAGGGGTGCCAGTTCTTTGATTTCCGGAAAGTTCAAGAATTAACCATTGGTGTATTGTCATTTTATTTATTTTTTAAATACCCCCCCCACAAAAAACCCTCACAATATTTCGGTGGAATAAACTCCCTACCTTAACCACCTTCTGTCTTATATCTTCATCCACAGCACGAGGGTGTCGCCAGGGTAATTTATTATTACTTTTTTTTGTAATTCTCATGACATCCTTTGAAATATGTACTATAGGCCTAAATATTTATTATTATTTTCATGTTCTATTTACTTTATTTTATTTTTAAAGTTATTTATTTATTTATTTATTTATTAATATTGGTTGAATTTGAAAGTTAATGTATATGTATATAAATATATGTATATTGGTTGTATTTGGTCTTTAATACACATATACATTTTTATATATATGTATATATACATGGATATTTTTTTAGCGCAGACGAGGGGGGGCACTGTGGCCTAAAGCCAAGGTGACGCCAGTTATCTCAAAACAGTTAAACGTTCTTCTCTCCTTTTTTCATTCATTTTTGTTTTAATTGTTTAATGATCAATTGACAATCAGCCCCATGTCCCCGCTTCCTGTAGCGCCGCTCCTGGTACACTATGATTTCTTGGAATGATAAACGGTTACATTTTATGATGATTTTTGTTCTCCTGCCAATTTTATTGGTTGTGCATGCCGGTAGTATGCACCTGGTATAGGAATTGACTTTGTTCAATTACATTCAAAGCATAGTTGATTTTATTATGGTGAATGGAACTTTGATAAAAACTTTTATTTTTCTGTCCCCCGCCCCCATTGGCGGCGGAAGCCAAAAAAATTAGGGGGTGGGGTCTACCTGAAATTTTGTGAAGGTCATCAACCAAACTGTTAGGGGGACATGAGACATTTTAAGGGAGTCCACCAGAAATAAGGGGGGCCGCAGGAAACAAAATTGACAAGCAAAAAAAAAGTTATCATCTATAAATTTAGGGGGGCCGTCCCCCCCCCCCCTCAACATTTTTTTATGGGGGACCTGCCCCCCCCCCCCGCTTCCGCCACCTATGCCCGCCCCCCTTCCTGCTCCTCACATTTTCTCTCCATCTTACCGACACTGTAAAAACGCCGTTTAAAATTGTAAGCACGTTGTTTAAGCGCGTCACTCTAATAACTACTTTTGTAACTTTTTAAACAAGTGTTTAAACTTTTTAAACAAGTTGTTTAAGAAACTGAAACAGTTACAAAAAAAGTTTAAAACCCTTATGGTTAGAGTGACAGGATTAACGTGCTATTTTTTTACTGTATATATGCCATGTGTGCTTGGATACCTATTTGTTTGATTATTTTTGTCCATGTGCTAAAAATATGTATTTTTTCTATTATTATTTATTCGGCATTTCAAAATACATGAATTATACAATACAAATTACATAAACAGTAGGATATACGTGTCACGTGACATAATACAAAGGACCTGGAATAGAGATGAAGGGGCTGCCTGGGTTTGGAGAAGGTTAACTAAATTACCATGACCCAGAGGTCTTCCTTCCTACACCCCTTTACCCCCATCCAGTTCAGTAAAGAATATAAAAACGAAACATATGAATTAAATTTAAAAGTATAGGCCTACAACTGAAACTGGCAACAGTTAATTTGGCGAAATTTACTTATTTGTATCAATTATTATTTTTTACCCGCATAGTTCAATAAAAATGCAATTTTTTTAAATTACGTCTGCAAGTTCTGCAACCATGTAAAGTCATATCAAGGCGACTATTGACGTAATGTCTGTGGCATCAACCTTTGCTATGGGATAGGTTTTTGTTTCTCCTTTATTCGTTGTGCATTTTAAGATAATATAAAACAGTTCAGTACAGCAATATGCAAAGGAAACGAAAAACCGACAGAGGTACGTACTTGTAAGGCTCTTCATGTACAGTATACATGACATACTTCATCTATTCAGATTGATAAAAACTGTGTCCGTCAACAAGGAGAGGCGTAGGTTGGAATTAATTTGTTTGACAAAAAAAGATAGACTTGGCTTTTACTGAATTTTGGGAGATCATTGCCAAATATATTTTTCACATTGTAATCATATGAATCACGATATTCGGCGCCAAACGGCATGTTCATTGTCCTAGTGTACTTGTTTATCCATTGTTGGAAGAAGTTCTGTCATTAAAGGCAATAACTATTAAAAGGAAACCCTTTCTAGGGCTACGTTTCTGTCAAATCTGCCTTGTTCCTTTTCAGACAATCGTTAATCGCCATTAACCTAATATTCCACTGTCATGACTGTCATAAGTCAGTTTAATATCTTTCGTATTTTGTCCGTTCAGTCATTACGCGCTCTCCTGGGGAAAATGACACAGTTGTCATAAATTTTAGGCGGGATTTGTGCAAACCATCTTCAATTTTTAGTCATGAAATACATCATCTTTTTTAGAGTCCAAGACTGGCTAGCGCCTTTTTTTTTTTTTAATCTCAGACGTAATTCTTATGTATAATTATTTTATGCTGATGTGATGCCTAAAAATGTTCAATTACTGAAGTACATGAAATTGTAATGTGCTACTTTATATTCGTCCTTGATTATGGCTGTATCCTATATGATTCACAGAGAGACAGAGAAATAAAGTTCACAATTTGAACTGACAGAGGGGGGGGGGGGTTCATTCCGCCCTTCGCAAACACACGACAAAGCCATTCCGATGCTGAAAGTACGGGATCAATTTTCGTAATGTCATTGACTATGGTGTCGCTAAGCAAACAAGCCTGAAAATTAAAGTAAAGAGAAAATGAAGCACCGCCTGCACCGGCATATGGCCAGGTTAACGTAATACTAAACAAATTGGGTGCAAATAATGGATATTAATACCCGTTGTACTTTTTTTGGCTGCAGCTTTTGAAGCGGTCGTCAGCGATTCGGCGACAACTCATAAAATTCATATCGATACCACAATTTCCACTGATCCCGTATTGGTACTTTTCTCGATTAGTCTTTTAGATTAGACCACAGTCCAGTGAGTGTCAAACGCAATTGATGATCCACCTCCATCTTGTTTCTTGATTTAACTTAATTTATCTTCGAAATTTACATGGCCCTGTGTCCAGAACTCTTGCATTTGCTCGCAATTTTGCTTTTGCATTTTATTATTTCAGTTGCTCAGCAGCCCCCGCCCATGTTCTTAAAAATATAAAAATTGACAAATATCATTGAAAAAGGGACATACTCCCGTTGGAATGCTCCCAAGGGAATGGAGAAAGTGCATGCATAGTGTATGTGCAGGGGAAAGTCAGATTTCACCGTCTAGAATAAGAAAATATTCATTTGTAGACAAACTTTCAATCAAAACGTTTATTATGCAAAGTTCTTGAATGTGTTTAAACAAGAAAAACGGAAAGGCACCGCAACATAATTATATTTCAATGTGATTTATTCTTTTTTTAACTTCTCTGAAAAGAAACGTATTTATGTCTGGAGCTTAACAATTTTTACTCCAAACTTCAAAGTCCCACTATTTGTAGTAACATATTCGCTATATACTATTTTGTGTATAGGGAAAGGGAAATATTGCAACTATTCATATTGATTGTTCATAGTACATGCCAATAGATCATTGTATGATAAATTACTTTATAGTCTACTAGTTGTATTTAATTATAATAATTTCATGAAAGAGCTTTTTCATGAAGGAATCGTACAGAAAACGAACAGAACAAGGTAGCAGAGCCGGTGATAAATGGTGGCGTTAGTAATGCGGTATTTAAAAGGAATAACGACAATGCCATCCTCCACAAAAATGGTGGCATTTCTGTCACCTTTATTTGTTGATCTGAAATGTAATACCATGTTAAGTGGGTCTGAACTCCACAGCCTACCTTGCGAAAGTTGATTGATAAAAGTGACATAGCGCGAATGCACTTTTCCCCCTTTTTGTCGAGTCGACCGAGTAGTTGTGTGTATACACGTCTCGAAATTGAGGGGAACGCACTTTTCACAGGACCGTGTTACGGTGCAACGCCGAACGCGTGTACATTAGCTGGTGGATTAAAGGCGAGATCGCGAATCACCCCCCCCCCCCCGCCGAACCCCCAAAAGTAAACCGAAATTATGATAAATCGATGAGTTAATAAAACTCCGGGTGGACTTAATGCCAAATTATATAGGCCTACATGAGATAGGATATGCCACTACATCAAACCAAAAACGTGTCGCAGCGACAATATCCCATAAATATTATGTTATCATTATTATACAGTTGATAGAGGATGTTACAATGGAAACGATCTTGTTCACTCTAAAAAAAAAATCGTCTATGGAGCGTTGTGGCCCAGTGGATTAGTCTTCGGACTTTGAAACAGAGGGTCGTGGGTTCGAATCCCTGCCATGGCGTAATTTCCTTCAGCAAGAAATTGATCCACAATGTGCTGCACTCAACCCAGGTGAGGTAAATGGGTACCGGTAGGAAGTAATTCCTTAAAAAGCTGTGTGCGCTATGATCGCCTAGCTTAGCGGGGTAATATGGGAGCGCCTTGAGCACCTAACAAGGTGGATATGTGCGCAATATAAATACCCTATGGAAAAACACGCAGTGTATGGAAATGGAGTTGAGCTATACTTATTTTCGGTGCATATTCGTTATTTGAAGAATAACACCCCCCCCCCCCCCCGTCAGCACTTGTATACCAATCAAATATCAACCTTCATTTGCCATTGCTGGTCTAACATGTCTGAATTTTCTCAGTGTTGAACTTGAAAATGAAAGATTCAAAGAGAGAGAGAGAGGGGGGGGGGGGGGGAGGTTTAGATTTATTCATTTTCCGTTCACAAAGCACAACAAAATCAAAGTGACAATACATAGTCAAATTTAAAGTACAATATCTATCGGAGTAATGCATAAGAATTAGTATGTATATACAATGAGAACTAATGCGAACTTAAGTAACTTTGACTAAAAACTATTTAAAACACAACGGAGGGTTGGTCAAGAAAAGCAAAGCTTGTATGGGAGGCAAGCCCCTGTAACATAGTTTCAATACGTATACAAAACTGTATAAAGGAGAGACGGAACTTCACGGAAGACAGTTTGAAAGGAGGCTATACAAAATATCGAAGGCAACAACGAAAGAGTGACACAAATTAGAATAAATGATAATAAAAAACCATGCATTAAATAAGATTTTTTTATTCACTTAACTATTCTACTAATTTTATTAGGAAGTTTCCACCTAGTCTATTCCACCCATCTCATGGTTTGCATAATTTTGCACAAGTTGTTATTTTTAAAGATACTTTATCGTAAGTATTGTTATTGATGGGGTGAATTTAAATTTCTGAAAAAATAGGAACGTCTCCTCTCCTTTAAAGGGAAGTTCACCCTGACAAAAAGTTTATTGTAAAAATAGCAGAAAAAATAATAAAAAATATTGCCGAAGGTTTGAGAAAAATTCATCAAATAATTAAAAAGTTATTAGAATTTCAATTATTTGATTTGTGACGTCATATGCGAGCAGCATTCCTACATAGCGAATGGTAAAAAATCAATGAAATGTCATTTTCTCAGAAAATTGAAAATGGTTTTCACTGTTGAAAATGGTTTTCACTGTAACTTTTGTATATCAATAGACAAATCATTTCACACCCGTTCATGAAAAGAAAACAAAATTAAGTCATCAGGAATCATACAAAATTTGAAATTCGTACATTTTATATTATATAACACATGGGGCAGCTGCTCGTTTATGACGTCACAAATCCAAAATTTTGAACTCTAATAACTTTCTTACTCTTTAACGGATTTTCCTCAAACCTTCACCAATAGTTTTTACTATTTTTTCTGCTATTTTTACAACAAAGTTTTCTTCAGGGTGAACTTCTCCTCTCCTTTAAAAGTGGGTTTGTTTGGTGACTCTGGCCTTTAATCTAGCGATTAGTTGGACGCACTTTTCCTACTATTAGCTCAGCGGTGTTAACATAATGTAGAAAATGGCGGCTGCTTCGTCAGCCCTCCAACGGTAAAGGTCATTTGGACTTTCCCTCCTTTCCCTTTTTCAAAAATGATTTCCCTCCTCAATCTTCAAATATCCACCCGCTCTCCCTCTCTCCTCTCCATCCATTCCTCATCCGTCCATTTCCTTTTCTTTCTCTCTTTTTTTTCAGAATGGATGGGACTTTTTTTCTCCCGAAATCCCTTTTTCTAAATTTGACATTTAGCCTTGACACTACACTGAATCTGCCCTATATCATTTGAATGGTTTCCAGTAATTTTGTAATTTTGTGACAGCATATATATATATATATATATATTGCGTGTGATGATAAGTTTACTTCTACCAAAGGCTATTGAGTTGTAAATATGAAAAATATGCAATATATATATATCCCCAGCATGCGCTTTCTTTACTCTCCCATCTCCAATACACACACAATATAGTTACCAAGAATGCATTATGCCATTTCCATTTATTTGAATGCAGGATAAAAAGAGCATTTGCTCATGGGCATAGGTGCCTCGGACTTGGATCGAACCACGGACTTTCTATGCATAATTATAGTCATGCGCCATAGATGTTAGACCAACTCGGCCACGGCACCTTCACGCACGACCACACGCACAATCGAACACGAACACAGTTCAACACGCAAACGCACACCCGCACGACTTGCTCTATCTTTCTCATGTTTACTTTTTTAAATGGCATTTGTTCCATTTCACCCTCTGATATTACACCTGTACTTTCAGTAATTACACCTCCCCCACGTCCCCTTTCTCTCCATGCCAAGCAATCTTCACTTTAGCGCTGTCATGATATAAACCCGCACTTCATCACGAAATACAAAATCATATTCATGCATATTTCACAGTAATGGATGCGTTTTGCAAATGAATTATTAAAAGGCCTTGATAATTCTAAGGGGGGAAATGCACCTTTCGGTTCTCTTAGAATAATAAAAAATGAAGTGCTAATTTACCACTTACAGTGCTTGTCTAGTGACTGCACTACGAGTGCTGATTTTCTAGTTCAAATTTAAACTACAAAATCAGCACTCGTATAGCACTTCATTTTTTACAGTGTTTAATATCAAGATTGACCCGTCTGTAAAATCGACAGCGAAAGGTTATTTCAAGAATCAAGATACAAGCGATACGCTGGGAAATATCAAAAAATATGTCTGAATAGAAGATACATATGGCTTAATTAGGATTGAGGTTTAAGCAAAAGAGATTGAAATAAGTAAAAGGCACTTTGGCATATACAGCGCTATAACTACCATGTCTCTTGATGGCTTCATCAGTCTCACCAGTGCTTTAGTTATTAAACTTATTACTTTTTATCATTACAACTGATTCAAAACTACTACGAACAATGGGGTAATTTTAATCAAAGAGAAATAAATCATTTTTTTATTATTTAAAAAAAGGCAGGTGTGATGAAAAGACACCGTGGTCACGGAGTTATGCTCATTTGCCTTCGAACACTGGAATAGAAACTTTAAAGCGTGCCGATCAAGCCTCGATAATTACGATGATTATTATCAGTTTCTCATCGAGCTTTTATTCTTATCATGCCTGATTACAAGTGGATGCACTTTTCTGTGTACTTTTTCCACAAAGTGGCTGTTGTCGAGGGGTATGAATGTAGGAGAAAATGAAGATATAAAACACTGACATTTTCTCACCATTCAAGCCCAAAGGTCGCCTGGACTTTTTCTTTTCACACGCAAGCCGCGCCAGGCGCGCTGGGGGTGTTGTGTGCTCATGGACTCTTGGGCGAATTCTTACTCAGCCAGACCCAGCCGGGGTCCACAGCGCCGAATCCCGGTGGGCTCTCAGAAGAGTTAGAGATAGCTTCGAGCAAATATTGTCGTCTCCGTCCTCGTCTTACGTAGAACCCCCCCCCCCCTTTCAGAGAATACATTTTCCTGCATATAATTTTTAGCCTGCATATACCTCCAATACATACGTCTTATAGGGCATACATGTTAATCTGGTTTGGGGCTATGCCCCCTCCCTTCCCCAAAGATTCACAATCCTCAAAGCAGGAGAAAGGAAAGGGGGGACAAGTGACGTATCCTATTTGCTGAATTATTGTTTCAAAATCTGTCGCAAAATTATTTTTTGCATTAAAACTGTATAAGTATTAGGTGAAGACAACTTCTTCGTGGATCAATTAAAAGTACCCATCTCTGAAATTAGGTAAGATCTTGGGTTCAACCGATATCGGTGAAACCGGTTTGGATTATTTGGATTTAATCGGTCTAGGTTAACCGTTTTGGGTCAAAACGGTCTGGGTTAAACCGGTTTCGGATAAGACGGCCTCCGATCCTCACACACCTGCACGCAGAGTTACCCTCCCGCACGAACGCTCTCGCTCGCACGCACACGAATCCACACACTCTGTAATCCTCACAGGCCAATGTGTCACACTCACACAATGGCGCTAACATTGCTCTATGCTCACACATTGCTGTCGACACACTCACACATTGCTGTTCAAAAGCAAAGAATATAAGAAGGGGAGAACCAAAGACAAAATATAGAATCAAATGCCCAATTAGCAAAGAAGAAATTTGTAGTTACAGTGTAAATCCAGGATATTGAAACATTTTCTTCTTGCATTTTAATTTTCTATGAATTGGTTCTGACAAGTATTTCATTTCTTTTCTGTCTTTGGCAACAAGCAACATAAGGAGCAATGGAAACAGTCATTCAAAACAACAATTCATACATGCTTTATTCAACCTTCAAACCTTAATAATTTTACTTCGATCCCTTTCAAATCAACCACATCTACCCCCCTCCACCCCACCCCACCCTCTCCCTGTAAAGCGATAGACAATAAACATTGAATATGTTTGAATGGGAGATCAACATGAATTCATTGCCAATTTCACGGGACATTGCAACCAATCTGGAAAGGGAAAGCGGCCCATTATCTGGGCATCAAGTGCAAAATCAATTTTACACGGGTGTGGATGTCGAGAACAATAAAATAACAAGTTAATGACGGTTACATCGAGTTAATCCAATGAAGCCCACCATTTCCCCCTTTTCATATAGCCTCCACCCAGACGCGAGTGCTTTATTCTCCATCCCAATTTATCAATCCACGATCCACACATCCCCCTTTCAAACTTTTCCCCGACATTAATAACACTGAAAAGTGCTTCAGAACTTCTTCAACTCCTCTTCGACTATAATGCACTTTTTTCTGGTTCAGAGGTGTATGTTCTTCCGAATGTTTGGGGATTATATGGAAAGTAAACATATTTGGATGCGCTCGACACGGAGACTAGAGTGTGTACTCGAACTTGCCAGATGCGTCACATGGCTACGGACGTGGCTGTAAGGTCAATGTACTAGATGGAGCTGTTGGAGGTTAATTTCATTTGGAGGCTGAGAGGTGTGCCACGGCGAAGGAGTCGTGGTAACTTTGGGGCCAGCATATCACAAGTTCGCAGCCATGGTCATAGGCGTGATGGAATGATTGTTGTAGCCTCCTTCACAGACTGTATTTATAATTTTCATTTAAAGGGGTACACCGGGCTGAAAATGATTGTACCTAGGTAGAAAAAAAAAATCACCGAGCAAAATCATTTGCTGAAAATTTCATCAAAATCTTATCACAAATAAAGTAATTGAATCTGAAACTTTAGCAGCACTTTTTAAAAACATTTTTTGTAAGGTGGACTGATGATGTCATATCCCCACTTCAGTTCCGTTTTCTTATGTGGTAACATGAAGTCATATCATAATTAGTTCATATTTCACACATGTGTGTAAGATAGACCTTGTAGTAAAAATAAGTTGCAGCAATGATGTATTATTTCAGTTTTTGTGGGTTTATGGAGGCTAAAAAATTAATAAACATAATATTTCAGATTTTCAGGTAATATGATACAAACGAACAAGTAGGGATATGACATCGCCCGTTTGCTCATTAAATGTTTTTTTAACATATGCATATGTCATAACTTTGTTATTCTTGCACTGCGATCAACCTTTCAGTGTTTTACTTGTCTGATTTTTATTCATCTGTTCAAATCATATAATTCTGAAGCCTTTAAAAATGTTCGATAACGAATTTCAATTAATATTTTTGTCCAAGCATGTTATTAGGTGACCTATTTCTGCAACTTCTAACACAAAGGCTCATTCATATTTTTACGTATTACAGATTTATCCCTTATTTAAGGACCAGAGCCCAAAACTGACTTGTAATTCAAAGGTCAAGTCCACCTCAGAAAATGTTGGTTTGAATCAATAGAGAAAAATCAGACAAGCACAATGCTGAAAACTTCATCAAAATCGGATGTAAAATAAGAAAGTTTCGCTTATTTTTAACAAAATAGTTATATGAACGAGCCAGTTACATCCAAATGAGAGAGTCGATGATGTCACTTACTCACTATTTCTTTTGTTTTTTATTGTTTGAATTATACAATATTTCATTTTTTACGAATTTGACGATTAGGACCTCCTTGCCTGAAGCACAAAATGTTAAAATAATGGAATTCCACGTGTTCAGGGAGGAATGAAACTTCACATGACAATGACGAGAAAATAAAAATAGGCCTATTCCATATTTCATATAATAAAATACAAAAGAAATAGTGAGTGAGTGATGTCATCAGTTCCTCATTTGCATACCGACAGAGATGTGCATATAACTGTTTTGTGAAATGAAGCGAAACTTTAAAATGCCATAACTTTCTTATTTTACATCCGATTTTGATGAAATTTTCAGTGTTATGCTTGTTGAATTTTTCTCTTTTTATTCAAATTAGGTTTTTGTTCGGGTGGACTTGTCCTTTGAATTACAAGTCAGTTTTGGGCTCTGGTCCTTAAATAAGGGATAAATCTGTAATACGTAAAAATGTGAATGAGCCTTTGTGTTAGAAGTCGCAGAAATATGTAATACTGATAACATGCTTGGACCAAAATATTAATTGAAATTCGTTATTGAACTTTTTTAAAGGCTTTAGAATTATATGATTTTAATAGATATTTCTGTAGTAATTTATCTTGTTTTCTTCACAATGACCACGCCCATTCTGCTCACCCCCTCCTCTCCGGCTCCTCCCTCTCTCACACACGCGCGCACACCGACGCACATGCACACATATACACACACACACACACATGTATTCACTAACCCATACCATTTTTTTTCTGACTTATGATTTTCATACAGATCGAGCATACTGATCTTATGATTTTCATTACAGATCGAGCATACTGATCTTAAACAAATAGGAGTAATGCCGAAAATTTGTTAAACAAATTATAATTTCCTCCTATAAAAAGCCTCTTAATTTACTATCTATTGTCCACGGCGGACGGCATTTGAATAGTAATGAGTCAGAAAGAAGAGGATCGAGGGTATTTGAATTCCAGTTCATCGTGGCTTAGCCGTGAACCAGAATAGCCTGGTGGTTGAGTCGCTGCCCGGAAAGCAGTAGATGGCAGGTTCGAATCCCACTGGTTCCAATTTTTTCTGACTTATGATTTTCATACAGATCGAGCATACTGATCTTATGATTTTCATTACAGATCGAGCATACTGATCTTAAACAAATAGGAGTAATGCCGAAAATTTGTTAAACAAATTATAATTTCCTCCTATAAAAAGCCTCTTAATTTACTAACCCATACCAGTATCACACACACATATACTCCCGCCCTCTCACAGCTCTTGTGTTATTTCTCGCTAACACCTGATATGAAGTCTTCATCGTATAATCATGGAGCTACTAGCATTAGTAGTTCAATGGTATAATCAGATTGACCTGACATTATCCAATAGTATGATACAACGAAATATTGATTTGAATGTGGCAACATTACATAATCCTGTTTTCTGGTACTTTGCACTAACTCAAGGTTATTCAAAATAAGAGCTTGTTCCAATATTTTCTACAATAGCATGAATAGGAAGGAATCGACATATTATTCAACAGCCCAATGTACTAATATGAGGATTATAAGATGATAGTACAATATTGGTGGTTCAATTCCGACTGTTTATCAGAACAATCTTTTGTATTATTTTATAAGAGTATATTTTGAGTTCGTTTCGATCATGGACCTACTGCATAATGACATACCATGGTTTTCATTGACAAAATTTAGTACGCACGGCCTTTTTTTTTTACAAAAGCTGGTAGTCCCCCCCCCCCGATAAGTTCCGCAAATAGTCGGTTGATGGAATGTTTAATACTGATAGTGGAAATTAATCTCACATAAACATTACATTCAACTTCGGTCATGGTAAATGTATATTACATCGATTTATTGTATATTTTTTTGTAATTTATTCATTACACTTCAAATCAATATAAAGGTTTTTGCATTGCATGTTCGTTAGGCATAGAGCCTGTAGAGATAAAAATACTTTCCGTTAAATATTTAATCCATATTGGGGTGAGATCAGTCCAATATGAAATATACATTTAAACACATACTCTCTAAATGCACAGGGGCTAATCATACTCCTTTCAGAGTGAGATCCATGACCAGTCCTGAGGGTATGAAATTTCAATCTTTCAAGAGTGTGTTTTACCCATTTTGGAGTGGAAAACACACACGTTCACTCCAAAGAAGGTAAAATTCACTCTCGAAAGATCGAAATTTCATTCCATCAGGACTGGTCCCCAGAGGAGTATGATTAGGTACCAGATTAACTCCTTTGCATGTATAAAGTACGCCTGTATGCTGTAAATACCATATCCCTATAGCATGTGTTTATTTATTCATCATGTTCATGATTCCATGTAAATATGTGAGCTTTTGATTCATTAATCAAAGTATAAAAAAAATTGATATCGCCTGGAAAGAATCGATATTACCAAAAACAAGCACGGATAAATTACCGGAGAAAAAAAATCATGAATTTCATCAAACAACTTCACCCCCCCCCCTTCTGTCTTCATCTCCAACATGTCCATCTCTCTCTCTTTCTCCCTCTCTCTAAATATATATTTTATAAATCCTGACATAGAGTGAAATCAACTTGTTATAATTGAAAGAAATATTGCATGAAAAGGGTGACGTTATTGCCAAAGTGCGATACTGTATTAAAAAGTGCGCATGCACTCCAGTCAGTGAGCGAATAGAAATGACCTTCATGAACTTCTACTCAGTAAATTGGCGGGAACGCAATGATACAAAAAATTAAGGAAGACGCCTCGGAAAGTGCGTACGAACCTGCCTCCGACACCATTCATCAGAAGTTGCTCCTTTTTTTTTTTTGGTTCTTTCCCTCTCACTTCTTTTTTTTTATTAAAAAAAACGTATTTTTATCCCTCCATGATATGAAATTCTCTCCGGGATTTTCCCAAACCAGCGATTATAAGGAGAAGATCATTTTATTGGAAAATTGCACCAGCTCTTAGGCCTATAGTTATTTTACCATTATGCTCATGCGTTACATATTTGCTTTATACTTACCACCCCCCCCCCCCCCTCTTTCTCTCTCAGTCTTTCATCAGTTTTACTCTACTTTTTCCATCCTTTATAGATTCTGAAATATCATTTTCAATAGAGGAGCGGAAATTGAAAGCACTTTTGCTTAAGTCCATTGTTAATTCTATCATTTGGGTTAACTTTGCTGCAATGGAGGGTGGGGTCATTGCATCTTTATTCGAATAACGGGTAATGTCACTGAAAAAAGTGCAATATGGGTGTGATTGAAACGAGACAGCATCGAACAACACTTAAGCTGATTCATAGATTTATTCTTTCTTTGAAATCATCATATAAATTATAGATGATGCGAGGATTGTATCACGGGGAAAAGACAGATGACAGAAAGTGCAGGTAACTTCGCACCAGGCACAGACTATATCAGAAACTCATCCTATGTACTGAAAGCGATTAGTTGAAGTATGCACGATTAGGACAAGATTTTGATATGTCTATTTCTTCTTTTTCTGCGTTAGTTTTGTTAAATTAAATACCAGAAAACATTGTTAAAATATAGCCTATACTTTCAAGATAAACTTTGTAAGGAACATTCAAGCTGTACTTATCAGTTAATCGACATGTTTTATTTTGAAAATGGTATATATTGCTCCGAAAGATATGATTTTCAGATATTTTTCACCCACGAGCACAGGTCTATTATTAAGCATTTTTCTTTCAATTTCTATAACAGTTTCAAGAGAGAAAGAACAAATTTAATTAACAAACTAAAACTTTAGTTTAAAGGTATTGTTTAACTTTGTGAGCAGCCGATTTAAAAATTCTCAAACCAAGATGAAACATGTGTAGAAGTGCATGTATTAGAACTAATAAACCCTGAAAACAACCATTATTGAGAATGAAAAGCTAAAACTACAAGGCAAACCCCGATTTTGTAAATAGGCGTCTTATAGACACCTAAATAGTACACATAAGTGTATGGGATGAAATTAAGATGGTGTTTTCGGTCACTCTATATTTTATTTTTTGAAGCACTAGATAATTATTTTCGAACGCAATTTTTCTGGGCTTTATTTTTGTAGCATATCACAGACACAGGTGACAAGTGTGACCTTCTAGCTCAGATTTTTTAAAGTCAAACCAATGTTAACCAATCACTTTAATATTGTGCGCATACACTGATGGAGGAAAAACATAGGAAAGGGCTCCTTTGGAAGGTGTCACTAAAAGTAGAATAGTTGGCCTACGCCCCTATTTAAAAGAAACCATACCCCGTTATTAGAGGCCAGCCTTCGTGTTTGATCCGTCAGATCATGATGGTATTATGACGTCACGGACGTGTCATTGTAATGTATTTCCCAGGTGCGAAAGTACAGCTTGTCCTTGATCGCAGACAAAATTAAACATGATGTATGTATAGAGGTCGTCTCGGAATGTATTTCAGTGAAATCGTATTTTAAGAGCAACCAATATCTTAAATCAAAGTTTTGATGAGTAGGAGAAAACTGACGATATCGAAAAAAAAATATTATACCTGCGCATTTGCTATTCGCCATTTGACGAATAATCCCCCCCCCCCCTCCCGGCACCACCACCACAACCTCTCCTTTCCTCCATTGGCTGGTTCCTACACTGCAAATCTCTGGTGTTGATTTAACACCAGCCCAGAATCTATATATGTCCACACCAGAGCAGTGTTAAACAACACCAGATAGGTGTGTATACAACACTAATTAGTATTAAAACAACATCGGTTTGATTACAAACAAAATTCCGGGCTGGTGTTCAATCAACACCGGAGTTTTTGCAGTGTAGCCGATAGTCCGAATTAAAAAGCCAAAATCGGAACTCCAAATCAAGAATCTATAAAACTAGCTGGTATCCTAAACATTTATTGCCCTACCGTGTTATTTTCATAACTTCTAGCCATTGGCGGCGGAAGCCAAAAATTGTAGGAGGGGACAACCCAAAAAAAAAAAAGGTTCTCAACCTAAAAATTTTAGGGGGGACGCGTAGGAAAATAAATTGACAAGCAAAAAAAAAAAAAAAAAAGGTCATCAACTACAAATTTAGGGGGGACCGTCCCCCCCCCCCTCCTCAAATTTAGGGGGGGACACGTCCCCCCCGCTTCCGCCGCCTATGCTTCTAGCGGATTGTTAGTGGGGTTTTACGCGGCTGATGTGTTGTAATTCGTCGCATCCAGGGTCCCCTTTCGAAATGAAATATCGAGTAACTATATAACCGAAAACAGAAATTATAATTGGCTGGTAGCAAAAATCTCTTAAAGTCTTAATCATGGAGAGTCCCGTTTATATTATGCACAGTAAAACGCTTCATTCAATATAATTTACTATGAACTGAGCGGATGTTGAATATAATTTTGATCTAAAATGATCTGCAATGTTTAATTTCTAATGTTGATTGTTTATAACTTGAATATCGTTGAGAGTTTTAAAACACTTATTCAAACCCTCTGTAAACGGTCAAAGAATAACCGAAGGTACATGAAACGAAAATAAAACTGTTTGTCTTCAGGAAAATCTTCAGTCCGAGATTTTACGTTTTTATTCAGAATTGTATCGAAAGAAGGTACAGGAAATAAACCAGGGTGTATTATAAAATGTATTAAGTTTAGTTTAATTGTACGACGGAGAAGACTACCCCTGCAAAGAGCTTGAGGCCAGCCTTACGAATGATGCAATCGTCTGCATAGTTACTAATTAACAGACAACGGTTAATGACCCTTCGGATGCATGCTGGGAATTTCGGTGCCTATCCCTGCAGTGCCTGATGGGCAATTCCTCGAAATCAACCATGCAACCCTGTTCGATGCATTGCTATTTTTTCAATGATTATCATCATTTTTCGAAAGTATTGTCATTGATGTCACAGTGTGACGTAATTGGAGGATAATCTTTTTTCACAGCCATCGTGTTCAAAATTATAGTTCAGCCCGAGAAGATAACAAATTATCGTCTGAACCATTATGACTGTAGATGGAATTTCCTGTAACAGCATGGTCAGAATGGGTGCATGGCTGCATATAGTCTAATGTACAAACCCTCCACTCGAATAATTGATCATATCTCTTAAACAGGAAACCTAGCAGCTGGGTTGGACAGTAATTTATTAGTGTTAATTGGGAGAAATTTCATACATATAAGTATAAAGATCATTTACAAAGAAAAGGGAGCATTTATTAGCTGTTAAACATAGCAGAAGCATTAAAACACGAGCATTTTCAGAAAAAAAAATTAATGCGTAAAAGTGTGTATACTTGTTTAGGGGGGGGGGGGCTGTGCCCCGCAATAAGCATTTTACAAAGAACAAGGACATACCATATCAATTCAATCTCAATTTTCAATTGGATATCAATTTGAAAATTCTGCAGTTAGATACTGAATTTTGAATAGATCACCCGCAATTTCAATTTGATTTGAATCTGTCTACACCTCTTTAAAAAAATGGGACCCACGAGATTCCTTTTTTTAAAATATCTTTCACCTAGCCTGCATACTTGTATGTTTTGTTTTAAATGAATGTTCTGTAATCTCTATCATACACACACACCCACACACACACAACCAAAACCCAACCACCCTCACGCACACAATTTGACGATCGGGGACTTCGCCTATAGCATTAATCGCCAAATTCGGTTAGCGTGCTAATTTGCTGTCAAATTGACTAAAGAAAATGTATTTAATCCACAATCCGTGCCCATATTGGGCCATAACATGAAAAAGGTTTGCTAACCGGGGACTTTTCCTACCTTGGCCGAACGGGAACTTTTACAAACCATGCGTTTACTAGTGAAACGCTTTGAAATTAGATTAGGGATAGATTGGCATGGTTTTGTGGAACCGGGGACGTCCCCGGTTGATAGGTATAATGTGAGAAACTGTCCCCAGAAGTAGGATCTAACAAAATCTCCCTCACACACACAAACACACAGACACACGTACTCGTCAGTAGACTTTTTTGTTCTTTTACCTGTGTGGGGACGTGATTCCCTTTATCCCCGCAGTATGCCCCATCCCTAAACTATATCTGGGTGTACCCTCTAGTTAATAATACTTAAAGGTATTGTTTAACTTTGTGAGCAGCCGATTTAAAAAATTCTCAAACCAAGATGAAACGTGTACAAGTGCATGTATTAGAACTAATAAACCTTGAAAACAACCATTATTGAGAATGAAAAGGTAAAACTAAAAGGCGAACCCTGATTATGTAAATAGGCGTCTTATAGACACCTAAAAAGTACACATAAGTGTATTGGATGAAATTAAGATGGTGTTTCCGGTCACTTTATATTTCAATTTTTGAAGCACTAAATAATTATTTTCGAACGCAATTTTTTCTGGGCTTCATTTTTGTAACATATCACAGACACAGGTGACAAGTGTGACCTTCTAGCTCATATTTTTTAAAAGTCAAACCAATGTTAACCAATCACTTTAACCTCATTATTGCAAATTTTTAACCTAATTCTAAAAAGTATCCGGATATCTCGTTATCTAGAATTACTACCCTGGAAAGTACTTGTTGACCTGTATTCTGTACTCGACTTGGCTATAATTAATTTTTTTTAATAAAAATAAAACAGAAAATACAAAATCGGACTCGGTTGGTGGAATCTAAAGTCCAAGTGAGTGAAAGTTACGGAGGGATTAGGATGGTTGTTTTGAGAAGCTTTTACCAGGTTTGAATTTCATATTAATAATGGAGAATTCGAGAGTTATTTGAACCTGGGAAACGATAATACAAAGTACGACAGGAGTTCATTTCGATCAAAACCAGGAAGTCCCTGAACATATTCGTTGCAGAAAAAACCCTGCTTTTTATGACTAAGTGAAAAACAGAAAGAAAACATGCTTTTGAATTTTTTTGTTTCACTGTGAAGAGGAAGTGTTCATTACTCTCTCGAGTGAAAGTAAAACATGCTGGTAAGTTGAGCAGATTTTTTTTTAATCGAGACTGGTACCTACATGCATTTATCTTTTGTTTTAACCTAATGGGGATTGAATAAGTGGATCTTCATTCACCCAATGATGTACTTTCTTAGCGATTATGCAAACCAATAAATAGTCATTACTATAACATTTTTTTTTTCATCAAAGAAGACGGACTATTATCTGTATTGAACATATTCTCGGTTTTACTTTCTAAATGATATCTGCAGTCACAATAGATTCTATTTTTTTAGGACCGTATCTTATTTTTAGTTACATTGACAAAAAGATATGTTTAGCATTGGTATGTTTAGAGAGCATATAGTTTTGACTGTTGATTTTTCATATGCTTTTTTTTTTCATTTTCTTTTATTTATTTAAAAAAAATCAGATTCTATATAGTTCAGTTTCGGGCGCGTTCCTTTCGTCATATCCATGCATTTCCCAAATTTTCACAATTATTTTCAAGCCTACTCGTCTTTTTTTTAACTTCAAAAGTTATTGCAAATATATATTAAAAAAACGCCATTTTTACCTCATTAACCGTGCTGTATGGAAAAGGTTAGAATGAATTGGAAAGTCAAATTGTCACGTCAAAGAAGATGACATCTGACTTTATTAATTTAGTGACATCCCCACCAGCTCCAACCTCGGGCAAATTTGATTTGTTTAATGCTCGATTAAGCTGATTGAAATTAAGGCGTAATCGACACGAGATTCATCATGTACTTAAGTTATTTCTTTATAAATTCACAGTAAGGACCGCGTATTGTGGGTGGGTGTTTGGTTCACGACTTTCTTCTCTGATATAGAGTATATTTATTAATATTCTTGAAATCAATTTGTCTTTTAAATGTGTCATCACCATTTTAATCTAGTTATATAGAGTTTCGTGACTCCAGTACCAAAGAATAGAGAATTAGGGATAATATTTTTTCAGATGTTTTATTCGTTTCGTTTTACTTGAAATCATAAAACAGATGATATTAATATTTCTTCATCATTTGATGATTAATAAATAGAAAATCTATTCTGAAAAAAAAAATCAATTATGCCATATAATCTTTGTTTTTTCTAATAAACCAACTGAGCGTTATAAACACAAACTGTCATACAACATCTTGTGAAAAAACTGAAGGTAAAAAATAATGATCAGGGGCATGCAGAGAGTACAGAACTTTATGAATCACATGTTTTAAGTCATATTTGTATTATCGAATAATAAATTCATCGTTTTGATATTCATTCATGTTAAACCATTATTAGAGAGAGGGAGGGTTGTGTAAGTAGAAAGGGTGAGTAATAAATGCGAAAAATGACGGGAGATTGGGGAGGGGGAAAATATTTCCTACGTATTTTTATTTCAGAGTTTAGACGTAAAGAAGTAATAACCTCATGTGTTTATGCTTGTGTGAATGAATACTGCAACTTTCGTATTCCTTTGCTGGCGTGAATGACGCCATATTTTGATATTGATAATTACGTGCAATATGAACTCTGTCTGTACTTCGTGAGATAATGTGTTGCAATGTTTATATGGTTCACTGCCGCGACGGAGTTGCACTTTTATTCCTGCACGAGGTTAAGTTAAATCGTGCGCGAATGCCTATGTATTCAATATCTGCTGAACCTCATAGTGCATTTTATTAATATTCCTCGAATTTTTTAGAGGTTTTCGTCACCGTTATTCAGCATCCTAGTTGGGCAAGATTAGCAGTTATGTGATGATGATATATATATATATATCTTTAACGTGTCGGTGTAGATTTTGCGTGCTTGCGGGAAATTCAATTCGTGCCGATATCCAGCAATTCCATCCAAAGAAAGATTGTTCCTGCTGTTGTTGGTTGCAAAACAAAATCATTTCAAATCCGCATCGTTTGTTGGAGCGAGTGAATCTATTAAAAAAATTAACTGTATCAGGTAACGATAAAGAGAAAATCACATTCTATGTTTTACAAGGAGCTATACGAAAAAGATAATACGCATTAAAAATGCTGTTTACCTTTCCAACGTACTAAGATAATCTCCATGATCTCAGCCGAGTCACGAAGACCAGGATTGTGGGCGTGGCTATAGTCACGTGGCAGGATTTTCTTTCGAAATTTCAAATTTCTAGAATGTACAAGTCTATCAGCATTTTCTTTCTTCGCATATACTTTGATAATAGTGAGATATTATTGTTCTAATTTTAGCTATGTTACCGTTATCATTCTTGGAGTATTAAGCAATTTATATTATGTTTAAGTAAATTGGTTCATTTTGGTTTCATTAGAGGAAATTCCTTAGTTTGTTTTGGTATCACCTCTTATCGCCTCAGACCATGATCCAAGTAGGTCCATGCTCAGACCAAGGCCACGTTCACATAACATGCACAACGAGGAGGGTGTGGGGTGTCGCAACGCGATGTAGAACGCTTTTAAGGACATTTGAACAGTGTATTGTAAAATACAAGTCAAATAAAAGTACAACCAAGAGGTCTTTGTCGAAAATGGATGAATCAAACTAAGCAGTGTCTTGCTGGGCTCTCGACAAACGACATATTTGCAACTTTCCGACAGCTCCGAATCTTCGGACGTAACTGCTGACCTTATTCGCCAATTTTCGACAAAGACCTCTCAGCTGTTCTCTGTCTTTTGACAGGCAATTTCAATACATTTACTGTGTGCTTGAATTCGTTTTACGTCGTGGTGCAAAAACTCATTGAATCAAAAGAAAACTTTCCTAAATGTGCAACCTGCTCGCTTGCTCGTTCAGAAGGAGATCACCGTTTTGGTAATGATACTAGTAAAATGGTGGAGTATGGAACACTGTGGAACGCCACAAGGTTCTTTTTGTTATTGTTCATTTAGCATATGATTTTTTTTTATTTACAGTGCTATACCCAAATTTCGCTTAATATTCGGATTCATTTGGACTTTATAATAAAAATTAAAATTCTATTGAAAAAATCTTTAGAACACATCCTTGTTATTTCCCCCACACTATGAGCATATCGGTTCCACTAACATGACTAACTTACTCCAATCAATCATGCATGTTATGAATTTTATTTCGCTTTTTCGCAATATGACATTACCACCGCCTATTAATCAGTCAACAAATATCCGGGGATACTGTCATTACAAGTTGGACGGACGCAATGCTCGTGCATTGATTGCGATAAAAAAAACCCGACATATCACACTCAAAAACTTCCAAAGGGCATTAACGAATTGACCTGATTTTGACCATGAGGTTGAAGCGGGGTCGGAGCGCCTTTCCCATGCTGAGCCATCCCGTATTGCACCACTCTACCAAAGTTGACGCTTTATTGTTATTCCTTTATACTTCTGGTATATAGGCTACACTGTTGTTAGGCCCATTATAATCATGATTATAGCATACAGGTGAGATAAATGATTGAAGTTAAGCGCGATAATGAGCAGGGCGCACGTGCGATCGTGTGCTAGAAAACTATCTCGGGGTTAATGGGCAATTAACGGGGTCATAGCTGTCAAATTAAGGCACTGCCCGTTTTCACGTTGTAAGTGGTCATTCTATATTCACCCATGGAGCTGTTAAATAGCTCTATGCTTAGATTAGATAAAGCAGAGGACTCCTTGTAAAATGTGAAGTGTGGATGTCAGGCCACTTTTTTGTACCCCCCTTCCATGCCCATGATGCATTATATAGGCTAATACTAAGCCTACTCTGTACGTGGTAACGAAGACAAACTCCATTGCAGTAAGCCTGGAATACCACTGATCATTTCATGCTACACGTGATCATGGGGACATCTATTAAAAGTCGGTGCACCATTTCATACTCGTTAAAAATTAATGAGAATGATTGATATTCTGGGAGATAAAACAGGTGACTCGCCCGTCTTTGATATACACTCATTCATCCTTTTTCAACTTTTGCCGGGAGTAATCCCGATTCGATCACGACAAAATGCGGAATTAAAACTTTGGGCACGTGATTTTAATATGAATACAATATTCATGTAAAGAAATGATATCGATCGGGTACTGGTGAATATCTAATGCTTGATCTTACGAGCTCCTCCCCCCCCCCTTTCTCTCTCTCTCTTTCTCTTTATTCTTCTTGGAAAATATGAAGGATGAAACACGGAATACTAAATTAAGTTATTGAATGTGAAATTCAGTTTAAAAGGCCGCTCATGAAGTTGAGAGATTGGAATACAACTAACTACTTCTGAATGTCACTCTTTCTGTACCCCCCCCCCCTCTCTCTCTCCCTCTCTCTCTCTCTGATTGTCTTACTCCCATTTATCTCCAAGGTCCGTCCAATCAAACCACTAGATGCCCTCCAATTCTCGGGTCAAGCACACGCTCTTGAATAGACAACACGTTCACAACATTTACGGAAGAACCATGAAAGAAGGAAGATGGGGGGGGGGGGGACAAGAAGATCTAGAAGATGAAAGATTTCATCTTTCTTTCACAAAGGGAATATGGGGTATTATCTAGTGCTACGACCACTTTTATAGATTTTTTCATGACACTTCATTTTTCTTTCTGCCGTTCCCAGCCTATATTCTCATTTTTTTTAATTATGATTCAAATTTATTTGGACGCTCGCCCCTCGCCGTGGCGCTTTCTCCGCGTTCACTTTCCATTAACAAATGACTCCTCAGTAGTCGTCATCGCGTTGTCTTTTGGCTTTCACTCGCGGCATTAGAATTAATGAATGGTGATTGAGGCAAATGAAATGGAAATGTAATTCAACCAGATCGAGTCCGCGATTGTCGAGGGATTTCTCAGGAAACAGTTTACCCCAGATAAGACAAGCAGATAAACTCTTCCTTTTTTCTACATGCGGGCTTTGTCGGCTTATAAAACCCTGCAAATGTAGAAACATTGTAACCACGTGACAAAGATCAAATTGTATTTTCTTACTTGCTTACCGATTCTCCATCTTTTAAAAAGAACCGAAACTGTACGCACCCCCCCCCCCCCCACCCCCCTACTGAGGAAACGTGTCGAATTTGGCGCCAAAAATTCTATTGCTTTTTTTATTTCTGTCCATAGTCGTTTCAACTTATAGGTACCGCCATCGCAGTGTAGGGTTTATTCATATATGATTATTTGCTAAATATGTGGGGGAAAAAAGAAATGAGAGGGAATTTTCTTATGAAACTGGAACATGTTCATTTTTTAACTATTATTGAATAAACTGAATGTAAAATAGAATCTAAGATTTTATTTCTTGAAAAACATAGGCTACATTTTATCTATCTCGTTCCTTTCTTCTTTTCTCGAAAGTGACCATGGTAACTAGAATGTCAAATGAGGTCTAAGAACGGGGATAAAAGACAATCATAGCTGAGCGTTGTGATTGTTTGGCAGTGGAGTATTTGATTTATAAATAAGACAATGTCTATTTCACCTTGGTCGTGTCTTATGACTCATATTCAGTTTGGTCTTAAGCCAACATGAAACCATTTTGGCCCCGATACCTTTTTACTAATGATCGCTCTATATTTTACCTTTCATCTTGTTTTACTCTAGCAAGAAATAATAAAACATTATACAGTTTTTTTTATTATCTTTCACACCTGCAGTGTACCAATTAAATTTTCATGAATTTCCTTTATATTTCTTTCCTCCTGTGTTATAGTTTTGAATAGCCTTGATAGAGTAGCATTGCGGACTACGATATCACGTGATGTTGATTACCGTGTTGACCTCTTTGGAGAAATCAGGTCACGTGCGCGCGCACCATCCATTACTATCATCACTAATCCATGATAATTGGTCCAGTGCTCGGGATGTACCATTCATCGCAACGGGGATCGTTATGACATTATAACCCCTGCTTTATATTGGATTATGAATGAGTTACCGTGCAGTAAATTTCTATCAAAAATTTTGCCAAAGACGATCAGGCGCCAAGATATCAATTGCTATGAACCATAATTTGTGAAAGAAATTCACCAAAATGTTCCTTATCGCTCCACGTAATTTCCATTAATTTCCTGTATTGCAATTTTATGAGCATTTTTTTTTAAATAGATGCTATTTATAGTGAATAGTGGTTTTCTTGATTCTAAATCCAGAAGTTTTGGATTCGAATTTTCTGCTCAGGATAAATTTGCCTGTCAGATTCACATTTCACTCTTTTCTGAGCTTTGTCGTGGCCGGGCGTTTGGTAACCATGGAAATTGATGAATACTTGATTCTGCTTTCGAAGTGCACCGCGATAAGGGATAATGGCATTTTCTACTCATCTAACCGACCCAAGTCACCCAACGAAATTTAGTTAAAGGGCCTATAGCAAAAACTGTGGTGTTAACCGGTGTACATAGAGGACCACACCAGTTATTTTACACCGGTGTTAAATTGGTGTTAGTTTTACACCTATAGGTGTTATTGCAACACCTTTGGTTGTTACATTTACACTCTTTGGTGTTATGTTCAATCTTTAGGGTGTAATTTTAACACCAGGGTGTGGTCCTCTATTAACACCAATTGGTGTCAGTTTTAACACCGCAGTTTTTACAGTGTATGGTTTGAAAAAAAAATGTGCATAATCAAGAAGGGTTTAATAGTTAAATTCGATTAAATTGGGATAAAGCCACGACTTCAGAAAAAAAAATCAACATTAGTGTTCAGTGACGGATGGTTTTATTGCATAAAAATGGGAAGAGTCTCTTCGTGCTCACGGCGTCACAAGTGATTAAAAAATATCATGACAATGTCTTCGTTTAATCAACGTGCACGCGTGTAACGCATTTTCAATGACACGGCCCAAGGCTATTGACGTAGTTTCCTCCTTCATCGTTGTTAGGAACAAAAACAAGATACCATACAAAATATAAATCATATTTCTGTAAGAAGCCTTGCAGATAGGAAGAAATATTGTGTTTTATAAGAGTATTTGAGGTGATAATAAACGGTGTTCTCATTTTGTGTAACCTCACTCGTTAGAGGTTGGCGATAGTCACTGTTCGTGTTCGTGTGAACCGTCGGTTAACTTCATTTTTGTTAGGAACAAAAACAAGATTCCATACAAAATATAAATCATATTTCTGTCAGAAGCCTTGCAGATAGGAAGAAATATTGTGTTTTATAAGAGTATTTGAGGTGATAATAAACGGTGTTCTCATTTTGTGTAACCTCACTCGTTAGAGGTTGGCGATAGTCACTGTTCGTGTTCGTGTGAACCGTCGGTTAACAAAAAAAAATGTGGATGTATGTTGCCACGCAAACGCTAGTCTGCTGGGCAAACCCTTCACTCGAAATAAGGGTCTGAATGTGCAGCCTACTCATGCCTTGTGTACTGAAGGCTCTCTCGCTCTGTATTGGAACAGCAAGTTTTGTATGTGCTAGTCTTTGCGTGGAGGCACACTTGTTGATCAAAGTTCCAATGAGGGTCTGTGCCTGCAGACTACGCAAACGCCGTGACACTACAGAAGTACTCCATGGCACAATTAACAATGGGGCCGTACCAACACGTGAGGCTCCCATTCTACGGAGGGGAGACCTTTGAAGGACCTTTGAAAGACCAAAAATTGGCAAGGTCTTAGGGGGTGTTGCAAGAAACTTGTGATCAATTGCAAGTCTTTTGTTGGTCCCTAAATCAATCACAAGTCTTGCAATTGACTGCAAATTCATGATTGATTGCTAATCTGCTCCTTGAAACATGGAGTGTGATCTCATTTGTTACAGTTGAAATTGCTTTATCAGTTGTAAAGTTGCAACAGAATATTTGCAATTGATTGCAAATATTTTCTTGCAACACCCCCATAGACTTACAGCAGTCTCAAAGAACTCTGAAAGACTGTCCTATAGAGATCTTTCAATTGTCTTTCAGAGATCTTTTATGCAACAAGTGATCTTTCAGAATTCTTTCCATGGACTTTGCCTGGTCTTTCCATGATCTTTCACTGACCTTTCAATGATCTGTCATACGTCTTGCAGTGATCTCCGCAAAAATCTTGAGAGACTGTCGGAAGATTATGGATAAAAAAAAAACTTTAAAAGTTCATCGAAAGACCAATGAAAGACTGCTGAAAGACCATCTCAAAAGACCATTTTCCTGTAAGACCGCTGGAAGACTGTTTTGAATCGTTCCAAAAAGTTTTGGAGATCATGGAGACCACAAAGACCTCTGAAAGATCCATCAGGAATCGTGAAAGACCTCAGAGATCTTTGGAAGTTCGTTGGAAGACCTTTGAAAGATCAAGCAAGTTTCAGGGTCTTACAACAGTCTTTCAAATGTCTTGCTTTCCGAGGAATGGGGGTTTAAGAAACAAGTGCGGAAATGTGTGCGCGCTGGACCTTTAGGAGTACTTCTCCTTTGGCCTCAATTGTTGTTGCTCCATCCAATCGATAGTGTAAACCAACAGGTATTAAAAAACATTTAATGGGAAATTGGATAGACATGTCGAGAAAATATCCCCCATCTCCTTCCATAAAAGAGATACATGGTGAATTTGCCTTGAAAATGAAATAAAATAGAACAAAGAGGAAATATGAAATCCATTCAAATTATAGTTGTAGGTTTAAGCTGCCAAAAAGTTGATAGACTTTGAAACAATGTACCCTGTGTTTTTTTACCGGATAGTTCGAATAAACTTTCAATTGCGATGATGATGAACAACCATGCCCCCCTTATAGTCGAATGAGTTCAAAGTATTTATCACCATCATTTAAACAAAACTATTGAAAATAGTAAATAACCCTTTCGTTTGCCGAGACGCTTTGTAATTTCCGTAAACAGCGCGGCCAGGATAGTACGTTAGCCGGTCAACGTTATATATATTTCAAACAATCGAAATTATAATCGCAAATTAGATTGACATGATCAATATTTACTCGTGATAATGTATGGTTAAGCACAGCTGACAGGGCTGAGCAGGAAATACGATGAATGGCCTGGTTTAGCATCTAAATAATCCTAACCTCGATCCTGTTTTCTTCGTTTTTAGGTTGTTATTTATGAAGCTATAATGACTGTCTAATTTCCCCTAGTGAATCGTGTAAAAATGGGTATTTGGCTATGGAATCTTCCTTTTGAAAAGCAGTGCAAATATATGATTTAATGTCGGGCATACGTGCTCAATAATTCGGTTAATTTTAATAACTTTGCATAACAAATTTCCCTATTAAAATAAAATTGTATAGGCTTAACTGGGCGTTGTTGCGTGCGCCTGTAATCCAAGCTGTGGGGAAGGTACAAATTGATGCAAAGGTCGGTCCCAGGTGTAAATAATCATATCTGATCGATACACGTCTGACAAAACTCAAATACACACACACACACACACACATATTTAGCTGGGTACTGACTGAAATAGCTATAACGGGTCATTATACATATTATAAATATTATATATATTGTATAATATGATAAAAAATATTACTTTGAGTTGTTAATTTGTTAATGTAAAGCAACCCATCCACTTATCTTAGTTATCTGTGTTCTCGATTGCAAAGATGAGATTTAGTAATCTATTTGAAGTTATTAGATTATTTGGGTTTATACCTTGGGGAAACCAAGATAACCCATTCTTTTGCCTAAAAAATCATTTCTATCCAAACTGTCTTTGTTCTTTTTGTGTGTTGAGATAGATGTAGAGATGCAACCATCAAACCATAGAGCTATATTCAATAGCTCTATGATTAAACTAAACGCTCAGAATATGCCGAGGTCGTCCACTCGCTTTTTTCTAGGAAATGCACTCACTTGAAATATTATTACATGATAAGTGAGTACACGTGCTTCCCCTCTTCAACCGGACTGTTAACAATATATGAATCGTAGGATTAATTAATATGAACAGGTTTGCAACGCACTTAATTATATAAGGATAGCAACTATGTGAATAAATAGCACTGACAAAAGAAAAAAAAATAACTACATTATGTTGCTCCTTCAAATACATCGCTAAAATTATTTTTGAATTTCTGTTGTCCGTAGTCTGTGTGAACCGTGATTATAATAATGATAATCATGATCATAATATGAGTTAGACTATACAACGTCGAATTATGGTGGGGTTACAGGGGTCACAATAGGAAATCGTCCACCCACGAAATATTACGCAACCAGGTATCTCTCAACTCAATGATGCAAGTATCATAGAGCACTATTTATCTCCAAATTCCATTTTCCACAAGTACAACTGCATCCAACATCCTCGTGTGCGACCAACACGTTTCACGAATCTCCCTATGAATTAGTGATAATCATTGATGTTGTAATGGTTGCCATGGTAACCTGCTGGGGATTTCAAGATGGATAGAATATTGACGCAAGCTTCCATTTTCCTCCAGCATCCCAATCCCCCATTTTGAATAAGATTTTCATCTTGTCATGTATTCGTAGATCTTTTTGAATGATTGAGACTGGTGGTGGCTTCGGGAAAATGAAAGAATTAGAGCTTATTTTGTTATCCTTTATTCCATGGATGCAAACCCTTGTGTAAGCTGGAAATATTATAATATTGAAATCTTGAGCTTAGGCTAATTACGGGTAATTTTCCTCGTATCTTGTCCTGTGACCAGGTCCCCTGTCGCTCGTAACTTTATTTTGATTATCGGCCTATAGGACATAACATGCATGCCCAGGGACCTGTTTGACAAACTTTTAACGCACTTGAAAGTGCTCGGGGGAGGTGGGTCCCCGGATCAGTAGTCTAAAGTCAAGGCGTTGGAGGAGCTACGGTCTGGCATCAATAATTATGCAGTCTAAGAGTATACGTTTACCAGTTGTTCCATGCGTGCACCACCTATTTTTAGTCAAAATTATCATAGTTCTCATGATTTTTTTAGTGTTCTTATACAACTAATGTCCGGGCCTACGGCCTACTGGACAAGCCAATATTATTTTTGTTCTTTCAGGTTTTGAGATGCACAATTTTGAAACTATATAGAGCTATATCACTTTTTAGCATTTTCTAAACGAATTTTCATTATTTACATATAATCATTTTTACTCGTGATTAATAATTTCTTATGACATTTGAACTCTTCCATATTCGTTTCCTCGCCATTAATATTCATGCATTTGACACGATCGGATCCATGTACTGTCTGGTTCCAGGCGCGTAGATTGGATTTATTTCATTCACCGCATTTTTCTCCCCTTCATAATAATTTCTGCATTGTAGGTGAAAATGAAAAGAGAGAGCAAGCACACCCCCAGAACAACAGTTTAACCAAACAGGGCCAAAACAATGGGCAACGAAATGAGCTCATTATGGTCTCCATGTTTCTCTGCAGACCTTTTCATCGCAGATTATTTCAGATGCAAGCCATGCGTGTGAGCTGTACTTTTTGTGGGGGAAAGGCTAGGAGACGGCCACAAAACAGCCAAAAGGCGACTGCACTTGGTGGCCGAATAGGCGTAAAAATCGCTTGGTAAAAAAACCGGCAGCGCAATCATTCGATTGAACAGCTTTTTTGCGTTCCAAGGTCATCGTATTATCATCCAAATGCTCGGCAAGGGCTCAGGTTACGGGCGAATGTTTCGGAGGAGAGGGCGGTGAGGTTTGAGGGAGAATGGAGGAAATGTGATAGCCTGTGCCAGTATGAAATCTGGCGTGAAACGTACATTAATTTTATATGTTGACTGGCTGTGAATAGTGGGGAGGGGGCAGGAGGGGAGAAGGGGCATAGGGCGGGGGGGGTAGGGGAGGGGTAATTGGGCGGGTGGAGTGGCAGGGGATGGGGATGGGGCGATTAGGCCTGGAAAGAGGGGTCAACGTCGAGATTTGAGAGAAGACGGACGAAGTATTGAGATCGAGAGACAGGGATTAACGGTAAATCAAAACACAGTTACATCCAGTCAATTAGATGAAGAACGTGAATAGGAATGTTCAAGGGAACGGGACTGGGGTTATTGAACCTGAAATCTGTTGGTCCTTTGTCCTGGTACCCAACCACAGGGTCACGGCAGTATGACCAAACCTGAACCCTCGCCAAGATTCAAGTTCACCCAGTCAATCACCGTGCATGGCAGATGTGAAGAGAATGGCAACCAGTGTGATATCAGAACTGCAGTTTAAAATGAATAATGGGCTTCTATTGAAAACTGACATTGCTTTACCTCAGGTACAATGACGACCAAGCGAAGCGTGCAGTTTACCTTATAATGAAGCGGGGCCAGTGATTGAAGTCATCAGAATTCTGATCCGATAATGTTATGGGAGGCTGCCCTTGAAATATTTCGTCTAGCATGTTCGGGACAAGGGAATACAAATCATTTTTATTGTATTTTTAAGGAATTATTGTTGGGTCGATTTTCCTATTGTTGCCTTAATAAACTCGCGCAAACACCGAGAAATATTATTCATAGGATTCAAGTTGAAATAATCACACTTCAGTTTGAGTGGTTTTTTAAGGATATGTACGTACAATATCGCAAGGCGTTGAATGTATTCCAGAAGATGCTACGCCCCTCATAGAAAAAATGATTCGATGAATATGCCTGTATATCTAGAAGTAATCATCGTATTCATTTTGTGTAAAATATTAATAGATATTGCAAAGGTGTTTCTACAATGAACCGAACGTTATACATGAAACAAACTGGAAACTCCTTTGCACAACACCTTTACAGAGTACTTGAAATCCATCAGTTCTATTATTTAACCCTATATTAATCATGACAATGCGTCCACCTAACTTTTAAGAAAATAGAGCCTTTCGTTGCATGGTTAATGCCCTTTTAAACACAATTATTTTTTTTATTTTTTTTCTCATATCTGCGTCAGCGGCTGAAGTAAAGTATATAATCCAAGTAAATGGATAATCTGCTTTCCATTCAAACCCATCATTGATAACAGCAATTTACACGAATCAGTTCATTGGTTCATAATTCATTGTCGAATATTAAGAAGGGTCTGTAGATGAAGACTAGCCAGAACGCGAGGATATGACGTGTCAATGTCTGGGGTCACTGTACTATTCGGTAAACCAACTGTCTCACAGCGATCGAGATAGACAGGTAGGTTCTTTCACAAAAGGTTGGAGAGATAGGGAGATAAAGAAAGAGAAGGGGAGAATCGTGCTCATAGACTATGTACTGTCTACATCACCTTAAAATAGACCATGGAGTTATATAGGAGGTCCCGTCTGAATAAGACAGAACAAGCGATGTGCCAATTAGTTGACAGTTCATATTATCCTCCTCGACAAAATAGGGCCTGTTTGAACTTGACACATTGAAAATAAAGAATATGATTTAGTATCCCGGTGTAGTATTATTTCTTCGTGTTAATTTGTGTCGGGTGAACTGTGTTTGTTGCGTTTGGTTGTGTTGAACAAGTCTTGTAACAATGAAAGGTCAAGTACAACTTAAAAAAGGCAAGGTAATTTGAGCAAAATAGATACAAATCAGAAAAGCATGGCACTTAAAATTTCATCGAACTCAGATAGGAAATATGTGAAGTGACGAAAGTCTCTGATTCTGTTCGACATTTTATTATTTTTTAAAGATGAATTTGTCTTGTAAATATCGTTACGAAATAATTCAGGTCAGGTATATGGAGCAAATTAACACAAACGACAGCACAAGTCGACGGGTTTGAGGTACTGATGTTCTAAGGGGTGTGCTCTATGGTGTCTCTCCGTATCAAATAAACAACTCATTGATGATATTCGATTACCAAATGCTACCCTGATGGAAAGGCACAGGAAAAGACAAGGGTCGATATCTTGTCTATTTCGAGACAGTATTTTCAGGAAAGTCTGATTTTATTAAGTGAATTTAAGGCTCAGCTCCGGACGCTGTCATTTGAAGCGAAAATGGGTCGTTGCTATCCGACGTGGGCGACTACGTCCGTGATGGTTTTATTTTGTGAAAGAGGTTAGCCAGTTTAATTTCATAAAAAAAGTTATATAAGGCCTATCAAAAGGGGACGAGGGAAGCCGTTTCATTTATCGGCGTAGCCACGAGAATCATTGATCACGTGCTTCCGGTTGTCTACGAGTAATGTTAAAAGCGCCGAAGGCAAAATTTGAGATGTTGTACCCCTAAAAACTATCAGAAAAGTATTCTATTGTACAGACAAAAAAAGACTGAAAAACCATCTATAGGCGAATAGACGTAACAAAGCACACTCATTTCTCGTCATGTTCTCATGAATGCTTTGTCAGCTTATCCTAAGCTTTAATATTCCTTATTAACGTCATAATGAACACTTTTCTCATGCAGAAGTTGTAAATAGAAAAAATTACAAGAACGTCAGATAACATGAATGTTGCACGGTGAGCGTGAAGACACGATGTCGTTAATGTCACTATTGACTGAATCTTTACTTAAAAACTACTTTCTATCATCCATCTACCATGGATGCGACTCGAACCGTAGTTTTTGGCGCATCCTATTGAATATCTTCATTGTCTTTATTACTGCATATTTGGTAGAATGTTTAACCATAGAGCTACTAACAGTTAGCTCCATGGTTTAACTTTGAACGAACAAATATTGTTCGACCAAATCGTTCCCACCTATTCCTAGAAACTCTTGCCGTCTGTTGAGTTCACCTTCCTCAGATTAGAATAACAGACATAGTGGTATGATTGACGAGGTGAACCCCCGATACCAGCAAAATTCTATCCAACGCACATCAATGCGTCACCATCAGCCGTGCCGAATGGCTGCAGGTAAATATTAATCGGCACTGCCATTGAGGGAGATCAATCCGCTCAAGAGTTTGGCACACGGCCCATTCATTCTAGAGTTGCCTCTCTCTGATAGCGGTTGATTTTGCGCTTCTGCTCATCACCATCAATCCATTGTTTTGTGTGATTATACTTCATATTTTTTTACGTCGTGCTCATGCGCCGATTTGATTTAGTTCGGTACCTTTGATAAGCCGTGCTTTTGTTCGAGAGTGATCATTTTAGCTGTAGCTGGGAAACTCGACAGACATGTTCCAACAGTTCATTTTCTTGTAACCTCATTGGACTTTACTTTATTATAGCCTGGATTTGTTTTGACGAGTTGGATTTCGGTTATCAGCGTCCTACGTTTACATCCATTTGGTGTGTGTATTTCTCTCTCTCCCTCTCTTTCTGATTTAGCTATGATCCTTTTTCGCTGTCACTTATTAAATTGGAATCGGGGAATCGACTTAAACGTTAACCTTTATGACAATGTAGTCTAATTTTTCTCTTTTATCTTTATATTTTTTGCAGTTCTCAACCGGGTCACCGAGCATGAAGGTTGGGGAGTTACCATTCACTCTCCATCGGAGAAGCTGTCCGTGGAGCCATTCAACCACGTCCGCGACGACGACAACGGACCAAAACAGCAACAATCAACCATCACCTACACATCAACGGCCGTCGCCACTCACGGCGTTACTCTTCGAAGCAAACGAGTCGTCATCGTCGCCGACGCCGTCAACGGGTCCACCGACGCCCCCCTCATCGCCACCCGATCCTGCACCCACATCAACGGCCACGACAACTACGCCACAGATTTTCGCGTCGCAACGATGTTCATGCCCGTGCAGCGACTGCGTCAAGCTAGTCCGTGACTCGACGTGTGGTATGGATATGGACTTGGCGCGTTGGTTGACGAAATGTGCCGAATTCGGGACAGGACATACAAGCTTAGCAAACATTAATGTACACGATAGGCAATTACTGGTATGCTCTGCCTGGAAAGACATAGTTATCCTGTACATGGCACAGAATAAGTTCAATTTCGATGTAGTCTACTCGAGCATGCACGAATACCTTCAACATGTACCCATTCACCAATATGTCCAAACGTACACGACGCATCATACGGTGGACGCTCAGTTCCAGGCGGATTTTATCGCGAAGACTGGACTAGTTTCTCAGACCTACGTGCATCCTCTAAGGAGAGGTAGCGACTTTGGGATACCAACCATGAGAACTGTTAACCAGCTCCAATTCACATTATCAAAGCTCAACCAGATGCAACTTGACTCAAAGGAATATGCCGTGTTGAGGATACTGCTCCTCTTGAATTCCGGTAAGTTACCTTGGAATGGCTCTTAATTGACATTTCTTTGATAATCTGGGGTATGTTTCACGAGACCTCAAGTCCGTAGGTATTTCAACTTGTCAGATTAAAAAGGTTTGATGAAATGCTCCCAATGCGATCAGTAATGTACTGAATTTTTTTTTAAAGTTCATAAGAATAGATGACAGCTTGCGTCCACAGTTCCACGTTGGGAGAACCCTCTTGCAAAAAGCAATTCGATTCTTCACTAGTAAATGTTTGGAATGGACTCAGGGATTTTTTTTGTTTCATAGTTTTAGCAGTCTTGGGTTGTAAATAATAAAGATATGGACCCACTCGTATTGTGACGCCTGGTTTTAGAGTGAAATTGTGGTCTAATTTCTAGCTAGAATTATGGGAGGCTGATTTTAAAAAGAAGAAGAAGAACTTTGTTTACACCGTATTCGTGTTATGTTTACTGGACTCTTGATCATGCTTTCATTCCGATTGATTTATTCATACTTTCAGCCTTTGCTGATTGATAGGCACGTTCAGTTACTAACAGATAATCACAGAGTTAAACCAAAGTTCATAACACGGGCCATTGTGTTTCACGGGACATAGCTATTGGCTCTTCTTTATTAAAATGCGAAAAGTGTAACCATTGCGCTGGTTGTCGCTGAGGCATGTCAGAGAACAGAATTGGAAGTCTGGGTAATACGATTGCTGTGATAGAGAATTACCAATCATTTTGATATTTCTATTAAAAAGGACGAATCTAATCTATCAAAATTTGTTTTTAGGTATTCATCATCATGGAAGGTTTGTCTGTTAGTTGCATCTACAATTATTAATATTCATCAAATCCAAGGATAAATTCATGTTTCAGGTCGGCTGAATGCGCAAAATAAGGGTTAATAAAAGGAATTTTGAATTTTTGATTAGTACATCCTTCATACGCTTTCATTTAGTTTTGGTGAAAAACATTAGGTGTTATTGGCTTAATAATCGAACAGGCGGACGATACATAAACAACGGGGATCAGTGCAAGGATAATCGCCTTGAACTCTATGCTGATTTTAGAAAGTGCATTACCGAATGTCAACTACTCAATTTATTGGTTTGCGTAGAAAAACAAACGGACCGTTTCAATTTCAGTTGCAGCAGTGATCGGGTGATATTGGTGAATTAACTATTCTTTTCTCTGTGTACTTTCACATTACCTCAAATCTCTGTCTCACGAACGAAGCAAATATTTAGAGGAATAATCTCTATACAAAATTGTATTTTCGAGGTTTATGTGGTATTCTGTTGATTATTTTAGGCAGAATGGGTTGGGTTTTATACAGGGATGTCACATTTTAGACTAAAGTCTGAATGTGGACTTTATCAACTTACTAACAGCCATAAAAAGTGTGTAAATACGAAGAGGCTCATTTCAAGATGATTTTCAAACTTGTTTTAAATCAATTTTAAGTCATGTCTAAGTAGCATTCTTAAAAAGATTTTTGATTGATCGGATCAGGCGCAAATACATGGAAAGCCATATTTGTTTGATGGGGTCAACTCTTTGTAGGATGGTGACCTGGTGTTAGGTGTATTGTTAACCTCGCCTTTATCTGTCTTTCTGCAGATCTGCATTCCTTGACGGATAGCCGAGCGATAGAGGTTGCCAGCGAGAAGGTCCACACGGCCCTGATGGAGTATGAGACCCTCAAATACCCCGATGATCCTCTTCGGCTGTCCCACATGCTCTTGCTCCTACCGGGTGTCCGAGGGTTCAGCGCCGCCGTCTTTGAGAACCTTTTCTATCATCACCTCATCGGAGACACCAGCGTCACGTCCGTTCTCCGGGAACTCATGGTCCGGTAGCCAACATTTTTTCCCCATCAGAAATGAAGAACAGAGTGGTCCTGAGGACGTCATCACCAAACTTGAAGTGCATTCTTGTCTTTTTCGGAGTGAGGAATCCATGGCGGGTAATCTTCTAGCTACTGTAGTGGAAGCATGTTTATCATGATGATAGAAGTGTTTTAAGGTACTCTTCCTGTGGATAGGTGTTTAGACTTGAATCTTTAGGCAGGGCGACGCACTCGTCGTGTGAGCATCAATCCTCCCCACACGAAGCACCCGAAGTCATGCTGGCCTTTATGATAATGTACTATGTTCTGATGGACATCGTGGACGCACTCGAGGCGATTCTCATCGGTTTCATGGTTGCACGGTCACAAGAAAGGCCATGTTGTTTGATATCTGCAACGATATTTAAGTCATTCCGACCTTTATAGTTTTTTACATTAGCTTCAGTTTCAGTTTAAGATGAATAAGCTTGAATGAATCACGTTAATTAATTACCCTATTAACCTCAAATCTCTTTTCCTATCTATCTGTCCATCTTAATTAACACCAGATACTTCGAGAGGTAGGTTTAGTGAGGCCGTTATATTGACATACACTGTAAAAACAGCGGTGTTAATACTGACACCAAATGGTGTTAATAGAGGACCACACCCTGAGGTGTTCAAATTACACAATAGAGATTCAACATAACACCAAAGAGTGTAAATGTAACAACAAAAGGTGTTGTAAAAACACCTATAGGTGTAAAACTAACACCACCAATTTAACACCAGTGTAAAATAACTGGTGTGGTCCTCTATGTACACCAGTTAACACCACAGTTTTTGCTGTGTAGAATGTAATATTTTTCATGATACACAAAATATTAACATTCCTTCATCATTTCCCCCGAGTGTGTTTGTATGATATCTTGATTTATTTGAAAGGATTATACAGTCCATGTTTACGACCTTTTTGTAAAACTCTTTTTTATAACTTATCACCTCACTCTGAAATATTAATATGATATTATATTATAGATTAGTAGATATCAATATTGACCTTATCACTTAGGAGTTTTCATAATTAATGTAATATATCCGACTTTCTCTATGGCATTGTAAGTAATAATATGTTTTAATATACTTTTTTATAAACCTTGACGAAAATATGAGGGCGTTTTGTTGCATTGTAAATGCGTACACTATTAATTATTTTACTCTATTCACACCTTTCGGTGATGTGAAAATAATAAAAATTTGCACTCTTGCTCTTCACAGAAGATTGATTGAAAATTCATCCAATTCACTCATTTTTTAGTGTATGATATACACTGTTAAAGTATGAAAATTTAATCCCCAAATTTATTTATTTCTGTATTTCAGGCGTCTATCATCCATTCAAATAATTGTTTTGAAATAAGTCGATGGATGGGGAACGATCTTGAATGTCTACGAGTTTCCCGCGCTTCATATTCCTTTATATTCAATTGACTAACTTTTTCTATTCATCGAATTGGAATTATGAATTGTAATAGCCGCTCGGTGACGCCACCACAACCGTGCGCCTTCTTTCTCAGACCGACACAAAATTTAATGAAAAAAGAAATAGGAAATAAAAATGGAAGGCAGGATGTCCCTGTCTAAAGCTTGGGTTACGCCGGAATCGAATCAGCTGCAAATTAATCCGAATATACGTACTCGGTTGGTTTCGGGAGTATTCTCTTCTCCAATTCGGGCGGGATTCGGGAACATTCGAATCCACCGAAACCATCCGAATCAGGCCGTGTTCTGGCAGATTCGGTTCGAACTCATTCGGGAGAATTTGATTTTGGTATAACCCTGGCTTAACCCTTTTTAAAGGGTGCCCCATGTGCCCCCCCCCCGCCCTCCATTTCTTGAGACTCGCACTCCCATCCCAACCCATGGTTGAAACTACTTATTCTAGTCTTAAGTTTGTCCATATACAATATTGAACTATTTTGTGTCTCTTTCAGTATTTTCTTTGAAGACTTGCAGTTATGGCTTGCAATGTCCATAGTGAATAACATGGCTATTGAGAATAGGATTCTTGCTGATAAAGTATTTACAGAATTGTATGTTCCATTCTTTTTTTGTATAATTAACGTGCATTGTAGATTAATTTGATCTTTAATTCAACTCATTTTAGAGTTAGTGGAGGTCAACAAACGTTTGTTTTATTCCGTTGAATAGACATTCTTTATTGAATATGTGTTTCTATGTCATTTGTTTTCTATTGTGGACTTCTCATCACGTTTTGCCTTCAAAATTAAGAAATTTCAACTACTTTTTAAAGCAGATTCTAGCATGAATTGTGTGCCAAATCCTTTGTACATATTTGTTTCGAAATTAAGAAAGGATTTACTGATTACAATTTATTATACATTTTTTAAAAGATGATTGGAATGTATATAGTATCTTTCTTTGGTCAAACACTCTTCTCCTTTTCGACTTCGTTGCAATGATTGTAAATAACATTGGCCTATATAAGTTTACGACCATTGCTGCTTCTATACAGTGTTCAAGAAATTCTAAGATGTTCAACACACACTGCAAAGAAACATTGCTGCTCAAACATATATCATTTATGATTGATAAAGATTTTTATTTTTGCCTGTGGTTGAAATGACCGTCACTAAGTTGCTGCGTACGAAAATGATAGATATATTTGTTATCATTTTGTTCGAATCGTCTGTTTTTTGTGATTTCATTGCACATTTTTAAAGAAATTATTTTGTTAATATTTCACTGTCGCTAACAGGCAGTGTCAGGAAATTTTACAGATTCATTTTTTAATGAAATTGTATCTCTATTTGTCGATATTATGTTAAGCATCTATCGAGAAGAAGAGTAGGGGTTCCTAGCTTGACCCGTTCAAGGGTCACATTGATTATATCAATATTTTAAAATGAAACATTATTTTCTGGCCATTAGTCATCTTCCCTTTATCTCTCACTTCCCTCTTCCCCCCCCCCCCTCCTCTCTCTTCTACCCTCTCTCGCCTTCCTTTCTCCTTTCCCCTCTCTTCTTTCTTTCTCTATTTCTTTTCAACTTCCCTTTCACTCTCTCGCGCCTTATCCTCAATACGAAGGAAATGTTGACGTAGGCAATACCTTGGTAACTGTTTCAAATATTAGATTAAGCTTCTTGTTTTCTTTCTTTGGATCAATATAGAGTATGTTTCTTATATAATTTTTTTTATTCAATTAATTTTGTATTTCATTTGCTGAATTATACGTTAAAATACGTACTTTCTGTGATTTTAATGCTGACAAGCAGGAATCGTCATCTAAGGAATGGTTTCTCATTTCTTCACATGGCGTTTAGTCGCTGATACATGCACAAATGTAAAGTCAATGAATACTATTACATTCTTTAAAGATTGAAAACGATTAAATGCTGGGCTAAATATTCAATTTTTCTTTTTGAATATGAAATGATAATGTAGACACTATAGTGTTTTAGGTCTTTATGGATTTTATAAACGTGAAAAGTCAGTGAACATCGATCAGATTAATAGTTAATTGTCTTCAAGTTGTTTAGGTTATCTCACAGTGCATGATAGATGTTCTTCACGCTATTAAATAAAAGCGGTCCAACTTAGCACCTTGAGGGATGCCACACTGATGACACCTTCTACGCGTACAGTGCCGTAGCTTTCTATTCTGTAAGGTGAAAGGTTACTCCTGTAATTGTTCTTTAAGATCAGAAATGAAAATTATAAGTTGTTGCACCTTATAAAGGTGTCAATTTTGACCTATTTGCTTTCCTTCAGTATAAAATTATAGTCTAAGAACATAGAGGGTGTCTTTGCAAAATGTTGACGCCCTCCACATTCGTTGGGATATGTTGGGGATCTGATAGTAATACTTTTTTAAATCACAACAAGGTATCAAAAAATCTCAACGTGAATTTGATAAGTAAGTGAACACATTATAAACAAAATCAAGTGCTAAATAAGCACTTTTAAGATTCCGCATAGTGACTGAAGTTTAGGTACTTATTTGCAACACTTAAAGTTCCACACGCACACACTCTACTTCTGAATTGCAAAATACCACATAAAAATTACTAGTTCGCACTGGGCAAAAATATTCCGATTGTAATAATTCATACGACTGCGAAGTTTATGAGATGGTTTATATAAATGAACATTTAAGATTTATTGTACATAAATCCACATTGGTCTATTTGTGCAATTCCTCGACTATGAAATTTGTAACGTTACTATTCTATAAAGCGCTTATGGGATTAATGTTTTTCCATTTGCCGATTGATTGTGCGCCATGGTCGACACAAAATATACGCTACAAAATTCCTGGTGTCAATTTAACACCATCTGCCTGGTATCCATTTAGGAAAACACCAGAAAAAGTGTTGAACAACAGCAGTTTAAAGTCACACCGATGATGATCTTATTTAAACACTGACTGGTATTATTTAAACGCCTCTTTGGTGTTAAATTGACACCGATGATTTTGCAATGTACATGATTTTTTTAGATTCACGGTATTTGAAGTCATCCGTGAATATTTTTTTTCTTTATGTTTGAAGGGTCTGTTTATATTATGGGTATATATTTGTATTTCAAGCATTTAGTTTGATGAGCTTTATATTCATCGAACTTTGTGGAAATTTAAGAATTAAGGAATCTATTTGTATTTGTTGGTGTTGGGAGCTCGAAGAGAACATTACAAAAAAGCATGTACATAATATTTCACATTATTGTCTTGATAAATAAATTATACTTGGAATTACTCACTTAATGTAATTGTGTTCTGGGTATTCGTATCTGTGGTGAAGATGATGTTGACATGATGACGATGCAACGGTAATGATGAGGTAATTATGATGAAGATGATTATGGGGAAGATGATGATGATAGTGATTACAGTGATGATTATAATGGTGATTATGATAATGATATGGTGTTGATGATGATGATGATGATGATGATGATGATGATGATGATGATGATGATGATGATGATGATGATGATGTTGATGATGATGATGATGATGATGTTGATGATGATGATGATGGTGGTGATGATGATGATGGTGATGATGATGATGATGATGATGATGATGATGATGGTGATGATGAGAATGATGATGAGAATGATGATGGTGATGATGATGTTGATGATGATGTTGATTTTTTTCCCTGCGTCATGATATAATATATCATTGAAATTTGTATTAATGTTGCTTGTGAAATAAAGTTGAAATTTACATGGAATCGAGTAATGGTATTGGTGACGACGATGGTGATGATAATGAAGACGATGGTGGTTGTGTGGTGATGATGATGTTGATGATGGTAGTGAGGATGATGATGATGGTGACGATGATGATGATGATTATGATTATTATGATGATGATGGTGATAATGATGATGATGATGGAGATGATGATGATGATGATGATGGTGATTATGATTATTATGATGGTGATGATGATGAAGGTGGTGATGATGATGATGACGGTGATGATGGTGATGATGATGAGGATGATAATGGTGATTATGATTATTATGATGGTGGTGATATGAGGAGGAGGAGGAGGATTATAATGATGATGATTTTTTTCTTTCCATCTGTCTGCTTTTTCTCGCATACATAAAAATGGGAGACTTCAAAGAAGATGAAATACGAAAAGCTTTATTTTCTGCTTTATTGTTGGTAATTTTAATTTTCTTTATTAGCATAGTTTCGCATACATTTTCAACTTTTCCGAGTTTCCAAAAATTTCTTTAATGATTTAACAAACATCTTCAAAAAAGGAGTCGAAAATGATGTAATAATGGGTGAGATTGATTATAATGAAACCTGTGTTTTTGTTTTTGTTTTTTGAAGTGAAAGAAAAAGTAAAAAAATGTCTTCCGATTGGATAAAACGCAATGCGTAATTCAATATCGATATCTGCTATGGTCGTGCTCAGTTGTGAGTGAGTTACAGAGGGGGCAGTTTGCCTGCCCCTATTATGATCTTTCAAAATCTACTCTTTATTGCAAATTAACAAAAATGAGCCCATCCACAGTTTGGACCGGACCTTCCTTTTTCAATTTAAATAAATTAAAATCCCAAACGCCCCCGTGATCTCTCACTCCCTTTCGTTATATTGAACACCCCCCCCCCCCCCTTTCCTGAAACAAAAAAAAATCGCCACACGACCATGCAATCTTATATACGATTCCATCCATTTAGTTCAAAGGTGCACAGAGCGTTGGAGGGCTAGAGGAGGAGGGGGGGGCAAAATACCCATTCAATAACAATCAAAATATGTAATCGCTGAAAACAAAAGACCTTCTCTTGCTGCAAAAGCGGGGGATCTCTCGCTTGACAGTTCGTGTCAACGCCCCGCACGTCAAAGCAGGCACGTCATCACCTATATGTAAGCATGCATGCCGGCGACAATGGGAAGAAAAGTACAGTGACAGCGGGATATCAAGAGTAGACAAGAGAAGAGAGAAGTGGAGAGGGGGTAAGGGGAGCTAAATAAATATACCAAGGACTGCCGTTAGCTCCATGGGTCCGAGATAGAAGTTCTCCGGAAAGATAGTAAGTGGTGAAAAGACAAAGAAACAGACAAACAAAAGACAGAAATTTTGAGAGATAACTTGCCAGTTGCTGTAGATTCTATGGAGGATGGATGAGCGGGAAGAGAAGATTAGGTGATTTAGGTACACATCTACGAAAGATAGATAGATAGATAGATAAAAAATAACTATCATAAGAGTCCATTTATGATCAATGAATAATGTATAAAGAAAAAGCGGGGTAGCCCTCATCAATAAGATCGATAACAATTAGCATGATTAGCGACCTCGAGAAGATTGTACTTAATCGCAGTGACGGTTATCTGAGCATAATGGATGAAAAGATGGATGGTGAATTTGAAAATGGTTGAGGTGACATTAAAACGATGATGATGATGGTGGTGATGATGATGATGATGAGGAGGAGGAGAATGGTGATGATGGTGGTGATAATGGTGATGATGGTGATGATGATGGTGATGATGATGATGGTGATGATGATGATGATGATGATGATGATGATGATGGTGGTGATGATGATGATGGTGATGATGATGATGGTGATGATGATGATGATGATGATGATGATGATGATGATGATGATGATGGTGATGATGATGATGGTGATGATGATGATGATGATGATGATGGTGATGATGATGATGGTGGTGATAATGGTGATGATGGTGATGATGATGATGGTGATGATGATGATGATGATGATGATGATGATGATGATGATGGTGATGATGATGATGATGATGATGATGATGATGATGATGATGATGATGATGAGGATGTGGTGGCCATGACAATGATGACAGCAGTGCAATACTGGTGGTAGTGGTGGATGGTAGAGATGGTGTCTGTGATGGTGGATAAGACGTAATCTCTGATGGATAAAATCCTTATGAAAATCTCTTTATTTAAATTAGATTAAGCGCATCTCTCGATATTCGTATTATTTCCAGAACAAAGCGCCCTTCAACATTTCCCAACCGCTTATTTCATTAAAGCCTTATTTAGTGTACAAAAGCTGTTTATACAATTCTGTAATATCAACTCTTTCTTTCCATATAAAGCTTGATAAAGGGATGGTCTGGGGTGAAAATATTTATATTTTCATACATAGAGTAGTATTCACTGAACAAAATGCCGTAAATTTCATTAAAATCGGATCACAAATAATAAAGTTATTGAAGTTTAAAGTTAAGCAATATTTTCTGAAAACAGTCGTCATGAATATTCTTTAGGTGGGCTGATGATGTCACATCCCCACTTGCCGTTTTCTTATGTCATTGCATAAAATCGTATTTTTTTCATTATTTCATACTTGTGTGAATAATATGACTCCCTTATAATAAAATAAGTTTCAGCAAAAATATCTAATACACTTAATCAGTTGTCAATTCAATTTTTCTAAAAAATATTATATATATTGCTTAACTTCAAAATTCAATAATTTTGTTATCCGATTTTGATGAAATTTTCGGCATTTTGCTTAGTGAATTCTAGTCTATCTATTAAACTATAAATACTTTCAGCCCGGACCATCCCTTTAAGATTTTTTTACCAAAAAAGATTATCAGAACACGATTTCCAATCAATAAATCAGAAGACGGCACATGTTAGACCATATCTTTGAAATAGCATACAAGCTTGATGATTTGATTTTCATGTTACATGGTAATGAATTCAAACTTTTGAAATGAGCATGGACCTACTACTCTGTAGGTCCATGAAATGAGCAATCATTTGGCCAATCAAAACTTGATAGAGTAATTTTGAAACCAAATTGCTGAAATCTCATTCTTGGGTGTTTGCAAGGGCGGAGATCTCTCCCCAAAGGTGACCAGGGGCTGGAAAATTTGACCCCCAAAAAAATTATCACAAAAAAGTAAGATATTCTCGTCCAAAAAATACATTATATTTCGATCTTGAATGATGCATTTTTTCCATCATAAAGGACCAAAAATAGTAGGGGGACATTTGATATTGTGCCCCCTACTACTTTGGGTAGGGGGACGCGTCCCCCCCCCCCTGGGATTTCCTCCCGTGGGTGTTTGAAGACAATGCAAACAGCATAACAGTACACATGTACTAACTGTATTTAAAAGTTACGCCCGCAGTTGATGTAGTACGTAGCACAGGCTCAAATTAACCAAAAATGCGGCTGTAGAGTGAAGACTAGACTCCAAACTCTCTGTCTATCTCGAATAAGCCACCCACGGCACAATTTGAATATAGTCTCACCAGTTCAGACTTTGCATTATGCACTATGCGAATTGCAAAAGCCAGGGAGCTGCTTGCAAACTATATAGATGATACCCATTTATGAGGGGGGGGATGTAATTTTGATGACGAAATTGATAAGGAAACAGTAGTACGAGTTACTTATCCCCCCCCCCCCTTAGAAGTACAAGCTATTGAACTTTCCATTGAAACGGTACGGTAGATAGCAATGTCATACACCTGGAGAAGCACCTCGGCGTCATTACAACAGGACAAATTAAATCCAACATGAAAATTATTCGTGATGATTTCCCCGCCACGTTTTTGTTATTCTTTTGTAGTTTTTCAAAACGCACGCTTGTTATCTTCTGAGAGTACCTTCCGTAAACAGTTTGAATAACAAAGCTATAAACAAAATTGGAAATATCCAATTAATCGTGTGTTTTTTTACAGACAAAGCTTCAAATACGTCCATGATTGAGACAAGTGAGTGTACTTTTGCTTCTTGTTGAAATATATGTGATGTCAAAAACGACCATATGTTTTTTTTCCTCAAGTGGGATGTAAAATTACACTCTCCAACGAACTATCATTTCTATTGCAATTTCTTTTTTATAAAGCATAACTACATTTTGATAAATCGTGACTGCTGAATATAAAAAAGGAAATGTTCAAGTACATCCTTAGAAATACTTAAACATGTGTAAATTATCCATTTTGATTAACTTGCACTTTTATACATTAGAGAAATATGATTTATTAGAAATAAATTACCAGCTTATATTTTTTGTGTCTTTGAATTCGTCTGTCTACTCGCCCATCTCTGGATTCACACTTATATTCAGACGGTTACACTTCGTAATTCCGAAGTTTCGTAACTAATTCTGAAGGTTCTGTTCCGAAACACGCAAATTGCCTATGCCTCGATGTTAGTTAATCCGAAAACGTTAAAGGGTTCGTTAATCCGAACATTTGTGGCGTTATTCCGAAGGTTCGTTATTCCGAAAGTTCGATAATCCGAAAAAGAAATAAGGTTTGATGTTCCGAAATTTCGTTAGTCCGAAAACGAAATAAGTTTCGTTGTTCCGAAGGTTCGTTAGTCCGAAAACGAAATAAGGTTCGTTGTTCCGAAGGTTCGTTAGTCCGAAAACGAAATAACGTTGGTTAATCATTACGTTTTCGGATGAACAAATCTTCGGAATTACGAACCTCACTTTGTTTTCGGACTTACGAACCTTCGGAATTACGAACCTTCGGAAATACGAACCTTCGGAAATACGAACCTTTGGAATATCCGAACATTCGGAATAACGAAGCTTCGGAATTACGAATGTATGCGGAAGAGACATAGCTCCTCTCTGTGATAGTTAGGACATCAATAAGAAGAATAATAACAATAATGAATATTATACTTACAATGACAATAATAATAATAATAACATTAACAACGATAAATTATTATTATAATAGTAATAATTATAATGATACTTGGTACGATGATTCCTCTTGCAGCTCCAAAAACCTAAACTGGAATTATGAACTCTGCAATGTGTCGTGAAAGATCTGTGTCATGGTGAAGATCTCTATTTTACAATAAAAGGAGAGTGTGTTGTGCAAGTAAAAACCAAGTTACATCTTAAAGAACAAGAGATCCGGTTGGAGGCTGCAGATTTCTAATGATGGAAAGCACAGCCTCATTGAATGCCGGTATCCTGATTTGTATACAAAATGGTAATGATGATGATGATGATGATGATGCTGATGATGATGATGATGAAGAAGAATAACAATATTATAAGCACAACGTATCCAATTATTGCTCTGTAGTCAAGGCGTATGCTGAAAAAAACTTCGAATATATAAAGGTTTTCATGTTTGTTATAATTACATTATTCTCATTAACTATGACGTTGTATTTTTCATGAGGACCCCTTTTTTCTTTGTCCGCTTGTTTGTGTGTGTGATCACCTTTTTGTAGCTTCAAATGATTTTTTTCGGTAGTGAATTCAAAATAGGGATTCATGTATATTTTTCAGTGATTTCCACAGAGAGATTTGCTTTTGTCTAATCAGATACAGTGATTTGCATTAGCTTGCAACAATAGTCAATTAAAAGATGCACTGACTCTTTGCTTAAACCAATGCTCCCATTGAGTCTTCTGAGAGAAAGAGAGAGACAAAAAAAATTCCTTCGTCTGATTATGGGCAACATTGAGGGGGCAATTATGCTTTTCGTGTACTATTATGACTGAATGTATACAGTATACGACTGGAACGTTAATCTTCGGGGCTATTTAGATTCTACACATAATACAATCTTCAGACCGGTGTGTTGGCTCAGTTGGTAGAGCGTCCGTCTCACAACCGGGAGGTCGAAGGTTCAAACCCCGGCCGCGTCAGACCAAAAGACTGTAAAAGAAGGGAGTTGCTACTACCTTGTTTGGCGTTCAAGAAGAGCCTCGTCGATCTGGCGCTGCACAGCGGCTGCTGTTCCCACGATGGGCAAAAAAAAATCGGAGTATTTCATTTCTGGTGTCTATTTCGAAAAATAGAATATGGATGGATGGATTTTCAAAGGATTGGTCAAAATGATGGCTAACTTGATGAATATGTGTCCAACCGCAAAAGTGGTCGAAATCAACTTTATTGGTTAGAATCTAGAAGATTTTTAATAATAATAATTGGCATTTACATAGCGCTTTATCAATCTACGACTGTTCAAAGCGCTTTACAATTATTATTACCCGGTCACTGGATTCATAGCATTCCAAGCAGCCTGTTAGGCGCAAACTTGCTAAACCAACCACAATGACGGTTGTTTCCTACCGGTACCCAATTAGCACCTGGGTGAGAGTGGCAAAGTGTGGATTGACGCCTTGCCAAAGGACGCTAGGCCATGGTGGGATTCGAACACACGACCCCCTGATTACCAGGCGAGAGTCAGAACCGCTGCCTCACCACTGCGCTTTTTTAATGTATTTTGACCATTGCCATCGGTCGGACACACAATGTTTATCTTCAGATTGGTTACCTTTACTAATTCTTTTAAGAGCGTAGTTTCAATTCCTAAGTTGAACCTAATATTTGGGGATTATTACCTGCTCTTCTTCTTCTTCTTCTTCTTCTTCTTCTTCTTCTTCTTTTTCTTTTTCTTCTTCTTCTTCTTCACCTTCCCCCTTTCTTCTATTTCTACTTCCAATGAAAATACCGAATTCTGGCGACAAAGAATTCAACATTGTTATTGTATTGGCACAGCAAGTCTTTTTGTTAGCTTTGTGTATCCCCATACAGATATTGGCACAAACAAGCTCATAAACCATGTAAACTGCATTATTCTGTCTTAGGCTTCTACAGCATAATGAATTCCGGTTATAAAAGGGAACAATAGTGGCTGTTTTTGTTAGCATCGGAAGCATCAATTTTAGAAATACATTTATTAGAAGGTTGAATGTATCATTGTCACTGGGAGGGGGGGGGCAAAGAAGGGAGAGGGGACAAGGGCCCAAGGGGTGTATTTATCGATACAAAATGACTAACAAGAGCGAACATGGGTATCACAATTTTCAGAGTGTATTGTGTCATAATTTTTTTTCTACAATAATAAAGACAAAATTTTATGTATATTAAGCCTGTTACTGAATGAGCTGCCCTAATGTTAGAATTCAAATTTAAATTCAAATTCAAAAGTTTACTGACATGAAATCCTGACATTAAAGGATCATAAAAAACAAAGAAACATAAGAAAAAACTAATATAACGTAAGCATGGTAAGCGTAACATAGTAACAACGATTAGGCAAAATCTTGGGATTCAAAACAAAGGAAAGAAAAGAAAAATATAAATGCCAATCTTGGATAAAGTGTTAGATGAAGTTTGTTTTTTAAGGGGGGGGGGGTACTTTGCCATGTAGCCTACCTTCGCTATCCGATATTGACGTATACAGAACTGGGGGGTGTTTCACAAAGATTTAAGTATGACTTAGGTCGCACTTAAATGTCTACGCGTACATGATATGCAACGCGCAATCTTATTGATCAATACGCAATAGTGCGCGTCCTCTTGGCATGATCTGACCAATGCTGTCATGCCTTTTATACTGCGCGCAACTAGACATTTAAGTGCGACTCTAAGTCATACTTAAATCTTTGTGAAACACCCCCCTGGTTCAATATCGAACCATGAAAAAGAATCAACATTGGAACCACAAGTAAATGCAACAAAAACTAAACAAGGCGAACAAAGAAAATGGGATATTAATAGTTTTCTTACGCTGTCGTCTTTCGGATCTTTATTATCTTTTTTACCCGAGTCGACCCGAGTTCTTATGCATTTCACTATTCAATGGGGGTCACTTGTCCTTTTTCTTTAAGCGTAAAAGTGAGTAAAAAATATCGTGCCCTCTTTAAAATGTTTACCCAATGCTCAGTGTTTACTCAACATTACAGTTGTTGTTTAAACTTTGATTTTGATGGGGCGTGATATGGAGGTTAAATGTTGAAACCTTTAATACAATCCAATTTTTGTATAAATTTCAATTTTTAATAATATTCAGAAAACTATATTATGTTTCACTGTTTTCCATTCCATCCTTTATTCTCCGCTTTTTTTTTCTTGGTCGAGAAACTTTTTTTTGGGGGGGGGGGCGGACCCCAGTTGTACGCCAGTGAAGAGTACCCAGGGTTTACAGAGTAAAAACGCTGTATAAAGTTTTTATGCAACGATTTTTCCTATATTGATCTTACCGTACTTGTTTAGATTGGTTCAACATGTGTTTAAACTCAACAAGAACTATTTTTTAGATATTTAATTCTTTAATAAATTAAGCAAGGTTGTTTAACTGTTAAACAACTACTGAGAGGTTTATACAGTAAATAGTGTTGCATGTAACATCGTTTCTACTGTGTATCAAGCCTTCATCGCATATACATATTGCAAGTTTCTGCATACACGGGGTTCAAGTCCCAAACCAGGGGTTCCTGACCCCCACCCCCCCCCCCCCCCCTCTCCCTCAAACTTATCCAACATCCAGAATGTAAGGGTAGGGGGCAATCGGAGTTTGACTGTACTTTTTCAAACCTCGTGCCAAATATAAGGGGAAAATTTAATCTACTCTATTCGTGGCAATTGGCTACATTACTATTAGTTGAGAGTGATAAACAAATTTGCATTTCATGCCTCTGTCGCTGCCCCCCTCCTGTCAGGGAGTCCAGAGTGCCTTCAATTTACACTCGTGTTAATGGGCGCAGCTTGCACAAAAGTACACATGCTACCTTACAATAGTTACAAGATTAGACTCTCCTCAAAGAGTTTTATTCAGTCAGTGCGTTAACGATTGAAATACTGTTCAGAGTATTAACGTGAATAGGACTGCATTCCTACAGTTTTTTGAATATTTATCATCTTCATGCATCAACAGCAAAAAACAACAACAACAACAAACAAAAAATAAACAAAAGTAATTAAAAAAAAACAGAACCCACCTCGATATCTTAACTTTTGAAACACGTATTTGTATTAATGAGTAGGAAATATTAAAGGTTTCATCTTTTTTTTCATAAGTAAAATCTTCATGAAATTAATGGCTCTTGGAAATTTCTATGAACAGTTCCTTTGCCAATCAATACCTGAGATTTTTATCAGTATTAAAATGGCAATACTTTATCTGCCAAGAACATTTATAAATACACTTCTAACGAGCTATATGGAGCCAGATATTTCAAACGTACGCTGAATGCAGGGAGGTGCTACGGGGGTGCTTTGGGGGCGACTGTCCCCATGAATTTTCAAGTAATGAAAAAATATTTTTCAAAAGAGAAGGAAAAAGGCGAATGAGGGGGAAAATAAAAAAGAGAAGACAATCAAAAAGAGTGGTGTGGGTAATTTTAAGCCCCTGTTATTTTATTTTGAACAAATGTGTCATTTTGTCCGCCCCCCCCCCACAAAAAAACCCCAAATAACCTGACTCCGCCCTGGCTGAATATAAGCATAACAATGATTTTTCGTCATTGATTTTATATTCGTGTCAACATTTGTTGTGTATGGTTATGAGTTCAATGTCAGAGAAGAATTGCTATTGTGAGGGAAGTTATTGATGTAAATCATAAAATATCATCGCAGAAAATCGAACGACACGATCGCTATTAACAGTCTCAAACGGGGAAATTCATAAAACATTCCACATGCAAAAAAAATAAAGGGGTCGTCCCTTGTAGATATTGCTATAGTGTCTACTGCTTTGAACAAGAATGTGCAGCTAAACCATGTAAACCAGAGGCAGATCCGGGGGAGGGGGCACATCGGGCCCGTGCCCCCCCCCCTTAAGAGCCATAATCAAATGTTTTAATGTAACAATGGCGTTCTCACACAAGTGTGCGCTCCCTCTCCTCTTTTGAGATTAATAAGATATATTTTTAATGGAAATATGTCGTTCATGCACAAGTAAGTACCCCCCCCCTCTTTTTTTGCTTGTCAAATTTTCCTCAGAAAAATGTGCCACATCCCCCCTTTTAGGAAATCTTGGATCTACCCCTGATGTAAAATATGTTAAATGGGAGTAGACCTATATGTTTTTCTAAACTCTCCCAAAATGTTCTGCATTCATTTTCTATTCATTTAACAATCGTTTAATCACTATATACTGTGTTTTAATTTGCAATATTATCTTTAAAATATACCCGATTCTTCATAACAGGCATGTGTCATAATTTAGACAATCCGCAATACGAAAATGATTCAAGATAGGAAAAGAAATTGTTGATTTTTGAGCTAAAAAAACGGTGTTAGGGGCAAAATTTCAAAAAAGACAACAAACTTGACCTTTCTTAATACAACAATCTAAAAATATGGTTATTAAGATGATATCATTATTTCAACCTTTTCCTTTACTTTCTCTGTCCTCTTTTTTTTCTTGATATAGTGGAAATATTTTGGGGTCCGTGCCCCCACCCCCCAATCTGTACGCAAGTTCGTACAATCACAGTCGTTATCACCATGATATTTCAAAACGTCCCCCTAGTGAATTTATTCTATTTACGAACTAATTATAACAAACAATTACTTCCTATAGTCCTAACACACAGTGACAGCCAGTGAAAGTAATATTTACCTATGTTTTCCCAGTACGTGGTTGTGCCAAGCACTTTTTAGAGTTCATTACACTTTTTTTCTTTTTAATTCGCATCGTTCATCTGCGACCCCACGCTCAATTATGAACCTCTGCCAATGAATCTAAAGTGAGGCTGACAACAACAGAAAAGCCAAAGCAAACTCCTGGCCTCGGAGACTAATCCAACATGGCCTCACACCCCGTAATGTTCTAATGGTAATGATAGAGTGAATGAGCGACTTGGATGAGAAGAAAGTGCCTTGACCTCTATATCATAGACTCGATTGATAGGTGCGGATGATGGTGATGATCACAGCAATTTCATTTTTATCTCTCCCTCTCTTTCCTATTCTCTCCTCAACCTATATTCCCCCTCTCACCTGACGGAGAGAGGGGGCGTTGGGGCCCATGGACCCAAAAGCTTCAAAGGAGAAAAAAGGAAAAGGAAAGAAAAAAATATCTCTTTTTCTAAATATTAGGTAAAAATAACAAAAAAATATAGATATCGTTTTAAATATTTTTTTTATAAAAAAAGGATTTCTTACCACAAAAAATTGACAAACAAAAAAAAAGGTCTTCAACCCCCCCCCCAAAAAAAAAAAAGGAAAATTGACAAGAAAAAAGTCTTCAGGTTCAAAAGACGGGGCACACGTCTGTTTTCATGGCATTTTTACATTTTGAATTATTAATTTGGCTTCTCAAAAGGGGGGCACGTCCCCTGCATGAATTGTGACTTGTCATGGGGGGCAGTCTGCCCCCCTTAGGTACGCTAGTGTGTCTGCCCTCTCAAATTTTTTTACTCATTGCGCAACCGCCCTCACTTCTTTCTCTTCTCTAACTTTGTATTGCTTATATGAAAATGTTATTTTATTTCTATTTTCTGTTCTATTCTCCCCCTCTTTCTCTTCTCCCCTTCTCTCTCTCCCTCTCTCTCTCTCTCTCTCTCTCTCTCTTCTTTCCCTTTCAATAGACATGAATATCATGTATATCGTGAATAGGTATGTACCTCAATACGACCTTCGGAAAGATTGGCCGCCGTGCAGAATTTGTTGAAATAAGCTTTGCCCTTAAGTGTTGCACTTTTAGAGGTTGCAAAAAGGGTTTAGAGGTGGATGCTAAATGGGAAAGTATGATAAAGACTGTTAAAACAATGACATATTGGATAGATAGATAGATAGATAGATAGACAGAGATAGATAGATAGATAGATAGATAGATAGATAGAGAGATAGAGAAACAGACAGACAGACAGACAGACAGACAGACAGACAGACAGACAGACAGATAGATAGATAGATAGATAGATAGATAGATAGATAGATAGATAGAAAGAAAGAAAGATAGAAAGATAGAAAGAGAGAGAGAGAGAACAGAAATTAATTCAATCTACCTATATTTTACAAATGTTGTAATATTTCAATTTTAGCCATTAAAATATTTTGTTAATATAGACGGAATATCAAAGGTTTCTTATTTTGCTTTTTATTTTGATTGACTAATCACTTGATAGTGCGAAGTATACACTTTCGAGCAATATTCTTACATAGAATAGTGTCTGACAGTAACATATTACAGTAATATAGTGTAAAGACTTACAGAGAAAACTGACACGTACAGTATACTAATATTTTTCTTTTCTTGTAAAAATCCAATGGCCACTTTAGGCCATATATTTAGATATTTACCAATGTGTACGTATGTGCTTATACGCACAAGATAGATACTGTTGATAGATAGATAGATAGATGGTATTTATTATGATAAAACTCAATTCGCAGCCATAGGCTAAATTTCATGATTTTGTACAGAGCAAAATTTAATTATACAAACAAGTCACGTCAAAAGGATAGATATTGAAATTAATTATACATTTTGAAAATGAAAAAGGTAACACAATAACTGAATGCACACGAAAATGATAAAGAAAAAAGTGAAAATGACGATAATAAAATAAGTTATTTTACAAAGATGTGAATAGAGAATGATGTTCTTTATCATTTATTTATATGTCTGTAAGGCCTGAAGAGGGCTGAGACAATGGGTTCTGCATTAAAATACTTTCCTTTTTAATGCGGATCAACTTACCAACCAAACTACCGGTGTTTATATTTTGTTTAAGTTTCACTAGACTTGGAACTCTGGTCATTTGCATACATTGGATTGCCGCAAGGATCCATGCTCGGACCGATATTATTTTATCTATTTATTGTATGATTATATTGATATTATTCACAACTCATTTCTGACTTACTTTTACTTCGATTTATAATGGTTTCATCTTCTCGAAAGGAAATCGAGTGTTTCATACAATTATAAAAGCACTCCAGTCATGGGACAACAGTATTGCAAACAACAACAACAACTTCGGACATTATAAGTGGATTGTACGAAATCGTTCATAATATCCACCATCCGAGCTAGTTTATTATACGCACCATCATATTTACATGACTTACGTAGGCCCGTGTAGTGATTACACTTGCGAATGGACGGAAACAGATGATCAATGTCATTCTAATCTTCATATTCCATTGCCATATTTCAGTTTACGTGTATTTTACTATATACTATACGGGTTTGACAAAAATGCGTTTATGCGGGAGCTCAGCGACGTGTTATGATATAGGAAAAGTAATGGCAATTGTTGTTTTGTACTTTTAGAGGTGATGATAGTACTAATAATGCTGCTGTGTAGTAGTTTAGTACACTGTAAAAAAAAACAGTTGAAATGACTCAATAATATTGTGGCAAAAAATTGCCTTTTCAAGTATTTATGAGTTTGGCAGTTTTAAGTAGAATTTACTTTTTTTTTCTTTGCATCCATTTTACTCAAGAAAATTAAGTTACAATAACTTAATTCAATTAAGTAAAACAATCACTAAAATATTTGGAAAAAAATTCAAATGGAGTGGAATTTCGTGTACTCGAAAGTCCGCTCCCCCATCGTCCCACTTTTAGGAGCATCATTTTATCCAAATATTAGACTCTGTCCATTGTCACTTACCTGTGCATGCATAGGTACTGACATTCATATTTATACGCGATCGTTTTATTCTTACATAAACAGTAAGAATAATATAAGCATTTTCCAAAAACCTAAAAAGATATCTCAAATTTTCTGCTAAATGACTATTTAATGTTCCTCTTTCTTATTAAAAGTAATTAAAAAAACATATACTTGCTCTAATGAATATTCATGCATTATTTGAATAAGGCGTCAATTGAAAAATATAAGTATATTCAACATGATTTTATAAGTAATTATCATCTTTGCCTAATTGAGTTAGATTTACTCAATCGAAGCAAGCTATAGCAATACGTGAATTTTCTTAAATGTATATTGAACCCAAATAAATCAACTAAATTAAAAGACAAGTTAAAATACTGAAAAAAGAAAAATAATTATAAATTATAGATTCTACTACTGATTCAGATTTTTTAGTGTATATAGTAGTAGTAGCAGCAGCAGCAGTAAAGAGAAGTATTATTAGTAATAGTAGTAGTAGCAGCAGCAGCAGTAGAAGGTATACCCCTGTGACTGTGAAAAATATGTCATTTTGCCCCCCCCCCCTACAAAAAATAACCTAGCTCCGCCTTACAATGACTTGTCTTCATTGATTTTATATTCGTGTCAATAATCGTTGTGTAAGGAGTTCAATGTCATAGAAGAAGTGCAATTGTGAGGGAAGTTAGTGATGTAAATCATAAAATACCATTACAGAAGGTTGACACAATCGCTATTAACAGACACAAACGGGGAAATTCATAAAATTTTCGAACACTTTCCACTTTCATATTCAATTGCCATATTTCAATTTATGAGTTTTTTTGACAAGGTGTGTTTATGCGGAAGCTTATAGCGACAGTAGTAGTAGTAGTAGTAGTAGTAGTAGTAGTAGTAGTAGTAGTAGTAGTAGTAGTAGTAGAAGTAGTAGTAGTAGTAGTAGTAGTAGTAGTAGTAGTAGTAGTAGTAGTAGTAGTAGTAGTAGTAGTAGTAGTAGTAGTAGTAGTAGTAGTAGTAGTAGTAGTAGTAGTCTAATAGTATTTATATTTGTCCTATACAGAAAGGGGGTCGAGGAAGTCGATCATTCTTTTTTCTAAGAATTTTCAAACAAGTAAAGTAAAACTTCCCATCTTTTACGTTTGTCATTACCAGTTTAGGAGAAAAAATAGAATTCTCAATTCCGGGAATTGGGGCAAAATGGGGAATGCGCCTGCCATATGTGTTCCCCTCTTTTCACGCAAGTATGTAGCCTATTTTGCCAGTTGCTATTCTGTTGGTGTTTGGTTTGGTTTGTGTCAACCGATCTTAATATAGGGCTATTAATTTTTTTCGGGGCTACTTTTCACAGCAAAATATTGATTGAAATAAATGGAGAAAAATCAAACTAAAACAACACTCAAAATTTGATCAAATCGGATATGAAATAATAAAGTTATGACATTTTAAAGTTTTGCTTATTTTTCACAAAACAGTGAAATGCGCAACGCAGTAACATGCAAATGTGACAGACGATATTCTCTACCACTCGCTATTTCTTTTGTTTTTTATTGTTTGAATTATACAATATTTTTTTTTACAGATTTGACCATAAGGACCAACTTGACTGAACCGTATGGTATCAAACAAGGCTAATTCCACAATGTTCAGGGAGTGATTAATCATTGTTTCACTTGGCAATGAGGAGAACATTAGAATATTTCATATATAATCAAAATACGAAAGAAATAGTGAGTGGGTGATGTCATCAGTTCCCTTATTTGCATACCGACCAGGATGTGCATATTACTGTTTTTTTAATTAAGCGAAACTTTTAAATGTCATAACTTTCTTACTTTACATCCGATTTTGATGAAATTTTCAGTGTTATGTTTGTTTGGTTTTTCTCTGTTAATCAAAATGATTTTTTTTTACAGAGACCACATCACTTCGTTTCGATTTATCAAGTAAATTTAGATACCTTTTCTTGTTTTCTTCTTTGTTTCGTTGATGTTTTGCTTATTCTTATCTATTCCATCGTTTACTATAAATTGGCATGTATGGGCCACGCCCCCTCTATCACCATGAACTTAGGCTTTGACTCACCATCAACAGTTGCCTTGATATTGGACAGCTGACGTATCACGTGACCTGATGAGAATGAATCACGAAAATGTAGACTAAGTTCGTCAGGTTTATAACTCACCTTTCACAAACCCGGGCCATATTTCAATGTCAACTCGACCCGTCAGAAATTAAGCCAGTATAATTGGAGGATTTCGATCGATTTAAACTTTGACAATGATTAAAACAGATGACCAGTCAAAACAGTCAAAACTGATGAAAAGGTCTCAGTGTATACGAACGTATAGAACAGTTACAAAGAAGAAAATTGTCAAGGCCAACAGGACATCGCTTTGATTTATGCTTAGTAAAGACTGTTGAAAAGTATTCCCTTACTTTTCCTCTATTACTGGCGCACAGATATAGGGTTTGGGGACAATGCCTACCCCCCCCCCAAAAAAAAAATCACAATCAAGAAAAAAAAGAGAAAATGAAACAAAAAGGAATAGAAAGAGGGTAAAGTGTTACACTATTTTCTTAATATTGAGTCCAAATCTATCATAAAAATAGTTTTTCTTACTTAAAAGCTCGTGCACTTTTCCCCGTTCTCTTCGCTTGCTTAAAGTTTCAAGAAATATTGCTCCATTCGTCATTCCGGACCCCCTCACAACATGTTGGGCTCATTATCATGCTACTGCCAGAAACACACAAGATAGCAAAGAAAAAATATTTAAAACAATCATTGGGCACCCCCCCCCCATCTGTGATATTCATGCAATTTACAATATTCCTCTAGGGACACCAAGAGCTTATATCTCAGCAGTATAGCTGTTTAGAAGAGTTTAGTTGCGAAAGGGGTTAGGTCCACTTTGAACCATTCCGAGAAAAACACATTTTTTTTATTCACACCTATTGCAATATTCTTATGAGAAACTAAATTGCCATGATGTACTACCCTAACATAAAATTGGGTGTAAAAGAAATCTACTTGTCTTCGATTTTTTTCTATATATTTTTTTACATTGTCATTGTGGACCTAACCCTTTTTGCAAACAAACTGAAATGAATCCAATCTCTTTTGATTAAAAATTGATTTTCTTTGCAACTTTTATTCACGTTTTCATTTTTTTATTAAAATTTTCTTTTTTCTCATCAGAGTGACTTAGTCAGGTCCAGATTTTAAAAAATGTGCTCAGAAAAAGTGCTTTAGGCATTTTGTGTTAATGCTAATTTATCAATTGTTTTAAGGTAATTCAGGGGTGCTGAACCCAAAAATGCTGTTTGCCAAACTTGATTCCGACGTTTTCATCCTCAAATCGGCAAAAAACAAAATGGCGGCATTTTTAATGCAGTTTCCCATATTTAACGATTTTTATGGGTGATTATATAAAAAAAATGGGATCTATGCGTTATTTTTGATACCCATGGTTGCAAACATAATGTGTCCGATTGATTCGTCGGCCATCTTTAATTCCAAGATGGCTGCCATGATTCACAGCTGCTGATTTGATAAATAATATGGCAAAATGTTTGATAATTTTTGGGCGATGCTGGCATATTCACATGGGAATCTTTAACGTGTCCGCCATTTTTTCCTGGCCTGCATAGCAGAAGCAAGACATGGACGTCGCTTTTCCGACGGCGGCGGCGAAGTCAACATCAAATCTTAACCGAGGTTAAGTTTTTGAAATTTCATAACTTTTAGGGTTTAGATGTTTATTTCATGAAATTTAGGCATGTTAGGATTAAACAAAGTCTATTGACACAGGTTATAGTTACAAAACGTTGTAAAGGTTATCTGGAAATCCAACATAGCGTCCACAACGGCAGTCGTTGTGCCATCAACTCAAAAATGAAGTAAATCCTCAAAATCAAAATTATCAAAAAACTTTCAAGGCAAATAATGAATCAGGACATGTTTACAAGATAGTCAGTGAGTGTGTCAGAGGATCCTAAATTACCTTCCAAAATGGCGTCTATAATGGACGTTGTAACTTTGAAATGGTCCAAAGTCATATAATATTCACCTGGTAGAAATAACTTTGGGGTCTACCGAGAATAAAATAAAACATATAAAAAATAATGATTCCAAAGGGAAAATTACATTGGAAAAAATTGAAGGTTTATCAGTGGTGCAGTTTTGCCCCCCCAAAATAATGATGGCTTAAAAAATAGTTGCTATTTCTTAAAAATCTGGATGCAAAGTTCATATACTATCTACTTACAATGCAAGAACTTTTTGGCCTTTCTCGTGATTTCAAGGGTCATATGACATAGATGAAGACAGATTACAGGGAACCACTGTTGTCCATTTTGTCAAAAAATTGAAGAACGCTCCAAAAGTTACATTCAAATTGGCCACCATTATTACAAAAATGACAATACTTCATATCCCATCTAAAAGTAGTGCCACTATTTTGGTGTCTCTGTTTCTAAGACTCATTAAAATATGTTTTACAAGAATTAGTGAATAATTAGGTGGTGGTGCACCAATAAGTAAACATCCAAAAACAAACTTTAAAAAATAAGGTACACTTTCATCTAAAAATTTCCATAATTCACTGATAAGTATTTCAAGACACGTCATTTTTGTGCTCAGGACTATCCTATCGTTTCATGATTACGGGACAACGGTCATTTTCACGCAATTTTAGAAGTTGCTGTGGACTTTTTACGACGAAAAGGAAACTGACCATCTTTTTTATTTGTTCCGATTTATTATTTCAGCCTTCAAACCATAATACATGTAGTGTGGATATTGTTCACCCAATTATGACTATGTTTAGCTGATGGAAGTCTTTTAAGACTCACTTTGAAAGCCAACTTTAAATAATAGGAAAAATGGACCGCTTCATACCATTGTAACTAATCCAAAAGTATTATTCAGCCCTTGAAACCATAGTGTATGCAAAAACATCATATTTCCCAAATGGATTTTAAATAGATTATGTCAATTTTTGAGTATCAGCAGCCATTTTAGTCTCCTTAATTGGAAGCCATCTTGGATTTTTAGGCATACAGGACCATTGATTGCCCTTGTAACTTATCCTAATGTATTACTTGACCATTTATACCAGGAGTTAGACAACATAATCATAAACCCCAGGCGGATATTAAACAAACTATGACAGTCTTTAGGTAACAATAGCCATTTTAGACTCCAAATTTTGGAAGCCTTTTTGGATTCTTGGACATGCTGGATCTCTGACTGTCCTTGTAACTTGTCCTTATTTATTACTTGACCCTTTAAACCATGGGTTAAACACAAAAATCATATACGCCGGGCTGATACTAAACAAACTATGTCAGTTTTTCGGTGAGAACGGCCTATATAGACTCCATTTTTTGGAAGCCATTATGGATTTTTGGACATAATGGAACCACTAACTGTCCTTGTAACTTGTCCCAATCTAATACTTGACCTTTTAAACCATGCATTATACTGAAAAATCATATTCTACAGGCGGTTATTAAACAAACTGTGTCGGTTTTTAATTAACGACAGACATTTTCTACTCCATTTTTGCAAACCATCCTGGATTTTTGGACATGAGGACCATAGAATGTCTTTTTACTTGTCCCAACGTATTTCTTGACCCATTAAACCATGGGTTAGACACCATCGTCATATGCCCAAGGCAGGTATTAAACATGTCAGGTTTGAGAGTTTTAGATAACAACAGCTATTTTAGACTCCAGTTTTGAAAGCCATCTTGGATTTTTGGACATAGTGGACTGTTGACTGTTATTGTATCTTGTTCCGGCTTACTTCTTGACCCTTGAAATCACCAATGAATACAACCCAAATAAAAGACACTAAAATACGTAAAAGATGAATTATGAATTTTTAGGCCATGGCAGCCATTTTTACGCAATCTTGGGTTTTCAGGTACCCTGGAGTGCTTATGTTCACTCTTTCCTTTTTCACCTTCCACCATTGAATGCATGTATGCACCGGAAAGGTGTCTAGGGTAGTTAAAGTGCCGGTTATTTTAATTTTCAGTTAATGGCGGCCATCTTAGACGCCATCTTGAATATAACCACTTTCCCGGATACGGATTTTGGTGGATTTTTAGTATGTTATTTTTGAGATCAAATAGTACCAAAAACCGTTGACAAACATTTTTGTTTCAAGTTTTGGGGGTCAGAATAGAGTAAAAATGGGTGTAGAATGGCGGCCATTTTGTTTTTGCCAATTTGAGGATTTTAACATCAAAATCAAGATTGGCAAACAGCAAATTTGGACTCAGCGCCCTCAAATTATGATAAAGCACTTCTCAATTCAGCATTAACACGATTTGCCTAAGGCAGTCTACTTTTCTCAAATCTGGACCTGACTAACTAAAGATGTATCGGTTTTGAGACAGAAAACAATAAAATTTATGAAAAATGGACCTAACCCCCTTTTGACAAAGAAGCTCTTCAGAAGAGTTTGGTTGCAAAAGGGGTTACTCAAAGAAAATCATTTTTCATATTCTCCCATATTGCAATATTCTTATGCGAAACTACTTTTTCATGATATCCTACAATGAGAGCATAACATTTGGTGTAAAGAAATCTACATGTCTTCATATTTTTTTAGAATATTATTTTCAAAAGTATTCTGTGTGGACCCAACCCCTTTTGAAAAAAGGGAATTTCTTCGCCATTTTAATAGTTTTTAATGGGAATTTCTACTTTTCTTTGGTATCATCTTATAGAGCTTCTAAAAATCTTTACAGTGAGACCCCCCCCCCAAAAAAAAATAAAAAATCAAATTTGACGAAAAATTGACCTTTTGCAAGTAAGCTCTTCATTTATGATGATATAGTTTGACCATGATAATGTGAAAAGTCATTGCCCTTCGTCTAATATAGTCCTATATACCTTAGTCACTTCTGGACACCTGACATTGCCCATCTATTAAGTGAATATTGAATTTATCTTTTGTTTTGTCCGTGCCCATGACGTTCACATAAAATAAGTTGTCATTTTTTGTCCATCTGCCTTCACGTCGAATCAAATTTAGCTGGCTAGCAGGCATCATCGCCACGCCACAAATGCCAACATACAGACTGTTTTCTACGAAATGGTTCTTCGCTTCAACATGGGGAAACTGACCAAAGTTGACAAAGGCCATGTGGCGTATCACGGGGGGGGGGAGATGGGGCAGGAGGGATGGAGCCCCATGGTTCACTTTCCGAACATATTTTTTTTTTTTGAGGATTAAAATTCCATCTGAACGGCCAATGAAGCAATCGGTTTTAAAAGTTGGAGGGGACGATAATTTATGTGTGAACGCGTGATTGGCATGCAAACTCATGCATGCATGCATGCAAAAGTATTATATCTGGAGACTTTTCATGATATGGAATTCTGACAATTCAGTTCTGGTGTATGATTAACGGTTTACAATCGTCCGTTTGAACCCTCTCAACACTCATGAAAATTGATTATAGGAAATTTATTAGCTCTTTTAAAACAATCAAATTCAATATTTTGGAATTTTCAGTAAATGTGTATATCCTCTTTATACCGCGAACATGATTTCATGAATAGAGCGAAAATTAGTTTTATAACATACATGCATTGTTATTTTGGTACAAGAAATTACTCTTGGATTTTGAAAATTATTTTTGCTTTTGATACTTTCTTCAATTCTTATGCTCAAGCATAACTCTTTGGATCCATCGTATTTCTATATTAGTCTCCCGTATTGAAGAGTACACGGGTATAAATAAGGGAAGAGTTTGCAATCGATCGACGGCGCTTTGCTTGGACCGCACCGCTCTGTTTTGGCGATCAGGGGCTCATGCACGGTGGCTGCAGAGCCCGGGGGCCACTTCCATTGACGAATGGATACCATGCGCGACCATGGGGTCTCGAAAAGCACCCTAAACACGTATTTTCCACATTTCGAAAATGCACCTCTTAACAAGTATTGGCGTCTGAAACCCTACCCTTAACAAGAATTGGAAACAAGTGGAATGCCTCTGGCCGTCTCACCTGCATCACGCAGTTCAATATAGCAGCAGTGCTGACTTTGAAAACTACTCTAACTCGCACAAGATGTTCAGTGATACATGGTTACTCTTATGTCCACTTTTTTATGAACTAGACCAATAAACTTACAGAGATATGATGATTATTCAACAAAAAACCCCAACATGGCCAAAGTTCATTGACCTTACATGACCTTTGACCTTGATCATGTGACCTGAAACTCGCACAGGATGTTCAGTGATACTTGATTACTCTTATGTACAAGTTTCATAAATCAGATCCATAAACTTTCAAAGTTATGATGGTAATTCAACAGATACACCCAATTCGGCCAAAGTTCATTGACCTTTGACCTTGGTCATGTGACCTGAAATGCGCACAGGATGTTCAGTGATACTTGATTACTCTAATGTCCAAGTTTAACGAACTATACCAATAAACTTTCAAAGTTATGATGGTAATTCAACAGATACCCCCAATTCGGCCAAAGTTCATTGACCCTAAATGACCTTTGACCTTGGTCATGTGACATAAAACTCATGCAGGATGTTCAGTGATACTTGATTAACCTTATGTCCAAGTTTCATGAACTAGGTCCATATATTTTCTAAGTTACGATGACATTTCAAAAACTTAACCTCAGGTTAAGATTTCGATGTTGATTCCTCCAACATGGTCTAAGTTCATTGACCCTAAATGACCTTTGACCTTGGTCATGTGACATGAAACTCTAATAGGATGTTCAGTAATACTTGATTAAAGTGATTGGTTAACATTGGTTTGACTTTTAAAAAATCTGAGCTAGAAGGTCACACTTGTCACCTGTGTCTTTGATATGTTACAAAAATGAAGCCCTGAAAAAATTGCGGTCGAAAATCATTATTTAGTGCTTCAAAAATTGAAATATAAAGTGACCGGAAACACCATCTTAATTTCATCCCATACAGTTATGTGTACTATTTAGGCGTCTATAAGACGCCTATTTACAAAATTGGGGTTTGCCTTGTAGTTTTAGCTTTTCATTCTCAATAATGGTTGTTTTCAGGGTTTATTAGTTCTAATACATGCACTTGTACACATGTTTCATCTTGGTTTGAGAATTTTTTAAATCGGCTGCTCACAAAGTTAAACAAAACCTTTAACCTTATGGCCAAGTTTCATGAACTAGGTCCACATACGTTTTAAGTTATGATGTCATTTCAAAAACTTCACCTCAGGTTAAGATTTGATGTTGACGACGCCGTCGCCGCCGCCGTCGGAAAAGGCGGCGCCTGTAGTCTCACTCTGCTATGCAGGTGAGACAATAAAACGATACTCTTGGCAAGTATTCCCTGAAATGAACCCCTAAACAAGTATACAGCGATATTCTATTGTTATGTCACAGGTCCGTCGATCGTCGGTTTTACCTTTTCAGTTACCATTTGGTTTATTACGGCCCCAGCTTCCACACCTCGCGAAAATCGGACTCTAAACAAGTGCGTTGGGGCAAAAAGGACATCCTTTATAAAACATTTTAATTTTGTTTTATCATCCCCGCAAATTTGACCCTATTATTTCATTTATTTTTGTGCTTTTGACACCCTTATCACGTTACGTACGTAACGTGCCCTATCTTGAAAAAGACATAATTTTTACGTGTTTTTTGGTCGCACATGGTATTGGTATCCACTCGTCAATGTAAGTGACCCCCCCCCCCCTCGGGATTCGTCCCTTGTTCGTGTGTGTTGATTTTGCTGTCGCCAGTGGCGGCACCGGGATTTGTAAAGTTAAAGTGATGGCCCAGGCTGGAAATATTGATATCTCAATAAATAGAGTAAAATGCACAAAAACAAAATGCTGAAAATTTGATCAAAATTGGATCACAAATAAGTTATTAAATTTTCAAGATTTGCGTTAATCCGGTGAAACAGTTCTAGCCATGTCTTTATTGATATACATTAGGAGGGCTGATGATGTCATATCCCCACTTGTTTTTTTTTTTGTATTCTATCATGTGAAATTAGGTTTATTCAAAAATTTTGTACTAAGAACTGCATTGACAACTGATTAAGTACATTATATATTTCATGCCGCTACTTATTTCATCATAATGAAGACACACCATTTACATAATGTATGAAAAATGAAACATTTATGATTTCATGTAATAACATAACAAAAAGGAAAGTGGGGATGTGACATCATCAGCCCACCTCATAAATATTCATGACGATGTGCATATAACTGTTTCAACAAAATATTGATAAAATTTCAAATTAAATAACTTTGTTATTTGTTATCCGATTTTGATGAAATTTTCAGCATTTTGCTTTGTAAATTTTACTTTATTTATTAAGATATAAGCATTTTCAGCCTGGACTAAATAATATGGGAGGGGGCAAGGGTGGACAGGAAAAGGGCGAAAAATCCTATTAAGTTTTAGAATTTTAATGAATTTACAGCTTTGTATGTCTCTTGTGACAGCATCGATCTATCAACGAATTACTCTGCATTTGTTTTTTTTTTTATTCTTCAAAATAATTTCTTGGAGGGGAAGTCTAGGGCGGTAAATGCCCCCACCCCTCCCCTCTACTCCCGGTCCAGCCACTGGCAATCTCAAAACTTTGAATTTCAATGGTCAATGCCATCAATTTTAATGTGTAAGTTTTTCATCATCAAGACACAAAAACACTCCATTTCAGTGTGCAACTGTATTTGTGAGAGAGGGGGTGAATATTCTTCAATAAAATAAACACTTGATCATGTTGATTAACTGCTGATTGCTTTTGCGCCAGGGACTTATCTCCTTTTTGTTTCGTTCATACTTTCTAGTTTTTTCTCTAAATCATCGTTCGCTTTCCGGTGACTTCTTTGCGTTTTCTTTAAGAAAACGAAAGTCGTAGAAATTCTTTCAACACGGATCCGATCCGCACAGATCTTCATCCTCTTTGAAGTTTCTCCATTGGTGCACGGTTTGTATAAATCAGTAATAATGAAGGAAATTGAAGAAAACGGCTGATGTGAGGAGATATAAGTCCCTGGATAAGAACTTGACAAATTAGAACACCGCAGTGAGCTCGACTCATCACGGTCATACAATGTGACGAGCGAGCAGCTGACGTATTTCTTGGCTGAAAAGTGCAATGGAACTAAACCTTTTCAGTTCTTCTTTTATCATTTTTTTTTCATCCATTATTTTTTTTAGTTTATCTATTTCTTTTCTTTCTATGATTCTCTAAATCTCTCTCTCCGGATTTTTTTCTGATTTTTTTTTACTTTCTGTTTCTTTCCCCCTTCTTTGTTTTCTATTTTCGTTTAACTTTCTTTGTCACCAATGCGCTTTCTTTCTTTCTTTCCTCCCTTGTTTCTTTCTTTCTTTCCTCCCTTCTTTCTTTCTCTTGCTTTCTTTCTTTCTATGAATTCTTTGGGGTTTTTTGAGGTTTTTGGGGGAGTTTTATTTTTGCTTGTCATTTTGTCTGGGACGAAATCCTTTATTTGTGGTTGAAGACCTCTTTTTTTTCATTTTTTGGCGGATGATTTTGCCCCCCCCCCCCACCTCCTGTGGAAATCCTAGGTACGCAGCTGTCTGGGCCCCGTTGCATAAACTTAACTTTTATATTAACTTTGTCATCCAATGGTAACTGCCATGGTCACGCTTATCAACAGCCAATCAAAATAATGGATTCTATGCAAGTTACTATTGGATAGCAAAGTTACCATTATGGCACTTGTTCACTGCATGCTACCACCCTGCCTGTGGGGAATCTACAGGTAGGACTATGGTATGCCAATGTTGTACAGAGCTCACACTTTAAAAAATCATTTAAAAATCACTTTTGTGACCAAAATTACTAATTTCCATACAGTTGCAATTCATTTTTCATTAGTTACTTTGGAATAATTTTTGTATTCACCAGAGAGCTCAAAAACTTGAATTTTGGGCATATTTTTGTGTACGCCCTCTATTGGTGGAAAGTAATATGGCAAGAAAATTTTCATTTTTTGATCTCTATTTTTTCATTAAGAAAAAATAATTTAAAGAATTAAATTCACTTAAAAGCCGATTCATATGGTGAATAGCGGTATTGGAAACTAACAGTGCAAGAAAATCAAGCATTTGTCCCGAAGAAAGAGAAAATAAGCCAAACATTGCTACCCTTATTTTGCAGCACATTGAGATGTAGCTGAGAACAAGGTTATATCATAACCTTGTTCATTGAATGAGTGCATTATGGCAACTTTTATGCACCGTACCGGGGCCCAGATCCAGATCCCGCGGCGAACCGATGCGAGGGACCGAATCGATTGACATATTTTTTGGCATTTTTTTTACCTCTCTCTCTCTCTCTTTCACCATTGCCGATGTTGACGTTCATGCGATGACCAGATTTTCCAGGTCTTTTTTTTCAATACGTAATGACTTATAATTAATAGAAAGAGTAGACCTAAACAAGATTTATTGCCAACTTACTTTCAATCTAGAAAATGGGCGAAAATTAGTTAAGAAATGTCCTGGTCGAATTGATTATAACAATGGTGATCACAAATTGTTGTTTTGATAGCATTATTTCACCTTGGTCGATTATATGCCGCCATAGAGCTATTAACAGCTCCATGATGCAACCGAAAAGTTATAAAATGATACATGTATTTTTAACTCCAGCCATACCGGGATCAAATCAAAGAGATTACAGACAAGTCCAACGAACAATTTCCGGATATACGTACAGTGCAAAGATATAGGCTACAGGGCATTTCCATTTCTTCCCCACAGTCAGACTCGCTGTTTTATAAATTATTTTGAGTTAATTAATAACAGGAAACGAGTCACAGATTGATTGGAGGCTCCGATTGTTTACATGACGCATTTATTAACAAGATGCTCTATAACAAGGCAAAACGATAGGTATATGGGGTGCCGACTGGGGGCTTGGGTTGCACCGTGGACTGTGCCAATCAGTGTTGGCCACTGATCTCTCCCCTAACTGGATATGCGGGGAGGGTCCTTTGTTTGAAGCCAGCGAGTTCTATTGTCCGCCATACCAGTTCCCCCAAAAAGAACGCGATCGCTCCATTAGCATATGCATTGTGAGCGATACGCTAGCTGTCTGCACACTGAAGCTCTTGCTATTTAAACAAAACTTCATATATATAAGGTGCCAGAATTCGCAATTTTCTTGAAACCATGGTACTTTCCCAGTACATTTCGGAAACATAATTTTGAATGGGTTGGTGTTTTTCTCACTTAATGAAGAATGGATGAAATCTTTGAATTGTCTATGGGTATTTTGGAGGTTTGCCAAATAACCTCTTAGGATCGATAGGGCGACGATTTTCTAGGTTATGCAGGCTTATAACACTGGACTTGAAACCCCCTTTAATTTAAGTCCACCCCCCAAAAAAAAATCAAACAAGTGTAACACCGAAAATCTCATAAGTAAAACTTTAAAAATATAACTTTCATATTTTACTTCTGATTTTGATTAAATTTTGAGCATTATTGTGTGGTTTTTCTCTCTATTCAAATAATCGTTTCTGTGAGGTGGACTCGCCCCTTAAAGGACAAGTCCACCCCAACAAAAACTTCATTTGAATAAAAAGAGAAAAATTCAACAAGCATAACGCTGAAAATTTCTTCAAAATCGGATGTAATGTGAAATTTATGGCATTTTAAAGTTTCGCTTCATTTCACTTATGCACATCTCGGTTGGTATTTCATTATTTTAACATTTTGTGCTTCAGGCAAATATTTTTCTGAGTTGGACTTGACCTTCTCTCTTTCTCTCCTTCTGTCACATCGATCGACCCTCTTTAATTGTCCTCTACCCAGTTTGTTCATATAGGCAGCGGAAGCGGGGGGGGGGGGGGTCCTGTCCCCCTAGGTGGGGGATAGACCCCCAAAATTTATGTTGACAACTTTTTTTTGTTCTTTTTGCTTGTCAATTTTTTTCCTGCATCCCCCCTAAATTCAGGTGGGTGGACCCCCCTAAAATCATTGTGGTCCGCACTAAAATTCTGGTTGATATCCTTTTTTCGATGCTTGTCAGATTATTTCTTTTGTTTTGCATCCTAAATTTTGGGTTGATAACATTTTTTGTGCTTGTCAGGTTATTTTCCTTGCGTCACCCCCTAAATTTCTGGTTGATAACCCCCCTTTTTTGCTCCACCGAGACATTTTTTTCTTTGAAGACATTCGGCATCTCAAAATAAGTTCTGTGAAATTTCTGAAGTCTGTAAATCCGTCTCTGTAGCTTAATGTCTTTTTTTGTTCTGTTTAGAAAATGATTTCTTGGAAAAAATAATTCGATCTATTGTTGACAGAGAAATATCACAAATCCACATGCCACAAGTTACATAACCACCTAAAGTCCTAGTCCTACCGTACATGTACCTCTAGCTTGTAAATTTTATTGTCCTTTCACAAATAAAAGATAAAATAATTTTCAGAATACCTTGTAGATCCAGTCCTTGTCCATTTCGGTCAGGATCTATGCTTCGCAAATTTTTTTTTTAACTCCTCCGAAACGGCAGATTTTCAGTTTTAACTTAAATCAAATTTCAGAATACAGGCTACACGGTCAGTATTTTCGTGTCTCGTGATATTCTTCTGTCCAAACATGACTGATAAACTCATAAAACTTGGTGACATTTGTGAATATTAATAAACTGAATATTTATTAGAATCATGGTTTAAATTTATCACGCTTCCAGATAAATCACAACAATCGATTACCCCCCCCCCCTGAAGTTTTAAAGTTTTTGAAACTTGCTCTGGTAATTTAGAATTACCACACATGTATTTGAGCACATGGGACTACAAAAAGTCTACAACTATGCAGTTCACCAGCTTGTCTTATCTGTGAAAAGTAATCCCCTTTTCTCTGTTTCCACGGTCGTCACGATAAGTGCAATTATACGTGGCACAGGACGACATCTTAAACTTTGAATTAGGTATAAATTCATATTGAAAAGTGCTGTTATAAGAGTTGATCTGGTAAGTATAATTAAGATTGATACTATTGTCGTGAACCAGACTCTACTTCGATTTTGGCTCTTTTGGGGGAACTCGGCGTGCGGAGGTACCAACTTCCGGTGCTTCAACACGGAATAGGCCAATCAGCGTTATTGTTCCCATCCAGATAAGGGAGAGATCAGTGGTGTTGGCCATATGCTCCAATTTGTGACCTAGATTACACGCCAACTGAGTGGTTGGGGGAAACGACTGCAGAGGAGGGGCGGTCGAACTAAAAACAAAAGAAGAAGACAAGAAGGCAAATGAAAGGAGTAATGATAAAAAATGAAATCGTTTTATAGATTTAATGATGAAGTCTATAAGAAAATTGGACTACGGTATATTCTAAGAAGGGTCAGTTTCTTTTGCTCACCCGAAAATCGTATGAGTTCTGTCGCTCTTTTTTTTTTTACTCCACTAGGTGGAGCAGTGGCTGCTTCGTGAGAGAGCGACCTCCTCCTGAACTGAAGGTTAAGGGTTCAATCCCGTCCGATCGAGTTATGCTGGTCATACCATCCCTTTGCCTACTTGCCATGCGATTGATACATTGGAGTGCATGTTGCGGGAAGTGACTTGAGCTAACGTTATTCGGGGCCATCGGGATTACCAGTTGATAGTTCCAGCGATTAATATTGGTATAATAAGTGTAGGCCTATAATCATCACCATCATCATCGTCATCATCATCATCATCATCCTATCCTCTCCATAATCATCACTTAGTATTGTCCTCATTATCAGAGCTAGGCTATCATCGTTCTTTACAACCACAAACAATTTCGTGAGTATTGGGCACATTCGGCCTCTGATCATCACTCGATAGCAGTGGGATTTCTTGTCAAGGCATTCAAATGATTATATTAGGAAAGCAGACAGCTTCTTCCGCGATATTACACTCAAAGGGTTATTTAAAAGTGGCCTATGGGTAACTCGTCTGGGTGACGAAAACGAAGGGGATGGGAGGTGGGGTAAGTCGACCCTGTCGCCTCAATCCTGAAGTGCATTTAAATCAACATATTTACGTTTCAAATTCATAGACTTTTCTGTGGAATGTGGAAAACTCAAAAGGGGCACTTTCATCTCTGAAACGAATCCCGCACAATTTTTGCAAAGTTCGAGGAAATCGGGCGCTCGATGTATTGTGCTGTTCTCTCCTCTAAAACTAAATGACAGGATAAACGCAAGACCAACTGGGTTTCCTCTCTTTTAATAAACGATTTTAAAATATTGATTTATTGGCATGCTTCACTCTGACTCACGAGGGGTTGTATCGAAGAGGAGAGGGAGGTGGCAGGCAAGCCACGATTTTGACAAGATTTCCGTTCACTAATTCAATGAATGTCTTCTGTAAAAGTTATGGGAGGGTAATTCTTCCAATTCTTGGTCATGTTTGCAGCTTTCGTGTGTTTGTTTACATTTTCTGTTTGTCCATGCTCTCACCAACTCTGCATCCATCTCTCTTTTAACCATTCTTCTGTGTCCCCCTCCCATTACCCCTCCTTCGCTCCGCCCCCCCCCCCCCCTCTTTCTCTTTCCCTCTATAGCCCCCTTTCCAAGAAACGCCTACATTATAGTAATGTAATTTGTTTAAAGGCTATAGAAATGAGTTGTTGGGATGGAACAGACAGTATCGTCATATTTCCAATACAGTCATTTATAGGTCGGGAGAGGAGGGGGTAGGGTACCCCACACTTTCATCAGACCCCCCCCCCCTCTTTCTCTCTTGGTATTCTCATGAATATTGTCTGGAGCTATCAACGTCACACAACAAAAGTACACAAATTTAATACAATAGTTGTGTAAAATTAGCATGTGTTTGTATAATTGCTTCATCCATAAACTTTATGAGAAAATGCATGAGAATCATTAAAAAGGGAGACTAAAAAAAAAAAAAAAAATAATTCAGCAAATTTTAAAGCTCTGTTGGAGTTTTTTTTTAAATGTCAAATTAACTGAATTGTTTTCTAGTATTCTCAACGACGTGTAGCTTTTACCTGTCATCTGTTAGTTTCATTACTATTTTACAGATATTCAAAGTTTCAGACTTCCTATATGAATGGAGGATTACAGTTCAAACAAGCATGGACATATTGTGTGTTTTGAACTCCCAGTCCAATAACTGTAGTGTGGGTAACTTTCAATTCTCATTCAGTTTCTATCAAAATGTGATATATTGGTGACAATGAAACCTTTGTCATTTGAAAACCCAAAATATTCTACTATGGTTAAAAGCCCAAAGGCATCAACACACTTCACAAACATTATGATGATGAACTCAAAAGAGTAAAACATGATGAGCTAGGGCGGGGGGGGGGGGGGAGGACAGTGCCAATAAAATTTCTGGGAGCAACATAATTTTTGTATAAGATACTAAGACCTGGTTAAATGAAAAGGTTATACATACATATTGATTTTGGTCAGGTCTTGAATAAGTAAAAGCATGAGATGTCTAATATTTCAACTCAAAAAGTCCAATAAAATAATCATTGTCTAAGAAAATATCACTGTCATATACATGTGCAGTAGAGTGAGAAAAAAGGGCAATGTACAGTATGTATTTCAAGCATTAACAGAGTCAAGCTATTGAAGGCACTACCACTTGTAAATTTTATGGCAAGGTCCACATTTAAAGTCTACATACATGCAGCAGACCTTCTTGTGTCAAGTCAAAGTTCTTTTAAGACCATAACATGCAAAGAACTAGTACTGATGTATGCATTGTTCACAAACTTATAAGTGGAACACATTTCAATAGACCCAAGATATCATACATAAAACTTGGGTATATTCTTTGGGATAAAAAAATGAAATTCAATAACATCTATGTACGCATAAAACATTCAACTATTGTTGTGTAAATAGAGTAATGAATGAGAGAAGAGGGAGGAATAGACCAGCATTCATGCAATTGGTGGAAAGAAATATTGTCATTGGTGAACCAAACTTTGAGATTATCTTGGCAGTCATCTTTGATCATCCATGTTACACTAATTCAATAACTCTTAGTCTAAGGGCTAGAAACTCTGTAACTCGAAAAGTAAATCACATCCTTTTTTATGAGAACATACATGGTTTTCCCTCTATCAACCACAAGGCAATACCCCGTTTCCCGACTTAGGAGTAGAAAATAAAACCTTTGTTTTGTGAGGGGAAGAGGTATTCTACCCTTTCTGCAAAAGATGAGTACAGACTGTAAGTAATCGTTTGAAAAATGGAGTATTTTTAACAAAGAAAGATATAAATTATGCAGTAATCAAGAATATGAATCCATGGTTGTTTCATATATAGTTCATGTTGACATCACCGCAATTGAATTTGCCTGTGGATGGCACACATGTCGAAACAGAAATTTGACAAAAATTAATGTCTCTGGCACCGCCTAAATGGGTGGAGGCATTCACTATCACTCTGCCTGCTAAAACTCTGGAGCTTAATCAAAATGCCTAAGTTATAAACATTACCAAGTCTTATCTCTACAGATTTCTTGACCAAAAGAGGCACCACTGGTCAATGGTCTTATGTCTTTTATTCAAGTGGTCAAATACTGACCCTTCAAGCTGCGGTGTGTATCTCCTTTCATTTCTCAGGGCTGTGAGTGGTCACAAATAAAAAGATCTGAAAAAAAAGATGAAGAGGGCTGAAAAAGTCTGAAATAGAAAGAGCTCCCATACATTTTGTACAGGGGGAAGCCAAAATAAGCTGAAATTAGGCTGAAAATTAAAAACAAAAAAATCTGAAATCAGCTAAATATCGTAACTCTCACACCCCTGATTTCTTGACCAAGAGAAGTCAGACTGGTTGCATGGTCTCATGTCCAGTTTCAAATGGTCAGATTTAGGAACCTGACCAGTCAAACGGCTACCTCCTTTATTTTCTTGATCATAATAGGCTGCACTGGTCCCATGGTCCAGTTTCTATTTGTCGGATTGAGGGACCCTACTGACTGGTCAAGCAGCTATCTCCTTTGATTTCTTGGCCAGTGACCCCTCGGACCTCTGTTTCCACCACTGTACAGAAGATAAAATGAGAAAAAAAATATACATCAATAACAAAAATATGTAATTTCAGTAAAACCTGTCTACTAACCCAAAATAAACCGGGGGGTCAATCTGAACCCCCCCTCGACAAATTTTGCCACTTCGCCATTGCGCAAATTTTTTTGACTGCGCTGCTCGCTGACTTTTTACTTTCAAGTCTGCCGCCGCATCTTTGGAGACCAAATTTGTGACACCCAAAATTGCTCAAAAATGTGATTCTGTGTACAAAGTCAATGCAAATTGTGCTTTTCAACCAAAAATCAGAAATGTATGATTATTTTTTCTTTTGTTGGTTTAAATGGATTTATTTTATGCTATTCATGATCGCAAAAAGGTCCCTGACAAAGCTCATCGGAAAAAATGAAGGTTTTAAAAAACAAAGAAATACATAAGAATAAAAAAACAATAAAATACACACAAAATCAATCATATTTTTGCAATTTTTTGTAGATGTTTGTTAGAAATGTAACAATTATCTTCTCATTAAAAATTGGCATTCTACTAGCGATACAAATTGAGTTAAAGGCAAAAACATACACAAAAAATACAAATTTAGGGCAAATTTCATTCGCTTATTTGCATAATCAAATTAAAATATACTGTATAAACAATTGATTTTTAAAAAATTTTACTATTCAGTCTTGTAATTTACATACGGCTCTACGCGCATGCAAATTTTTGCGGTGATCGCGCAATCAGCGGCGGAGATCTGGGGGGGGGGGGGGTAAAATTGATCCCTCCCCCTCAATATTATCATATATCTAGATCTGGTACATTATCATGAAACTTCTGATGATCACTAACATAGAAACGCATATGTAGGACAGTGTATTAATATTGCTTCGAAAAATACCCAACATTTGATGGAATTCCGTGCATATTTTGCTTGTTTCTCAGTAATTAAGCATTTTTTTCCATGAGCTTTTGGCTCATATTTTTTTTTTATACATCCACACACTTTGGAAGTAATTTCATTGGATTCTGTTTGAAATCATATTGTTACCACAACTGGTATAAATTTACCTTTAAAATTGCGATAAATGGGGATTTACCAGAGCTCTTTTTTTTAGTTCCAGGGATCATTTGAGAGTTTCAAGGGCTGAATCGCCCCCAGCCACTATATTATTATTTTTTCCTGCTGTAGCATTACTTTGATTGGAAAGTGAAACCAATGAGAATTTTAACAAGGTGTACTCCATTAATTTTAATCCAAGTTTCGATAAATCTACTACGATTTGCTTGATCAGTTTCACTCTTTATTCAAATCAATTTGATTTTCGGGCAGACTACCCTTTCAAGAGCGACAAACAAGATCGCATTTCACAATACACGGTTTCAGTAACGACTGATAACATGATATAGTGTCAGCCAATCAAATAGCTACGATTTAAGGAGAAACCTTGGATCGAGATCATTGACTAACAAAATACTTTTTTTACGAGATGGGGTCAGTAGAACTTTGCACTTTCTGACACTTGGCTTTTATTTCCCACGTACACCATTTATTGTTACCAGGACAATTCTCAAGACTTCTCATTGACCTAGAAATCAAGGAGAGGGTTTAGATGTACGTACCAGGCGGATAAGTCAACCTTCGTATCTATTTTCATGCTCAGGAAACCCGAGTAGTACTGTGTTTCATGGTTGTATTGCGTTCTAAACTATATGTATGTCACCTGTAAAAGTTCATTTCCATAATATTCAGATTTTGATAGTCCAAACAGTCACGGACAAGTCAGTCTGCCTCATCACGCAGTTTGCTCTTGCTCAGCCAATCAGATGCTGCCAAATTTCAGAGGCTTTTAACGAAATATGACATCACACAAACAATCCTTGATACACATTGTTATGAAGGCTGTCACCACTTTATATTCACAGACCAGGAGTACCAGCTATTTGAGAGAACAAAATTCTCCAATTTTTCCCAGATGAAGTTATTCCCTGATAATTATTTTCACCCATTCCAAGGTTTGCATGTTTTCATAAGTTGTTGCAGTGATTTACATGTTTTTTCAGTATAAAAATAAAAATGTAAAACTAATTAGTACCACCATAACCAGTCATTCAATGGATGTTGTTTTGATTAAAACAAAAAGTCAAAATATAACAGAGTCTGACTGACTACTTTGCTTTTTAGGCTGATCAAAATTCCCTGATTTCCCCCCTCATTTGAGGCATTGGCCCCTTGATTTGAGGTATTTCAAAAATAAAATCCCTGATTTTTCCCTGAATGGAAAAGTTAAATAATTTTCCCTGATTTCCCTGATGGACTGGCAGCCCTGCAGACTTGTATTTACACCCTAATTTGTCAAATGAAATTTAATTCTGATTGATTCCATTTCATCAAATGTCGATCATATTTTCTGCATTATTTTTTTCTTTATTTTGAGGACCTCTCTTTTCTCTCTCAGTGCCAATGACAGCTAGAGTTGACTGCTATAATTCAACAAATAACTCAGTCACTTTTAGCTAGTATTGTTAAATAGATACTGTTGATTTAGTGAAAAAATCTGCTCTCATTTCAGTATGAAACAAATTAAACAAAATGAAAAAAGATAGGATAAATAGGGAAGCTCATGTCTGGAAATATTTGGTATCGTTTGAAAGAGTAACAGCTTCCCTGCAAATATTGTAAACAAATATGTCTGTATAGAAATTACAGCTAAAAATTTAAAGGCATTTTAAAAGCAATCTCTATAGATTTGGTAGAACTTTCAAACAAGAAATACCCCTTGAGTTCACAACGGATTTCAGAAGCCTCGTTTTTTTTTACGATCCCACCTCTAGACATAATTAGCAGTATTACGCCATTTTACATCACCCTGAAATGGCTTCATAACACGTCATTAAAAATACTCTTTTTATCATATGCTTTTATCTTCTACCATTAAATATCATAATTATGGTGTCACTGCTGGGATCCACAGCAATAATCACCTTTTACCCTCTAGTATATTTCTTTTTATTAATCATAAAACAACATTTTGAAGTCTACAGTAGTAGGGTAATTAAGGAATTTTATGGCCTGCTAAATTCAAGCCTGGAGCTTTACGCTGAGTGAGTACAAAGTTATGGTTGCTCTTATCATTCTCACAATGTTAATACTACAACATGTATAATACACTCAAAGAAATGTAAGGAAAAAATGTATGGTTAAAACAAGCAAAATCAACCAAAAGTTGATTTGGATAAAGAGCAAATAATCAAGCAAACATACATGTCAACACTGAAAAAAAGTATTAAAAGTGGATGTATAGTGTCATATTTCAAAGTTTTACTAAATTCATAAAAAAACAGAAAAATATAGTAATAACAAGGATACTTTTACCCACTAAAAAAATAATGCAAAATATCAAGCATTTAAAGATAAATTCCAGTTTTGATAACGACCTCAAAATGACTTTTTACAGAATCTAATACAATGACCACTGAAGTGTCTGTTTGTTTGTATGAATAAAAAATATGTACCAAAGGATTCTGGAAGAAATTGTGTAATTGCTGAGAAATAAGCAAAATAAGCGCAGATTCGGTCACTTCCGTCGGGTCTTTATTCCAGCAATATTAATACACTGTCCCACGTGTGCCTATCTGTGTAGGTGATCTTCAGTGTGAACATTTTTCAGTGTAGATTTCAAGATTTCACAAAGTTCAGTTTATGTAACTGTACCAGATCTACATGTAGATCCTCGATGATGTACTGACAATTAAGCCTTGTTTTACAGACTTTCTCATGAAATCAGTGTTCACTGCAACTACAAGAATTTCTCTTTAAACTTTATTATTCAAACTATATGAGAATGATAATTTCTTTTTTTTATTATACAAATACACTTCAAAGCTGTCATCAACAAGTGGAACATCTATAGCAGTCTCGCTTGCATATTACACAATCAATATAACAGCAGTGCTGAATTTGAATACGACTAATTATTCTTAATAAACACAATTCATAGAATAATAAACAAGTGGAACGCCTCTGGCAGTCTCGCCTACATTACGCAATTCGATATAGCAGTAGTGCTTCCTTTGAAAACCAGCTAATGAATAATTATTCACAGAAGAAAACATTAATAAGATAATAAAATATGTCCATTGACCCAAAATGACCTTTGACCATGATCATGTGACCTAAGGATCATACTTGATTACCCTGATGTCGATGTTTCACGAGCAAGTACCATAAACTTCCTACGTTATGATGCCAATTCAACACATACTCCCAACACTGCCAGAGTTCATTGACCTTTTAAAATGACCTTTGACCTTGGCCATGTTCCTGAAACACACACAGGGTATTCAGGGATACACTGCTGCTCTTATATCCAAGTTTGATGAACTAAATCCATAGACTTTTAAAGTAATGATGACAATTCCACAAATACCCCCAACATTACCAGTTTGTTGACCCTAAATGACCTTTGACCTTGGTCATGTGACCTGAATTTAGCACAGAATGTTCAAGGGTACTTGATTGCTCTTATGACCAAGTTTCATGAACTAGAGCCATAAAATTTCAAAGTTATGACAATTCCTCATGTAACCCTAACATGGCCAAAGTTGGTTGACCCTAAGTGACCTTTGACCTTAATCATGTGACTCAAAACATAGGCAGGATATCAAGTGATACACTACTACCCTTATGTCTAATTTTTTTTAACTAGGTCCACATACTTTTGAAGCTATGACAACATTTCAAAAACTTAACCTTGGTTAATTGATTATTGATTCCCTCAACATAGACTAAGTTCATTGACCCTAAATGACCTTTGACCTTGGTCATGTGACCTGAAAATCGGAAAAGTGGTGCCTATAGTCTTGCTCTGCTATGCAGGTGAGACAAAAGCCATGTTCATTGACCATAAATGACATTTGAAATTGATCATGAGACGTAAGACTTGTGCAAGACAATCCGCGATACTTGGTTACTCTTACATGTACATGTATGTCCACATTTCATGATCTACATGTAGATCCATAAACTTTCAAATTTTATGATGCCAATTCGAAAAATACCCCCGACTTGGTCAAAGGTCATCGACCCTAAATGACCTTTGACCCTGGTCATGTGAGCTGAAACTCAAACAGGATGCTCAGCAATATTTGTTTACCCTTATGTCCAAGTTTCAAAAACTAGGTCCATATACTTTCTAAGTTATGACATTTCAAAAACTTAACCTTTGGTTAAGATTTCAACGTTGACAAAGGCGCCTATGGTCTCGCTCTGTTATGCTGGCGAGACAAAAACTGTCAATTGAAAAAATAAACAACCTTTTTTATAATATTAAGTGGAAAGTAAGGCAAGATATCAGAAACACAAACTAAGAATGTTGGTAATGGAATCACATTACCCATGTGGAAGTACTGAAGTAAAAAAAAAAAATCCTTACATTTACATGCATATTTTAGGTATGAAGAAACAAAACCAAGTTATGAAAATACTTACCTGATTTTCTTATTTACGAGATAACTCATACATCTACTTGATTTGCTAGTTCAGCCCTCTGGACTGCCATACCCGAATAGAACTCCCAAGGATTTAAAAAGCGCGAGCGCGCCCTCTCCCGTTCAGGCTTACTACCCATGATCACCGCGCAATTAGCGTCCATCTTCCTCACCTTTCGCAAGCCCATACGTTGAAACATGTTGCTACGCAAGGCGGAGGGTCGGTGGGAGGGTATCAAGTAGATGTATGAGTTATCTCGTAAATAAGAAAATCAGGTAAGTATTTTCATAATTTACTTCAATAACTCCATACATCTACTTGATTTGCTAGACCAGCACGGACTCAAACCATAGGGAGGCATGTTTTCAATTGTAAGCCTAAGAAAATTTAAAAGAAAAAAACAAAAACAACGAAATTTAGGGAGGGGGAAAAAGCCGCAGCTGCTTTAAGCGCCGAAGCAGCAAATCTCGCCTCGCTGGACGGAATGTCCTTCAAGTAGAAAGAAGTGAAGGAGTTAGTTGAGCGCCAAAAGGCGGCCCTCAAAAATGTACTCGAGAGGAATGCCCTGTATACTCAGGAATACTAAGTATCATGGGCCCTCGGCCTAGTGTCAGGAGAACAACATCACCTGCTGACTAGAGCGTAAGAATCGAAATTTGTTGAAAATTTCAACAAGAATCGTGATCGGAAAACTGAAGCTTTTAAGGCTCAGTAAGTGATCAATCGACCAATCTGAGAAGGCGAGATATCTCAGAACCCCTACCGAAATTTAAGCGTGCCGCTTGCTAGTAACTAGCATGCGACTAGCAGGGCACTCGCTTAATAAGCGAGTGCATGCTAGCGAACAGTCCCTGCTCGCTAAAAGATCGCTTAACTATTACTCTGCACGCATATCACACGCTTATTAAGCTAACCGCATGCTAGTTACTAGCATGCCGCAAGCTTGCGCAAGCTAGTCGCACGCTTCCCGCAAGCTTGGAAATTTCTGTAGGGGAAGCCTCCGCGTGGGAGAAAGCGCCCAGAATTCGATATCTGTCTCAAATGCGTGAGGGCAGAAATCTGCAGAATTCTGATAGAGAGCTGTGGTAAAAAGTTACTAGCGGTCCGAAGGGGACCAGGAACGACGGAGAGTAGGGATTTAGGAAGAAAACCACTCGTAAGGCAGACAAGGGTCGAGAAAGCGACTGAGTGCCATCCTGTTAATAAGGAATGCCGCGGGCATGTTGCCTATGTAGAAAAGAGCAGTCTGGTCAAAACAGCTCAACCGGGCGTGTCAGGGATACAGCGCGGTACACATCACGACAAAAGTGTGTTAGACCGAGTGATCGAGAGAGAACTCAGGATCCCCTTTCTCCCATACTGATTGAAGCACCCATCTGAGGGTGCAGTGCCCGCGGTGGAAGAGGTGGCTTGGCTCAAGCCACCATCGCCGAGAGAGCCCGTGAGGCTAGGCTGCGATGGCTGTCCGCTGGGCGGGGGAATCCCTAGCAGCAGCAAGTGTACGCCAGAGGGAGCTGGCGAAAAAAAATCTGTCACGATATTACGTGTAAACGACCATCAAGAGATGCTCTAAACGAACAGACATCGCCAGATATGATACCTCAACCGTTACATTCCCAACGGAATCGAATGAGGTAGCAACGGCCCTGTCCTATCAAGTTAGGGACGGAAACTGGCTAAGAGTGTCGAAGTCCTCGCTTGAAGAAACAAGCGAAGGAGACTTGAGGAAGTAATCACAAAATTTCCATCAGTCTGCGGTGAGAACCAGTTGTTTATGAAAACAGTCACAAGGCCTGTTTCTCAGGTGATCGTAAGAGCGAGCACCGCCGGCGCCGGTTGCGGCAGCGTGGAACAGTCCGATATCGGTAAGATAAGGAGCTCCAAAAAGCTGCGGGGGGGCGGCAAAAATGACGCCCTAAGCAGCGGGGGATGAGAATCTAAATTTCTAAAAGAAGAACTCCAGTGAAGTAAATCACTTACATGGAGAGGCTCATCCACAGTCGGCCCGAGAGAAGGCGGGTCGTAGTGATCGTGGTTAGGAAGGCATAAGCATACATCCATCCACTGTTACATCATCCTCGGTCGTGCGGTGACCCTGGCCACATGCCTTGCATGGAAGGAGGATGAAAGCAGCATGCGGGGCGACTCGAGTGTGCCGTGAAAAAATTTCTAAGAAAGAAGCCGATTCGACTAACGGGCACGGTAAAGACATCCACCGTAGACCACTCCGCACAAGGAGGGAGCGGCGGAGACGCCCGCAAGATTGACCCACATAGAGGGCAGTCTATAAGATAGACAGTTAGAGCTCGACCGATGGTCTGGCGGTGTACAGTTTGGTGTGAACTCGCCGACCCGGTACGGTGGGTGTGCCCAGAAAGTAGGCATAGAATGCCGACAGAGAATCCTGGGGCTTTAAACAAGTTTGAACGCGCGTACATAGCCAACAATCTCATGAGATGTACGGCGGTTACTTTCCTCCGAGATGATGTTTACCCAACCGGGAAAGACTCGGGGAACAGCTGTGAATGTCAACAGGAGGGATATCTAGCATATGAAAAGCTGATTCCTTCCACGTATTCGGTGCGGGTGCTGCCGGCGGTGTCCGGGGGGACGACCGGTGATGGCAGCTCGGGCAGGGTTCGTACGAGCCGCCCGAATACGAGACAAATAGGTTAACATAACCATAATGCACCGGGTGGTGAAGGCATAGCGATTATTAAGCACAGGAGAACTTTTAATCGCCGTGACATTCAGATCCGATATACATACTCATAAGCTCGGAGAGCTATGAGATAGTGAGACATACCGCTGAGCGGTGATGGTGCTCATATCAGAGTCGCCCTCTCTTCAGCGGCGATCGCTGGAGAACGGGTGTCTGTACTAGCCCTGACTCTGGCGTTGCAAGGGTAGGAGCTAAGTAAGACAGGGCACCCTTACTTTCGAATAGAAAGTGAGGTTCAGGCCAGAAAAGCGACGGTCCCGTCGCCTGGGCGGACGGTCCGCGGACGTGATAGGTTGTCCTCTCAAAGCAGCCAAACATTCTCACGAGAGAAGTGCGGCATGCGGTATGTAAGAGATTCATACCTCCAATCTACGGGCCCGCTTAGGGGGAAGAATGGAGTTACCGCTGAAGGAGTCGTCGCCGTATGTGAGCTTGACGTAGAGGGCGAATTCGGGAGAACCTGCATAATAATCGCCCCCCCCCCCCTGCCTCTGCCTTCTCGCTAGCCTTGAGAGGCTTGAAAATTTCGAGACGGCGGCGCCGGAGCCTGGCGCTTCCGGGCAGCAGCAGAGCGGGGGTGGGTTTACACCCACGGAGCTGGCGGCTTCCTCGTCGTAGGAGCCGCCTCGTCTAGAGCGACCCCGTCACTCTCCGAGACCCCCAATTCGGCCGATTGAGCTCGGAGCGCCTGAAGAGGCGGGGCGAGAAAATATGGACTCCCTTGCTTCATCAATACCCCCACCCGGAGGGTAGATGTGAGGTAGATACTTGTCAAGCAGCGCCTGAGCGCTTACTGAAAAGTCGACCGCGGGATAGGGGTTGTCCTCGTAAAGGGAGTCTCGCTCTATGGACTGAACCGGGGGGTTGTCCAGTAAGCGCCGGGGTGGCCCCGCGTGTCGGCTGGGACACGTGCTCTGAGATCGACGAAAATGCTGGAAAGCACACGCGATCTTGGGGCACCCGGTTAGTCGGTGCACTGGCTGGCGATTTAACAGAATCGCTCGAGGATTTCCCGGGTGTCTGGTGGTTATTGCCCACTTGTCTCGCTTGATGCTCAGGGGCATCAGCGGGGTGAGTAGACGTCGAGGGTGGGGTGAACCCGCACTACTCGAAAGCAGAATGTAGCAGCATGAATAGCTGTAACATCTGACCACCGACACAAGGGTCTAAAGGAGGGACGCCCATGGCAACAGGGCTGGCCGACCTCACCTTCGACCTCTTCTTCTTCGCGGCCTCCGCCGGTGTGGCCGGGGCAGAAGAAGGCACAAGAGGCACGGGTGATTTCTTACGATTTGCCGCCCCTGGCAGGGCGGCCGTCAACAACGAAACTTCACCCGAATCTGACGGGGTCAGATTGTGGTCACAGTCTGATGTGTGACGCCTCTCGCGGTAGCAGAATGTAGCAGCATGAATAGCTGTAACATCTGACCACCGACACAAGGGTCTGAAGGAGGAACGCCCATGGCAGCAGGGCTGGCCAACCTCTCCTTCGACCTCTTCTTCTTCTCTTTCTGCGGGCTCCGCCGGCGTGGCCGGGGCAGAAGAAGGCATGAGAGGCACGGGTGATTTCTTACGATTTGCCGCCCCTGGCAGGGCGGCCGCCGACAATGAAAATTCACCCGAATCTGACGGGGTCAGATTGTGGTCACAGCCCGATGTGTGACGCCTCTCGCGGTAGCAGAATATAGCAGCATAACATGTATGACTGTAACATCTGGCCACCGATAAGAGGGTCTGAAGGAGGAATGCCCATGGCAACAGGGCTGGCCGACCTCTCCTTCGACCTCTTCTTCTTCTTCTTATTTTGCGGGCTCCGCCGGCGTGGCCGGAGCAGAAGAAGGCACAAGAGGCACGGGTGATCTCTTACGATTTGCCGCCCCTGGCAGGGCGGCCGCCAACAACGAAACTTCACCCGAATCTGACGGGGTCAGATTGTGGTCACGATCAGATTGTGGTTACAGTCTGTGTGACGCCTCTCGCGGTCAGGGGCTGGGCGATCTCTCCCGATGCTGTCAACGGAGGACGACTTATACGGCAGAGATCCTGACCTGTGCCGGGGGGAGAGAACCGCACTCTCCCTCCGGACTTCTGGTGACCCGGTAGCCGGTGGGTCGCATAGCCCTATGGGTGCTGCGGCGGCAGGACCTAGTTTAGGCTTGGAAGCCTTGGCTACCACTTTTTCCTTTGTCCGAGACCGTGGCACCACAGTCTCGGCCTTCCTTCTCTTAGCATCCGACCGCAAATTCGGAATGCTGATCGACGCACCCTCATACTCACCGCCGCTGGGCGCTCACCGCGGCGTCCTTCCTGCTCGCCTGGAGGCGGCCGACTTCTGTAACTTGCAATCGGGACGGTCCCCGTGGAGGGCACCAGGTCCTCTGGGGCTGTGTTAGTCCCATTCAAAGATACCTCTCTCTACCCTGAAAAAGGAAAAACAAGAATTTTTCTTTTTCTTTTTTTTTTTTTTTTACAAAGATCTCGCTTAGATTAAAGGTGGAGACCGGAGTGGTCTTTCCCTCCTCCTAAAAGGAGTTTGTTTGAGCAAACAGAACAAAACAAGAGGGGAGGGGTAGGGAGGAAGAAGAAACTAAGAATAGTTTAGGTATCTGCCTGTAAGAAAATAAAAAGGAGGTCGGAGACTTTGAAAAAAGAAACTCCTACAAGGTTCCCCTACTATATTCTCTTTTTTGTGCCCGAAGGAAAAATTCGAAACAAAAATTAAAAAATGAATGCAAGTTCAGAAGAGAACGAACTTTCCACCTGCGAAGAAACACAAAAACAAGCATTTCAGAGCAGGAAGAAAAGGGATTGAGAGACAAATAATTCCAGATAAGAGAAATTTTACGATAATTTCCAAGAGGAAAAAAAAAGTAACCTCCTGTGGAAAGGTAAAGAAATTCAGAGCAGGAGGAAGGAGGAACGTCTCTAGTAACGATTCCAAGAGGAAGAACGACACAGTAAATCCTCAAAGGGAATCGTAGAGCCCGCCTGTCGAAATAAAAAATATATAAGACTAGGAGGGAAGAGGGAATTGAACGAAGAAAACAATTCCGGGACAGGTCAAAAAAATTTCTAACAGGAAGGAGACCCCACCTGTAAAGAACAAAAAATTTTTTTTTTTTTTTTTTGAGGGGGGATTGAATAACCAAACAATCATCAGGTATAATTGCGTAAGCCGAATTAAACAATCCCCGAAGCGTCTGTGAATAAAATATTAATCAAGAATTTTATTCAGAACAGAAAGGAAAAGGAATTGAGCTTTAGGATGCGCCTGTGAATAAAATATCAATCAAGAAATTTATTCAGAACAGAAGGAAAAGGAATTGAGCTTTAAGATCCGCCTGTGAATAAAATATCAATCAAGAAATTTATTCAGAACAGAAGGAAAAACGAATTGAGCTTTAAGATCCGCCTGTGAATAAAATATCAATTAAGAAATTTATTCAGAACAGAAAGGAAAGAGAATTGAAGAATTAATCAATCAATAATCAATCGAAAATCTTAATAAATCAATTCCAGAAAGCAAGGAAGGAACAGAGTTGAAGATCCCAACCTGCAAAAAGAAATAACAATAACACCCTCGACAACAAAGTGTAGAGGCTGTCTAGAATTTAATTCAAAAACGGCACCAAAAGCCACCACGCTTTGAACGTGAAGAACAATAACCATGACAGGTGGTGAAGGCTTGCTGCCACGTAGGCAGGCCAAGCCCGGTGCCTCGCGAACGCGCTAGCGATGCGGCGCGACGAGAACTCAAACGTTAGAAAAACAATTTAAGTGTCACCAAAAACACGTCTAAAAAGTCACGCCAAGTGTAAATTCTGAACACAATCTTACACACAAATGGAAAGATTGAAATTAAAAGGGAGAATGCACCACAGATAAGCGAAAATAATATACCAAAGCTCAAAAAGATTTGAGCTCTTAGGAGACTTATCTGAGCACGTCTTGACAGGTGGCTTGCCGAAAGCAAAAGAGGAAGATGGACGCTAATTGCGCGGTGATCATGGGTAGTAAGCCTGAACGGGAGAGGGCGCGCTCGCGCTTTTTAAATCCTTGGGAGTTCTATTCGGGTATGGCAGTCCAGAGGGCTGAACTAGCAAATCAAGTAGATGTATGGAGTTATTGAAGTAAATTTTAAGATTTCAAAGTATCCAAAGAGATTTCCGGTATGCGGAAATCTGCTGTTCTTGATCAATTCATCTACAAATGTCAGCAAGAAAGAAAGGTCCCGACAATATTGGCCACTTACACACTCACTCACCTCACAGTCACAGTGTACACACACACACACACACACAGCACTGTCGTTCTTGTACATTGCTAACTACGATACGGTACCAGTACATCTTCCCCAGGGTAGGAGGAAGGATCATTCCCATTTCTTGCATCACAACCTCACAATCACTTTCAAAATTTGTTTCGCACTTGATTTCTTAGCATGAATTTTGGATACTGGATTACAGGAAGGTTCAAGAAACAAAGAAATTGGCATTTTATCCAAAAGTTTGTATGGCTTCGTGCCGTCTCTCAGCTCGTGCGTGGTGTACATGGTATCTTATGAAAAGCAAACAGGAAAGAAAAAATAAGCAGGTGCGTGCAAAACGGGACTTTCGAGGGGAGGGGTTAAAATGAAAAGCACCAGCTTAAGTCGCACTTTCACCACAATACAACGCAAGCTCTCATCTCATTTAACTCTCGCTCAGCTGTGACAAAATATTACTGAGTATGCTTGGCGTCTCTTGAAATTAGCCAGCGAACTTCGCTGCTTTGAATCAAGAATAAAGTCGAAATTAGTGTGATAAAGGTAGGTGCGTTTGTTATGGACAATATTTGATTAAGATCGTAATAATCGCTTCCCATTACCCGCGGCTCATACTCCTCTAAACGACATTGCCTTGGGCGGCTATGCCTAACCACTTGATGTGTTGTGAACTGGCACACGTCTTACATGTTCGGGAGGGGTTACGACGGGCTGGCTCAGACCCGTCACCGTGGATAAACCGCACCCCCGACTTTTGCTTCTCTCCTGCCGGGGAAAAGGTGTGGTTAATACACCGTTACTTAAGGTATCCATCATCAAAATAGAGACAATCATTACTATTTTTTTTTCAAAAAGAACACATACCCTCGGTTGCCATGGTGTTTAGTGTAAGTCATGCTTCGACCTCCATCCTGGTGAACCTTTGGGCGGGGATGACCCTGATAATGAAAAGAAGATAAATTGAAAATAGTCCGATTATGAACTCGATTAGAGACTAGAAATATCCTTAATCCCATTGAACAATGGAAAATCTTTTGAAGCATCATATCGCATTGAGCACTGAACAATTTCTTCGCACTTTTATCCTCTTGAACACCATACAATCTTTTGACACCTCATATCATTGAACACTGACTAATCTATTGACATCTCATATCCACTGAACCTCATATCACTTAGAACACCAAACAATCTTTGACACCTCATTAACTGTTGAAAACATATCCTACCGAACACAAAACAATATGTGGACACTTCATATCCTATTGAAAACTAAACCATTTTTTGACACCTCATATCCCGATGAACAGTTAATCTTTTAACATCTCACATCCGATTGAACACTTAACAATCATTTCACACCTTATATCACAGTGAAGACAGAACAATCTTTTGACACCTCATATCCCATTAAAGACAGAACAATCATTTCACACCTTATATCACAGTGAAGACAGAACAATCATTTGACATCTAACATCACATTAAAGACAGAACAATCATTTGACACCTAACATCACATTGAAGACAGAATCATTTGACACCTTATATTACATGAAGATAGAACAATCAGTTGACACCTGACATCACATTGAAGACAGAACAATCATTTGACACCTTACATCACATTGAAGACAGAACAATCATTTGACACCTAAAAACACATTGAAGACCGAACAATCATTTGACACATAATATCACACTGAAGACAGAACATTTTGACACCTCATATATTGAAGACAGAATAAATCTTTTGACACCTTATATCACACTGAACACAGAACAATATCTTGACACCTCATATAACATTGAACACTGAACAATTTGGGGGTAGGGGGTTCTGACACCTCATATCCCATTAAACACAACATTATCTTGACACCTCATATCCTATTGAACACTGAGCAATCTTTGAACACCATGTAACCCATTGAACACTGAACAATAATTTGACACCTCATTCGCCATTGAAAACAATATATTCTCTCTCAAGAGTGTTACATGTAGATAAATAATTGCTGTTTGACAATTTTTTTATTTTCTTCCTTTTTAATATACTCTGTTTTTGCAGGAATGATTTATCTCTGAAAAAGATATTGTCTATACAGAAGAATCAAGAAAAAAATCCTGAATTTTGAACATGTATAAAAATATAATCACTGCAATCGTGTGAATTAATTTCTGTTGAAAGCTTGTGAATCTTCACTCATATGACTAGCTATATGGTGGCTTGTGATAGACAAATAAATGACACAGCCAAACAATATGGCAATGTGTTGATGGTAATATATCTCAATAGAGAATTTCTGGTGGTGATAAAGCATTGATTTTGATCCTGCCATAATTGTTATTCAAGGCTTTTGGCCTCCCTTTGAAATATTTCACTTTATACACCATTCAAAATGTGAAAAATTACAGAATAGAAATCATAGAATTTTGTGCTTAATGTCACAATCTTTTGAAAGAAGAAGAGAGGAGTGTGAGAGTGCCAACACAAAGAAAATCTACGAAAATGCTGAAAATATTTACTCCTATGCTCTATTCTACGCCTGCAATTTTGATCTTTCTTAATTTCTAATTTCTGTTATTGTTTTTAGTGGACATGATGTTACCATCATGATGAATCTCTAATAGTCTTGACCATAATAAAAAAAATATTTATATTGCCATGGTGATAGAATAAAATTAAAAATCCTAGTAAAAATAGGTCAGTTTTTACAAAGTGAAAGCTTGCAACAATTCCAAAAGATGAATACACAGCTGCAGCTAAGTATTACCATTTCATCAAAACTTAAAACTGAGGATTACAATGGAATATCCAGGCCCATCTTACAAAGAGATGCATTTGATCTCATCAACCACAACTATGGACAGCCAGCAACGTCAACATCTGAAATGTATGTTTATTCAAAATATTTCCTGGACATGATGTAAAGGCATACATTTATCATTTTCTTGAAAATTCAGGGAGCATTGCTTACAAAGGACATTGTGCAAATTTCCTGTTGTAGAAATTGGCATCCATGGATTTCCATATAGTGGAGGTTGATCAGATCAAATGTAACTCTTTGGAAGATGGGGCACTGGTATGGTTGAATGACCTTACCTTTGAATGACCTCTATGACCTCTTTGACCTCTATCATGACCTCGGTGTCCTCTTCCTCTTCCTCTGGAATGCTGGGATTCTTAATTAAGTAAATTAGGACACGAAGGAGACACAGTGATTAGACTTTTTAACAATCATCCTTTTTCTCAAACAAACATTTCTAGGAAATATGATGCAGACACTGTCTACTTGGAAAAGGCAACGGAGCTTTCCCATTTGCAAAAGTCCAGTGGTTCACCAAAAAATGACAGTAAATGATCATCCACAGTGTTTGGTAACACAGAGACTTTTCAAGTGTACAATATAATATCAGATTTAATTTCAAAGGGGCATCTGACATGCTATCCCAACATGTTTGTCTGGAAATAAGATTTAATTTCTAAGGGGCATCTGACAGGATAAAGAAGAGGAAGGGGCAGAGAACAATAGCAAGGGGTGTTCGAAGAGTGGAATGTAAGTGGTTGAAGAAATTCTGGATAACATCTGGGTACCTTGAAACATGTTGTAATCTACTTTGCTGTAATCAAACGGCTCTATGACCCTCTCCTCCGTCTCGTTTCCATCTTGGTTACCATGACGATGATCTCCCATGCTTCTCCTCTCGGCGTGCTCTCCCCTTCTATCTTTCTTTGGTCTTGGGGTCTCTCCGCTGGGATTGGATGAATGCTTCCGCTTCTTGGCAGACTTATCAACCTGAACAGATCAGATTAAGCAAAAGAAAGAGGACGGTCACCAAAGTTGGCTCGCTTCTGTCGACATGGGTCAACACAAAACTTTGTGTTGATTCATGCTCTAATCCAATGTGCGTTCTTACACACCAGGAGTTGTTTAATTACTTTTAAATCATCATTTTCATTTGTAATGTAGTTGGCCTTAAATTTTTTTTAACATAATCTCACTTGATTTAATGCAACAATGCTTTATTACCATGGCAACACAACCTGGCACAATAAAAACTGATCTTGCCTACATGTCTCCACTCCAATACCAATGTGTGTGACTAATTTCATCGGGATTGAGCAAGAAGTGAGGAAGTAGTTCTGTCCACGAGATGTGCAAAGGACCAACAAACAGCCTGTTGACCCTCCTACCCAACCGTACAGTGATTCTATACCCCCTCCAAACTTAATTTCGCAGGGCCATAAAAGATTACCCATACGCATTGGGCAAAAAGTGAAGAAGTAGTTCTCTGCAAGGATTGCAACAGACCAACCACACACTTGCCTGACCAACTAACCATAAGCAGGGGACCGTTTCATCAACATTTTTGTCCGACAAGTTGTCAAATCTGACATCATTCCTTGATTTGGATTGGCTGTGATGCACTGTTCCTATGGTAACTGTCGGATAAAACGTCCGACAAGCCCTTTCATGAAACACTCCCCTGATTCCTATATACCTATATCAATCAAAAGATTACCATTTGTCTAACAGGGACTGTTTCATCTTCTGCCTCCTCTTTCTTTTTCTCCTCCATCAACTTCTTCTTGGCAGCATCTGGGTTGAAGACGATGGGAGTTTCATAGGTTCCGGGATCGGTTGGAAGCTCTTTCTCTGGGACGGGTTTGGGTGTGGCCTTCTTCATTATCCAGACAGACAGAGGCTGGAAGGTTGTGCTCTGGGAGAGAGATGGGAGATATTTTTTGGAAATTTTCCAATTTGTCTACTGCCAACTCATCCACTCACCATATGGTCTACTTTCATTTAGTCTAAATGCCATTCCGTCCAACATTTTGTCTATTTAAACAACCATTTGGTATCACCATCTCGTCTAAGACCATTTCGTCTCATAACCAGTTGGTCTGATAGCCATTTCAATATCATTTATTTTACACAATGAACACTTAGTCCAATTAGACCAAATGGTATATGGACTAAATGGCTATTGGACCAACTGGTTATTAGACAAAATGGTGAGTGGACGAATTGGCAATTAGACCATGTGGATAGTTAACAAACTGATGGTAGACCAAATGATAGTAGACGAGTTGGCAATTGGATGAACTGGCATTAGACAAATTGGAAATAAACCATATTTTGCACAATCTGCGTACATATATTTAACATTTTTAAAGTACTTTTCCACATTAATATGCCCAAGCACTTTATAATAAAGAATAGCAAAGAATAGTTCTGCTCGTCAAGTGCTTACATTATATAAAGTGGATATTAAAGCGAAGATAAATAAGTTAAAATTATATTTCAGTATTTGTTCATAAGATATGAATGGATGTTGCTGTGTAGACTTTAATAAATAGTAAGACCAGTGAAATTGTAAAATTTTCTCTTAGTTCATATTGGGAATTACAAAATAAAACATATCTGTTCTTTTGATTAATAATGAAATTATTAAGGGAGAAAACAAGATTTGTGAACAATATTTTTTTAAGAAGGGTATGCATTATTTTAAGTTAAACCCTTTTATCCCAACATGTTTGGATAAAAGACCTATACATGTAGAGTGACTTTTCAATATCCCACTGCAATTTATTTTTTTTCTTGACAGGAAGGGGAGGGAGGGAGGGGGGTAGAAGGGCCAGGTCAGAATATAAATGAGTAATTTACCTCCTTCGGTTGAGACGTCTTGCCATCCATGGTGATCTTGTCTGCATCCAAAAATTCTTTGGAAATCTGCCTCACCTTTTCGGAGGGTAGATACTGCGTTTAAAATGAAAAGATCACAAATTCACGCTGACAAACTTTTGCTTCAGACTTGGATGAATATATTGGGATATTGTGATTCTAATTTGATTTCCATCACATACATACATAATTCCCTGTAAGCAAATAAATTTGTATAAATCTTTTTCAGACCTTCATAAAAACACAAAGTACCAGTCCCAATCAGACATGAAATTATCTAGAATGGAAATCATTGACTCAGAATCACTACATATTTTGTATACCTGTATATTTAAAACTTTCTAATAGCACAACATCAGAATCCGATACGTTAAATCATTAAAATTGGGTCAATGAGAGCGTGACAAGAGAATCATTAGTTTTCTCATCGCACAGCATTCATGTACTACCTTCATATCTTCAGAAATAGATTAACGACACCAATATAACCATACACGTTGTCCCCATTCTTTGGCGTTATCACCTCAACACGTCAAAAACAGGAACGTCCCCTCTCCCATTCCATTCTCGATCAATTCGATGGTGCGTCTCTCACAGGTTGGTAAAAAATAAAACATTAAGAGATGAATAATAAGGGTGGATATCTTGAATGCGATGCTTTGTAAAAAAACGCAATTAGGCGAGGGTGTGAATACGGGAGCAGGCAAAGTCACCTGCCGTTTTTCCAGTGAATCGAAAGATGTAGACGGAACATAATGGCCCATATTCACCCCTTGGGGGTCATTCACACTGTGAGCAAAAACCGACCACGTATTGCGCTTTTTGCGTACACGCAAAACATTACAAGGGGATCAATCAGAAGACAATTGTGAGTGACTATCTCATATCTATGAGTTAATCGTTTATGGGTTTATCCGATGGCATGGAAATTTATGTCCTTTCATATCCAAATTAAATGTAAATTAGCTATAGACTCTTAGGCCTATATTCTGAAGTCGGGTTCAACTTAAACTCGGGTTTAAAGTTGTTGTTTAAATATGGACAGCTAATTGTTACATAAATCACGAATGGTAGAGATAACGTATTTCAGCTCATTTGGTTCTCAAATCGTTCATAATTGTCTATGAAGTATAAACGATGAGTAGATTCACCATCGAATCAGGAAAGAGAACAGTAAACCTAGGAAACATACAACTTGACACTTTTGGCTTCCCATAATTTTTGCACGGCGTTAGGCCATGGTCTAAGCTAAGCCTGACTTCAGAATATGGGCCTTAGTGTTTTCATTTATAAAAATCCATGTGAGAATGGACCCACATACCCAAACAGGAAATATACCGAGAAGGGCAAGGTTGCGAACACAAAGTAAAACATGGGCATTACATGTGTGCAGACCAGCATATTAAAACGGTGCAAGGTGATCTTGCCCCTATTGCAGCCAAATTGCCAGCAAAACTGCACACAAATTATAATTTTTATAAAAATTTTTATAAAATATAAATTCTTTTGACTATTGTATAAATATTCCTCTGTAATTACATATTTTGAATATTTCAATTTTCATATGTTTTTCAAAGGAATGAGCACTTAGATGAAATCATGAAATGCTACCTCAGAAACAAGGATAAAAAGTAGAAAACTAAGGGTGGCACTCATGCAATTCTGATGGTGGGGGTGGGGTGGGGATGGTTGTAAAATGCAAAGAGAGTAAGACATTTCAAATGAAATAAACAGCTAGCTAGTAGCTTGCTTTAACACACACCACACAATCACTCTCATCAATTACAACAATGGTTATTTTAACAAAGCAGGTACTCTCCCCACAAAAAAACATGCAAATTCTACGGTTTGATCTCTTCATCAACCACACCAACATCACCTTAATGTTACCAACCCCGAACATGCTCATCAAACACTTTTTACAATTCCAACAATCTGTTCTGAGGCTATTGAAGCCGACTTCATTGATGAAATATTTGTCCACTCCTTGTTACTACATGTAATTCACAAGAAAGGAACAAGCCCGTTTCATCCAATTTGGCGATATTAATCCGCCGTACCACGCTCTGTCAAAGACAGGAGCGAGACACGAGAGGAGAGGGTAACACAAAGCACCCCTGCTGGGGGATTGATCATTGGTAGGGTGTTACTCATGCGCCTCTCTCCCTTGATATTGGTGCGCCCAGTGGGGGGCGGCTGGGGGGTAAGGGACTGATTGGAATGAAGGAGAAAGCAAAATACTGAGACAATGGATGTCTCTTTAATATCCATCATCATCCAGCGTTAAAGCTCAATTTATCTGGCTTGAATGCAGATGTTCTTACACGTAAGACTTCCTTCGGATAGCATCTGGCGGCCTGAGCAATTAGGGATACAATCAAGCTTGGTGCAATATTAAGACGATCCTGGCAACATTATTAGCCAGTGTCTCAATAATGTATCAACCTCTAATAAAACCTCGTCACAAAGGAAGGAGAAAGCAAGTGACAAAAGAGGCATTTCCTATAAATAAACGGGCATGATATCTTATACTCTCCTTCGACAAAAGGAAGCAAATCTGATTTTTCTTTTATTCACAATTGATTTTTTCTTGCTTTGGTATATTTTCTATACGTGCTCTACACATACATGATGCTATGTGGAGTCACATGTAGCTCCTTATTTCTGAAAAAAATTACCATTTTAAAAGCAAGTAACTCTATATATTTCCACATAAAACAATGACATATTTTCCACATTTGCCAGAAAAAAAAAATCATTCCAGTGTTGCTTAATTCCTTCTGTCGTGGAAGACAACACAGATGCCAATTTGAAAGTATGCATACATGTACATGTACCTTGTCTAACATTTATCTTTCAGCATTAACTTCTGCCATCGAAGAGAACACACTAAGTAATGTTCATACTCATATTTCTAAAACTAAAATCATTAAATTGTTAATCTATTGTATATAAGGTTTGATTCAACTAACCCCCCCCCCTCAAAAAAAAATATATATATATATATATAAATGAACAAATAAATATATAAATAAACAAAACAAAACATAAAGAAAAGCAACAAAATCTCAATTTGACATAAATTTTGTTGTTCCTGGATTCATTTTCAAAGCCCAGAATTTAGCAATCACTAATTCGGGACTCAGTTTTAAAGGGAGTGAGAGTGATCACTCACAACTGCTCACCTTAAACCATTTCACGTAGAGCGATTTATGTGATATGAAATGATAAATGCAGAAAAAATTAGAAAACAGACCACATCATACACATTAAATTGTGTGTACATGTTATTTCCATATTCTCTGTTTTGACATCACTTACTACTAAATGAATGTAGAAGACTTTCAGCCAATGATTGAACTGTTAGAGCCAACCTTGAAAACATCATTCTCAGTCAAATAAGACACACAAAAAAGCAATAGCACACATTTGCAAGAATGACAAAAGTGGTGGTGGGGAGGCGCCATGGCCGAGTGGTGGTGTGGAGGCGTGGTGGTTGGGAGGCGCCGTGGCTGAGTGGTGGTGGGGAGGCACCAAGGCCGAGTGGTGGTGGGGAGACACCGTGGCCAAGTGGTTGTGGGGGCGCCGTGGCCGAGTGGTTGTGGAGGCGCCGCGGCCGAGTGGTTGTGGAGGAGCTGTTGCCAAGTGGTGGTGGGGAGGCGCCATGGCCGAGTGGTGGTGGGGAGGTGCCATTGCCGAGTGGTGGTGGCGAGGCACCATGGCCGAGTGGTGGTGGGGAGGCACCAAGGCCGAGTGGTGGTTGGGAGACGCCGTGGCCAAGTGGTTGTGGGGGCGCCGTGGCCGAGTGGTTGTGGAGGCACTGCCGAGTGGTGGTGGCGAGGCGCCGTGGCCAAGTGGTTGTGGAGGCGCTGTTTCCGAATGGTCTAAGGCACAGGACAAGACATTTGAATGTCTAAGGGTTTGATCCCGGCCATGGTGCCAATGCACTGTCAATTAATGCCTTGTTATTCAATTGACAGTGCTCTTTTATTCAAATATATTGAAATTGTTAAAACTTGGTAACTAGGTGTGAACTTGACTAAAAAAAAATTTATATTGGTTATCAGAACTCTTTTCAATCTATGTAACATGCTCTATGGACCTGGATGGATAGTTTATCTTTTGTTTTATCTGAAGAAAAAAAAAGATAATCTTTTATACATTTCATTGTATTACATCCCCCATTGCTCTCTCTCTCTCATTTCCTCTCTCTTCGTCCGATCCAATAAGCACCAAAATCCATATGATTCAAGACAATCCCAAAATCCCCCTTCCACATTGATCAAGAATGACAATATCAATCCTAAGGTGTAATGAACATGTATGGATAGCCATAGCAGGAAACGGGTCAAAATGTGCTCTCCCTTCTCAGCATGATACAGGAAAATTAGATTTCATCGCAGATCAAGCTCACATGGACAGGCTAAGGTCTTCATCTTTCGCGACACGTTTAACAGATCGAGCGTTCACAATGAGGGCATAGAGTCACAGAGTGACCTGCTATTTGGCATTTAATGGTTGTCCGATCCCTTCATGTGTCTTTCACTGAAGGGGAAATTTAGGTTGCTTCACCTTTGGCTGGCAGGTGTAGTTATCTATTCCTTGCCTTTGTTCCTCTTTTTCCCACTCTCCGGGAGGTCTCCACTCCATGCAACCGCAAATGTATGTTTCATCACATCAAGCAACGGTCTTGGTTTATAACTGGATTGTTTTGCTTGACAGAATTGTCATGTAGGCATTATTGATTTAACCCCATGGCTAGCACATTTTGTGTCTTTCGTAGGATTTTCATTTGATTTCTTTGAAAAAAAATCACCAATGACATAAACAACCTTCAAAATATTTCACGCATTTAATGATTTTGCAAATTTGTGAAATTGTACTAAACTGGAGGGGAAAAAAAAACATACTTCAAATGCTGTATGTGATTTTCAAAATGAATCTCACAACCACCACCATGACCACCACCACCACCACCATCGTCATCATCATCATCACAATCACCATCATTACCACCACCAACAATACTATCAGAATCATTATCATTGTCATCAACACCATCACCTCAAACACCACCACTATCATCATCATCATCACCACCACCACCACCACCATCACCACCACCACCATCATCACCATCGTCATCATCAACATCATCACAATCACCATCATTACCACCACCAACAATACTATCAGAATCATTATCATTGTCATCATCACCATCACCTCAAACACCACCACTATCATCATCATCATCATCACCACCACCACCACCATCACCATCACCACCACCACCATCACCACCACCACCATCATCACCATCGTCATCATCAACATCATCACAATCACCATCATCACCACCACCAATACTATCAGAATCATTATCATTGTCATCAACACCATCACCTCAAACACCACCACTATCATCATCATCACCACCACCACCATCACCACCATCACCATCACCATCATCATCATCACCATCATCATCACTAGAGTATCACCAACATTATTACCAAAATCATCACTGCCATCGGTATACATGTAATCATCAATGAACAAATTATGAAACATTAATAACCAGTAAATTAGAAGCTCTGACATTCATATCATCATCCCACAACACCTCAAGAGGGAGCCAGATACTCCAACATTTCTACTTAAACAGGAAGTTCACCCTGACAAAAAGTTTGCTGTAAAAATAACAGAAAAAACAAAGAAAGAAAAACAAATAATGGTGAAGGTTTGAGGAAAATCCATTATAAAAACTTTTTTTATTTGTTTGTACATCATATACGAGCAGCTGCCCCATGTTACATAATAAAAATACATAAATTTCAATTTTCAAATAGTTTATTACACATTTTCTTCTTTCAAGAGTGAATGTGAAAAAAGTTATCTGTTGATATGTACTAAAGGTTCAATAAAACCCATTTTCAATTTTTTGAGAAAATGAAATTTTATTAATCTTTTTTCAAATTCACAATGCATGGGGAGCTGTGCGCATATGACATCAAAATCAAAGAAAATAATAATTTAAATAACTTTTAAAATCTTTCAATAGATTTTTTCTCAAACCTTCACAGAAATATTTTTTGTGCTCTTTTCATATTATTTTGCCAGCATGAACTTCAAGTTAAAACTTGAAAAAAAACTTACCATTTCAAATGGATTGGCAAACAAGGCCTTTAACCGCTGCACCTTCTTCTGTGCTTCGCTCCTCTTTGCATCCAGCTGTTGAGTGTCACTGGAGGGCGTGTCAAAGATTGTGATGATGGGCGTGGCAACCGATACCTTTGGCTGGGTGGGCGTGGCGCCACCAAAAAGACTGGATGATGAGGCACTTGTAGCTGATGATCCTGAAGAATTGAGCACAAGAGTAATTACGATTTAGAGGCAGATTACACTTGACGACAAAATATCACAATATTTCATTTTCCTGTTGAGAGACTCGGATGATCAGGGCTCCATCTAATACAAGGAGCTACAATAAGCCAGTTCGTAGTTCCTTTCTGCGCATGATCAGAGGAAGGTCATTTGTACTAAAGTGACATGGTGGTTTAAAATCTAATGAGATAAGCGCCAACTTTCATGTCTTGATTATTCATATATTCTTTTGAATTGTGGTTTTCATTTACATCCACAAAAAACAACAATGCGTCCACGAACGACTGGTATTTCGCAGTTTGCCAAGTACATTGTGCAACGTGCTATGATCTGCATTCAAAGAAGGAATGCAACAAATACCTTCATAAAGTGTTCATTGGTGTGCTATTCTAGTCACCTGGTCTATTCAATTTCTTCATCCTGCTATGTAAGGCAAGCTTACGTAATATTTTGCTTTGAAATCTGCCTATCATAATGAAAGAAATAAAAAGTCATTTGACCAAAATTGCCCATGAAGTAACTACGAACTGGGACCTGTTGCAGAAAGAGTTGCGTTGAAACGCAAGTCAAAAAATCAAACGCAAGTCAAAAAATCAATCGCAAGTCCCAAATGCGTGCTGTTGATTGGTTGAAAATAAAGTTGCGCATGATTTTTGGAGTTGCGATTGATTGCAACTCTTTCTGCAATGGGCCCCCTGTCTATTGATATGATCAACCCCAATGGTGGGGAAATCCGTCAATGAAATATGCACCATGTCCTCTGTAAGCAAATGGGAGCACACTGCATTTTCAAGAAAAATTGTAAAAGCATGAATATACATCATATCTAGAAAATATTCCAAACAAACTGCATTTTAGATGCTGGCTTTCCATAGTCGTGGTTGATTGGATCAATTGGAAGTCTTTGTAAGACAAGGTCCCGCCTTACAAAGAGTTGAGATTGATCCAATCAATCTCAACTGTATGGAAATCTATCAATAACGTATTCTACTTTTTAATCTTCATATATATTTTGTATATATTATCATCAATTAATGTGATTACCACATTCTTTAGTGTGTTTATCATAAACACTTATTTCTCTTGTATAGGTAGGTATATTGCTTTCAATGTATATTCACTTGTATCATTATTTAAATGGTTATCATTTCATATCTGTGTAATCATTTCCTATGTTGTAATATTAAGTTGAGAAATTAAATAAACCAAACTTGAAACCTAACTTTGTGAAATCATGAAATCCAAGCTAAAAAAAATGCCACCCTAAACCCACTTGTTATGTTAATTTCTCAGCAAATTACAAATTACACACTTTCTACCATAATCACTGGCACAATTTTTTTTCATACATATAAACACCTCAGTGGTCATTTTATTGGATACTGTAACTCTGAACTAATTTCTACGGCGTTGCCACACGTTGCATTTATGTTTCAACATAGATGCTGACAGATGATGTCTGGCAATATAAACACTTGTAGACGTCTATTGACATCCTTTCATATACAGGGAAGAGGAAAATAAGTGTCCACTTTATTTATAAAACAAACAGGAAAAGAGACTTCACTGGCAAGTAGTTTCACTTATGATATGGTCAAAGACCTTTATCAAAGTACAACAGGGAAATAAACTTTGTGAAAAAACTCTCATGCCAATAAAGGTCAATGACCACAGATCGGTGACATCATTATATTGAGTATTTTCCCCTTTTTTTCTAATTCCCTAATATTTTTACTTGATATACTGAATCAGGACATGGCACAAGATCAAACATGCAAGTTTACAAATTGTGTTTCCCTTTGAAAACACAGAACACTGCACCCATGCGGATATTGAAATAATCATGCAAGAACTCACTGAGAAATCACAAAGATCTCATCAATCACATACAGTAGTGTTGTCATTTGCCTGGCAAAGCAACGCATATATGCGCAATCACAAAACATATACATTTCAAACTAGCCACAGCATAAATTCTCCTTAATGACTAATTCCACATTGAGCAAGATTTATGGTTGAATTACAGTAATCTGTCATTTTATTACAAGAACTGGAATGGCTTCCCAGTTAATAGCATTTTATCTTTTATGTTTTCTGTCAGGAACGAAAATGGGTCCATCAAGTTCATGCCAGAAGAGCGTGAACTCCAATAAGTTTATGCACAAAGGAAGGTTGAACGAGGAGGGGTTCTTCTACCAGGAAGAAGTATGGACTGCAAGTGCCTGCCAGTTCTGTCGCTGGCTCAACATCATAACATCAAAAAGAGCTTCGGGAAAGGTAACAGAAGAAAATGCAAACATTTCTCCATCGTTCTATAAAGACTATCTCAAAATATGAAACCTGATAAAAAAATCATGATTGCTTCCTTCCAGGCACGCAACAGCATGAAAAATGACTTCATGAGCGACAATCGGAAATTCATCTGGGGCCTGTTCCAAAAAGAGTAACGTTTATTATAATACCCAACTGAAGAAATCTAAGACAAGTCCCTCATATATATGCATGTTACATTGGTTTACGTCAAGTTGCAATTGATTTTTCAGTTACAATCGATCGCAACACATTCTGCAACTGGACCCTGGCTATGATACCCACATACAAACCAAAGTAAAAACTTTGTTTGAATGTTGCCCTCAAGGTACAGTATGTCATTCAACTTCTTGCAAGTCAGATCGGTGCCAGTTACTATGCTATTTAAAGGTCAAGTCCACCTCAGAAAAATGTTGATTTGAATCAATAGAGAAAAATCAGACAAGCACAATGCTGAAAGTTTCATCAAAATCGGATGTAAAATAAGAAAGTTATGACATTTCAAAGTTTCGCTTATTTTCAACAAAATAGTTATATGAACGAGCCAGTTACATCCAAATGAGAGAGTCGATGATGTCACTCACTCACTATTTCTTTTGTTTTTTATTGTTTGAATTATACAATATTTCAATTTTTACGAATTTGACGATTAGGACCTCCTTGCCTGAAGCACAAAATGTTAAAATAATGGAATTCCACGTGCTCAGGGAGGAATGAAACTTCATTTCACATGACAATGATGAGAAAATAAAAATATTTCATATTTCATATAATAAAATACAAAAGAAATAGTGAGTGAGTGATGTCATCAACTCTCTCATTTGGATGTAACTGGCTCGTTCATATAACTATTTTGTTGAAAATAAGCAAAACTTAAAAATGCCATAACTTTCTTATTTTACATCCGATTTTGATGAAATTTTCAGTGTCAATGCTTGTTGAATTTTTCTCTTTTTATTCAAATCAAGTTTTTGTTGGGGTGGACTTGTCCTTTAATGATGTTAATGACTTAATGATGTATCTGACATATCATTGCATCTCTGCTATGAGTTGAAGCTAGGATACAAGAGGAAGAAGTCAGACATGTTTTAATCTCTGCATCACTATACCACCATCACACAATGTAGCAATGTGAAATAGCCGGCTTAATTGGATGCAATGGGGACACCCTTCATCAGTGACCCTCAAAATCTTTAGCTGGGTGCAGTCAAAGGCATTGGTAAAATCCCTCTCCATATTATTAAAAAGGGAAATTTTAGATATTCAGTTTCCTTTTTAATGAATATTGAGAGATTAAAGCAAACATGAACTAGCATTCTTGTATAGCACTACCTCAATTCCCAAACTACTCAAATCAGGCACAGTGCTCATCCCATAATGCAACTTTGCAAGCAGTGTAGTTTTGTAATAAAGCCCCCCCCTTGACTAACACACGTAAGCCTAGGTCACATAGCCCGGCCGGTGTCCGGCATCGGTGGAGCTCGGTGGATTTTTGAGGTGTCGCCGAGCTCCCCTCATCGGTGGCATAGCTCGGTGACGTGACCGGGCTCCGTCCGGAAATCTACAGGCGACCGACCAAACACCGGCCGATGACCGTCCGGAGTCTGTCTCAAAAGTGGAGATTTTTTTCGGCCGATGTGGCAGCAACTACCGGCCGATGTCCGGCCGACCATCGGCCGGACATATACGGCCGGTATACGGCCGGTACCCGAGCAGGTTAAAGGACACCGTGCGATCACCGGCCGGGTTGTTAACGGGCTTCGAACACTGCCCGGCCGATGTTCGGCCGGTGTACCTCGGACTTGGGGGCCGATGGTCAGCTATTCCATACCTGTATATATATGTCCACCCTACCTGGAATGGTCAGTTCATCACTATGGCTGCACCGAGAAGACTACGAATGGCGTTGTTAGAACACGAGCTAGCTCAGGCGAGGTTCCAGTACAACTTGGTCCTGGCAGCACTGCTCGAAGAAGCCGAGAGGGAGCGAAAGAGGGCCGGCAGAAGAATAAGACGTTGGTGGGTGCGCGAGTGGATCCTACGCAGACCTCGTTTCGGCCAGTATGAGACGCTCATGAGGGAACTCGAGGCCGAGCACGCTGCCGACTTCAAATCCTACCTCCGCATGGTGCCACAGATGTTCTATGAGTTGCTTGACCGAGTTGGCCCCCGCATTGCCAAGACCACAACGTAAGTTTACACTTTATGAACCTACTGTCAAATTGTGCTGAAATGTCTTCCATCCATATTTATTCTAGTTTGATTTTATTCATATTTCACCCTCTTCTGTTGCAGGCATCGAACCCCCTTGGATCCTGGGCTGAAGCTGGCGATCACCTTGAGGTTCTTGGCGACCGGAAGCAGCTATCATGATCTGGCGTTCGCGTTTCGTGTCCCACACAACACCATCTCTCTGTTCGTCCCCGAGGTCTGTCAGGCCATCTACGACGAATACGAGGACGAGATGTGGGCCACTCCCCAGACAGAAGATGAGTGGCGCCCGGTAGCCGAGGGATTCGGAGACAGATGGAACTTTCCCCACTGTTGTGGCGCGATCGATGGGAAACATGTCGCCATCAAGAAGCCCCCCAAGAGCGGCTCACTTTACTACAACTACAAAGGCTTCTTTTCCATCGTCATGCTTGCAGTGGTAAACTCTGACTACAAGTTCATCTGGGCGGATGTGGGGTCACCAGGGTCGTATTCCGACGCCGGCATCTTTAACCGGTCGCGACTGGAGCCAGGTCTGCGTGAGGGAACGATCGGACTACCCCAGCCGGATCCCCTACCAAATGACGACCAGGACACACCCTACTACATGGTCGGAGACGACGCCTTCCCCCTACGGCCATACATGATGAAGCCTTACCCTCATCGGCACCTGAAACGGGACGAGCGGATCTACAACTACCGGTGTTCCAGGGCACGCCGTGTGGTTGAAAACGCGTTTGGTATATTCGCCAATCGCTTCAGATGTCTGCTAACAACCCTGGGATTGAGACCGTCGAAAGTTACCAAGATCGTCAAGGCCTGCATGACCCTTCACAACCTCATGAGGACTCGTTACCCCAACCTTCAGAATGCTGACCTCGACCGGGAAGATGAGCAGGGTCAGATCATCGCGGGTGCATGGCGAGACCAAGCCGTGCTCGAAGATGTGCAAGCAGCAGGGCACGGGCCAAGATTGACCCGACCAGGCAAAGAACTGCGCGCATACCTCAAGAATTACTTTTGCAGTCCTGCCGGGAGTGTGCCATGGCAAGATGTGGCAATAAACCAGCAGTAACTTGTGTCTAATATTGTTACAGTATACCGGATGCAGCCACAGACATTCCATTATTCTTCTCAGGACTTAACGCATTTTTGATGTGTTATACTTTCCATTATTCAGTATGTTGTTTGCAAATAAATCTGTTATTGGGTAATCTTAAAACATTGCCTTTGCTCTTTTTAATTTGAACACTAGTAATAAATGCCAAAAGAAATCAAACCTGTTTGAAAGAATAAATCAATATTAAAATACACCAGTATGAATAAGATGAGATGTGTGTAAATAATACAACAGCAACACATTCATTGTGATTGAATTATTTTTAATCAAAGAATAATCGCCATTGTATCTTTTCTTTCACCTTTAAAAACTAACCTTTCATAAAGAAAAACACTTGTATCAACCAATATGATTAGCTTTGTAATTTTGTAATAGGCTTCAAATGATTGCCCATTAATATGTTTTCACCTTTTAAAAAGTATGTGTTTTTTCATAATGAGGAAGGATCTCCATTGTTTACATATCAGATAAAGTCTTACGAAATATTAATTTTTACTTGAGTACTGTTTAACTTTTGATCTATGCAACTTTGTTAAAATTAACCAATTTTTATGGTGTGTTCTATAAAACCTTCTAAATGACATTTTCTTTCCTTCTAAATTAACTTTGTTTTACCTTTTGAGTTCTCAGTTTATTGCTCTAAGATGTTAAAAAGATAAAAACAATATAAAGACAACGACAGAACTTTAGTTTTCATACCTTGGATGTTACCACATACACAATAAATATGGCAATAAACATAAACTGGCACGGGACACCGGCCGATACTCGGTCGTACACCGGCCGATGCGTATTCCGATGTGGTAAGGATGGGGCTGCGATGAGGGAGCTCGGTGAGAGCCCGTCGAATTTTTAACTCCGAAGTTAAATTTCGCCGAGCTGCCACCGATGCGGTTTTTAGCCCCAAACGCCGGCCGGTGACCACGGGAGTCCGGCCGGTGTCCGGCTAAAATCGCATCGCTGGCTCATCGGAACCTCATCGGCCGGGCTATGTGACCTAGGCATTAGTCACTGCTTCACATCTATTTATACCACAATACTCACATTACCAAGTAGCAAAACATGCATTTTCCCCTCAAAATTTTTTTTGGTCTCACCTTCAATGAATAATATTGCTTTGTCAAATTTGATTAGCATTTTTGGTCATAAGAGGTAAATTGTTCAAATCGTAATAAAATAAAAATAGGCCACATAAAATACTTTTTGTGGAGAAGTCTTTAAAAAATGTGGAAAAATTGCAATGCAATATCAGGAAAATAATTTTCTGTAAAATTAAGCACATGGGCTAAATTATTATTTATATTATGAATAGTTATCTCCAAAGGTACTTTTTTTAAGACAGACCACACGTAGTGAGATCAGTTCTCTCTTGCTTTATATGTTCTTTGAATGAAGTCATTGAAGTTGACCCACTAACCCATCACGAGTCCCTATAAAAAGTACACTAAACTTTGTGAGCACTGCTTGGCAAGTGACATTAAATGCCACTTATAAAAGTAATTATATCTACTTCAAATCATAGATATTAATAGTTTCAGTTATGAGTCTTCAATGATATCCTGTGGCCGGTTTCATGAAAAGTTGTTATCATAACAAACTTGCATTACCTGTTAAAAGCTACTGAAATCCTTCAATCCGAGTGGCTGATGGTAAATTTGTAATAGATATCACATTAAAACAAGTATTTGTGAAACTGGACCCTGAAAATCCCAGACCACTAGAAATATGTATACCCACTTCCTTCCTTCAGCATCTCAATATTGTAGTCTGCGAGCACAGACTCAAATTTGACACTTAAACAGATTATACCGTGTCTAGAGTAAAGACTAGTCCCTTAATTCTCTGCCTGTGGTAGAGGCAGCCACAGTACATGCATGTAGTGAATTTAGTCTTACTACTTCAGACTCTGCATTATGCACTATCTGAATTGTGAAAACCAAAGGTCTGAGCCCTGCAGACTACCAAATATTGATTGATAACATGATCCTATTTCATTATTAATTTCTTTGTCTGGTTCTTTCAGGAACAATTATCAGATTAGACAAGTTAATATGAAATATTATTTATTCGATACCAGACGAGAGTTAATTGTTTTGCAAACACAAGCAAGACAAGGGCCCCGTAACACAAATGTTTACGATGGATTGCAAATATGAAAGAACATCACTGATTGGTCCCTGGTCAGTATTTTGAACCAAATGCGCCTGTAACATTGATCTTGATTGGTCAGTTCATCTAGCGATTGATCGCTAATCTTTGTGTTACAGAGCCCTGATTAGACAATTTAAGAAATATTATACCTTTTATTTGATACCAGACGAGAGCTAATTGTTTCACAAACTAATGATTCGGAAACACAAGACCTGTTTATATATTTAAATGGTTTATTATGATAATATATCTGGATCTGTGTTAAAGGTTGTCTATAAATGTACTGAAATGCACTTTAAATCTCATTTTTTTTAATGACAGCTCAGAAAAAGCTCTATGTTAGACACAAGTGAAATCTTATTTTGCCAAGAAAGAGTGATCTACATGAATTCGGAGAATCTTTTTTCAGAAAATGATTTTGCCACCTATGCAATTACTCTAATACATGTACAATTCAGGGTTTTTTTCCACTGTCCTCAAATAACAGCCAATGGACAATACACAGTGCAACAAATTGTCATTACGGAAATTAAAACAATGGAAATCATCAAAACATCAACAGGCCCAAAATGTTTAATGCATTCTACTGTCCACAAGGTTGAAATCTGGAAAAACGGCATACAACAAAATGTTTGAATAAGTGCTCATTCCCCCGTACATGAGCTAAAATAAACTTAGAAGTAAATTGGAATGCATGAAGGGTGTGAAAATTAGTTTAAAAGAAATCTTAAGTGATTATTTAACTCATTGAACGTCTTTGTTCATTCGATTGACAATTTCAAGTCAGATTCATAATTGTTTCAATCAAGGAAATGATAGATATCTGTCTACTAAAGGGAAAATACCTCTTAATCCCTACTGAAATAAAAGAAGTATGTATACCAACCAAAACTGATGCCTCATTCATGGAGCATTAATCCAGCAGGGAATAAAAACAAACATATTATGAAAGGTTTTTGTTTCCCGGATAACGTTTCATGTCACTAAGTCACACCATGTAAACACTGTGGCTTATAATAAAGTGTTGGTAAAGGTCACAGTCATGTGCTTTGAAAAGGAAATCCTTGAATGATATGACTTCATATTTTGTAGCACTTTTTCTCTTTTTTATGCAAATTTCTTAATAATCAAATATGCACTTTCTTGCCGATCTCTTTCTTTCTAATTACCTGTAATTTTTAGAGTCTGCTTTCCTTTGTTCTATTAGAAACCTACATACATATTTACGTTTGTAATAACTAAATGGTCATTTATGCATTTCCTTTGAATCTATCATTCCATTAATTTCTTTTATTTATTTGATGCAATGCAACATTAATGAGATGATTACAAATTTATGTTGTTTACTCATTAATCAGTAATGAATCTCCCAATACCCGATCTATAATCATATTTTTGCTGACCTCCTGAATATGATTTTCTTTTGCTTTACCATTTGATTCCATTTTGCATTCTTCTGTCTATCTCTGCAATATTTGACTCAATGCGATTTATAATTTCACTTACACTCAGAACTCCTTTATGTAATTAGATCCATCATAATGAAAATCTTGATGTAATTTAATCTATTATATATTGAATGATTGCTTTTCTTTAATTATGTACTCTTGTAAAATGTCTTTCTATGTTCTCACATTTTGTAAACATGTATATTTCAGCCACTGGCTGGCAAGTGTGTATATACTGCCAATACACCATTACTATACTATACTATATTATACTATTTTAGTAGATAGAATAGCTAGAAATTTTAACTGTCCCCCCCCCCCCCCCCACATCCTTATCTCCCTTCTTGCTCATCTTAAAGTGCTCTGCAAACAGGCCTATATTGCTCCATGCCATCCTTAATAATGCTGAATCTTAAACAAAGCTTTTGAACAATTTTCAGCTGAGCACTAACATTTTGTTAATGAAATCAATCATTGGTATATAAAATATGAAAATAAATGAAATTGAGCACTTGAATTTGTAATTCACGCCTCAATCTACCAGATAAATGTTGAGTACATAAATTCAACATATGGAAGATTATCTTTTTACCAAAAAGGAACACACGGTCTCAGGGGCGGATCCGTGATTTTTCAAGGGGGGGGGGGGCAAATTTTTCGGAGGAAAATTTTGACAAGCCAAAAAAAAAGGTTTTCAACCACAAATTAAGGATATTTTGTACCCGAAAAAAATTGTCTTCACCTCTGTTTCAATGGCACTTTTACATTACAAATTTTTAATTTTGCTTCTCAAAGGGGGGGGGGGCACCCCCCCCCCTGGATCCACATCTGCACGGTCTGTAATCCTACATATATCTAAAAAAAAAAATGTTTCACTGCGGCCACAGTCAATTTTCTTTTCCCAAAAATGGGAACACTTGGCTGGTATGCAGATATTGCCATTGATTCAATAAAGTTAGAAAACATGTACAAGGAAAGGAATGTGTGTGCATACTTTTAATGTTCCTGTTTAAAGGTATTGTTTAACTTTGTGAGCAGCCAATTTAAAAAATTCTCAAACCACGATGAAACATGTGTACAAGTGCATGTATTAGAACTAATAAACCCTGAAAACAACCATTATTGAGAATGAAAAGCATTTTTGTAACATATCACAGACACAGGTGACAAGTGTGACCTTCTAGCTCAGATTTATTAAAAGTCAAACCAATGTTAACCAATCACTTTAATTCAGATATTCAAAGTTCACACTCTTACCGGAGAGGTCATTGGTTGACCTTTGACCTTCTTGGTGCATGTTATGGTCATGAGGGCAGTAGAGCAGGCTCTCCAGGGGGTCGATCAGAGGGGCGGAGAAGGTATTGGTTTTGGAAGCAAACACCTCCTCCTTTTTAACCTGAAAACAAATAAGGATAATAATTATGGCATTAAAAAAAATCAACATATTGCATTTGTCATGAATTATCACAATATTCACCCAGGCATTATCTAAAGGTGCCGTTTCCGGCATTGCATTTTCAAGGATTTAATCCTGCCTATTTCACCTTACTTGTTCGAGTGCAGTATAATGTGGAACAATTTCTAGCTAAAGAAATTTTTACATCGAGGCTGGGACTCGAACCCACGACTCTCTGTTTAAAAGTCCGGAGACTTATAATAATAATTGGCATTTATATACCGCTTTATCAATCTACGACTGTTCAAAGCGCTTCACAATTATTACTTAATACAATGTTTTGAAGCACTGCACACTATTATCCAGGCTTTAGCAAGGCTACTCTTACTGGGCAATCAAGCTTTCAAGGAATATTTTCCGGATCGGGTACCCAGTTACTACACCTGGGTGGAGAGTGACAAATGCGAATAAATCCCTTGCCAAAGGACACAAGCGCTGCACAGGGATTCGAATCCCGGACCTTGTGGTTCAAAGTCCACAGACTCATCCACTGAGACACAACGCTAAACATTTATCTCATCCAAGTGGAGTTTGGCAAATGTAAATTAATATCTTACACAGAAATATGTATGTGTATAAGGCTGGTTTATAGGAAGAAATAGTTGAAGAGTTACCTTCCCTGTCTTGTTGGCCTGGAAACCTCTAGCTTCTAAGATGAAGTGATGTATCTCATTGATGTTCTGCTTCACCAACGGAGGAACTGGGTTACAACAAGCTAGGATTCCACCTTGGTCTCTGTTAAGTGCATTTTAAAATATTTATACACATTACTTATTGTCCTTCTTAATGTCATTTTTTTTTTCATCATTATCATGCGCTTTTCCCATCTGGCCCAAATTGCTAACAATTAATTAAATGGTGTAAATATTTGTAATCTTAAAGGAGAAATATATTGATTTTGAACATATGACCTTATTATATATCAATGGAAAGGTAATGATTTGGGGATTATCATAGGACCATTTGAAAAGAACAAAAAAATAAATAAGATGGAAAATCGCCAATTAAAAAGCACTAAAATGCCTTTACGAAATATGCCTCGCATTGGTCTCTGAATTGACTCAACTTTGATGACATCTATGATTGTACCAGAGACGTGATTGGCTCTCCCACATCAAGCTCCACTTGCATGCAAAACCTATTGCGAATGCAAGTGAATGTGCGATTTCTCCACATTGTCACTGAGTAGTTCGATCATGCAATGGGAAAAAATGTATCTGACATATCATTGCATCTCTGCTATGAGTTGAAGCTAGGATACAAGAGGAAGAAGTCAGACATGTTTTAATCTCTGCATCACTATACCACCATCACACAATGTAGCAATGTGAAACAGCCGGCTTAATTGGATGCAACGTACGTCACTCCGGTATACACAACTTATAACTAGTTTTGAACGAAAAGGGAACAAATAGAATCACTAATGCTATGTCACAACCAAGCCTTATTGTTTACAAGGTTAGTCCAACCCCAGAAAATGTGATTTGAATGAAAAGAGAAAAATCAAACAAGTATACTGAAAAATTCATCAACATTGGATGTAGAATAAGGTATGACATTTGAAAGTTTCACTTATTTCACAAAATAGTTATATGTGCATCCTGAGGAAAAATATTATGTCACCCTTTATTTCTTTTGAATTCAATTGCTAAGAATTTTCTTTTTTTCTTCCTCACTATAATATAAAACGTGGCTTCATTCCTCCTTGATTATCTGACATTGGCATTGTTGCAACCTAGTCTGATTCAATGAAAATGCCGTCTTATTGTCAAATCCACAAAAAAAAGGAATATTCTATATTTCATCTACCAAAATGCAAAATCCCATTGTTGATTCTTCCATTTGAGCATCAATGATTTGTGCATACAACTGTTTTGTTCAAATACGAAAACATTCAAAATAATACAAATAATATGCAACATTTATACGGTGCTTAATACAATGTTTTGAAGCACTGCACACTATTACCCAGGCTTTAGCAAGGCTTCTCTTACTGGGCAATCAAGCTTTCAAGGAATATTTTCCGTATCGGGTACCCAGTTACTACACCTGGGTGGAGAGTGGCAAATGCGAATAAAGGCCTTGCCAAAGGACACAAGCGCTGCAGTGGGATTCGAATCCCGGACCTTATGGTTCAAAGTCCACAGACTCATCCACTGAGACACAACACCTCCACAAAATGTCACAACTTTCTTATTGCTTATGAAATTTTCAGTAGAATACTTGTTTGATTTTTCTCTACTGATTCCAATCAACTTTTTCTCTGGGATGGACTTGACCTTTAGATATTTCTGGTCTTACTTTGGAAGTATCTCGGCTATCTGGAACATCATGTGTGTTGGAAGAACGTATCCTGTGCTCTCATCCTCCTGCCTGGCTATGCTGTCCCTCCATCCAAACAATTTCTTGAACGCATGCATCTGGTGGAAAATTTCAATTTTAAGATTATGAATAAATATGACCAAACATATGTCTTGAACAAGCTAACATTGACAAAAAGTTTCATACTTTTGTAGAGGAAAAGCTCAAATGTGCTGAAGTTAAGCTGAAAATCAAAACCGAACAAAAAAAAGCTGATGTCTCACATATGCATTTGCTTCCACACTGAATCTAAAAATATTGGTTCCCATAAACCAAGGGACAAAGACTTAACGTCCAAATGTAGTTTTTAAAGTAAATTATTGAAGAGTACACCTACCTGTTTTTTATTGAAGGTCTTTCTATTCTTGTTGAATGCTATTACATGTGAAGAGTCTGTGAAGATTGGCTTGATGTAACGCTGCATAGGAATGAGGAATGAAAAGCTTATCAATTGCTTTGATAGAAAGAATATTCATTTCATTGCCCTCTTTTTTAATCATATCCCATCATCATCATCAGTGTTATAGCTGCAATGGATGGCAGTGGTCGGGCCCGACTGGCACAGATTTCTTTCCACAACCACTCATGAAAAACACTGCTTCCGCCCATCACTAATTTCAAAAGAAAGGTATTTAAACAACTCCTTGCAAAGAGGAATTGCATTTGTATTCAATTCCATCTTTAATCTTGTTTGATATGTATAATTTACATCTTAAATTTAAATCTTCTATTCATAAACATTAGTTCCTTTTCAAAGATTTGCTAATTTTTGTCAGATGTTATAACATTGATGTTCCTTCACTTTTGGGCTTTCAGATCATCCACTCGGGCTGAAAAAAACTTGACAATGGTGCGAAATAGCGACCATCACTAAAATGGGTCTTGCTACAACACTGATCATCATCATAACCACTACCACCACCATTGTCATCATCATTCATATCCATCTTCATCATCACCACCACCACAACCACCGTCTTCATCATCATCGTCGTCATCATCAATACCGTTACTCTTAATCAACTCAATTTCGATTCCATGTGTATTTCAACTTTATTTCACACGCAAGGAGGTTAATACAAAATATAAATTTCAATGATATATATATCATGATGCAAGGAAAAAAAGTTACACGGAGGCTCGGCGATTTTGCCCCCAAAATTGCTCAAAAGAGCCCCCAAAACGCACGATTCATTTTCTCAGAATTTCATATAACTTACCTGCATACATATTCTCTTGCTCTGGTCAATGACAGCCCTGAGAAGATTCTTCTGATCATTGCCTCGTTTTATCAGTTCATTCTTCATCATGTGGTAGATGTACAGCAAGTAATGTGTGTCTTCTCGTGCATAGTGAAGCATCTCTTCTGGAATAGGCCTTAAGGAGGAAAAGCAGTGGGAAATAGAGGGGGTGATGTGGTCTAGTGGATAAGAGTCTCATCTTTCAATCTGAAGGACGTGGGATCGATTCCAAGCCATGGCATGTTTTCCTTCGGCAAGAAATTTATCGACATTATGCTGCACGCAACCCAAGGGGGTGTTTCATAAAGATAAGTATGACTTAAGTCGCACTTAAATGCTGACGAGTACATGATATGCAATGCGCAATCTTATTGATAGATACGCAGTAGTACGTGTCCTCATGGCACGATCTGACCAATGTGGTCAAGCCTTTCATACCGTACGCAACTCAGCATTTAAGTGCGACTCTAAGTCATACTTAAATCTTTGTGAAACACCCCCCCAGGTGAAGTAAATGGGTACTGACAGGTAGTAAATCCTCAAAAAGCTGTATGCACCGGAATCGGTAGACTAGCCTAGCCAGGGTAATACATGTAAAATAGAAAAACAGAATATTATCATCATAATCACATTTTAATAATTATTTTCACACATGTACAAATCTAGGATCCAACAATATTGTGCTTCTTAATTGTTTGTATACTTGTATCTGACATATCATTGTACCGCTGCTATGAGCTGAAGCTAGGATACAAGAGGAAGAAGTCAGACATGTTTTAATCTCTGCATCACTATACCACCATCACACAATGTAGCAATGTGAAACAGCCGGCTTAATTGGATGCAATACAACAACGTAACACAGTTTTGAAGACCCACAACCCTCTGTTTGAAAAATAGAGTCAAACCACTACACCCAGATGCATTCACTGATTAGTGTTCATACTATTCATAAAGATTCATATCATACAAGGTCAAATGTAGTCTTCGATCAGAATCAACATGAAATATTTACATGATTATTATTATTACTTTTGGCAAATACAAAAATGCATTTCAGTATAAACAATACAAAATAAGAAATATCAACCATCAAATATCAATATCAATGATCTTACCTTATTCTCCAGTCTGCTAATTGGTACTGTTTATCGGCCTCGACCTGGCAGTACCTTGAGAGTAGACTAGCCAGACTGTGGTGAGGGAAGCCTAGTGATCTCGAAGCCTGATGAGTGTCAAACATGTTGACGATGTACAGACCTAGATCTCTCTGTAACCAGTCAATGTCCATGTTAGCCCCATGGAAGACCTAAGATTTTGGAGTCAAGAATAGAACATGAACATGGATTGTTATTTCAAGATACATGAGAGAGTTAGACAGTGGTTTGGAAGTGTGGTAATAGAGACTGCAACTGGCCATACCACATAACCATAAAGCCAAACCAACGAGTGTTGACATATGACATTCACAACATCTCAGAAAAGCAGAAGATTAATACAAGTTCTTGCAAAGGTCTTGACATTGGAACTAGCAAATGACTTTAGACCAATACTAGCCTTGACAAATATTGAATCAGTAAATGCATTATTCGCATTTGAAAATCACTATTCTCTACTACCGCCACTGCTGACACCACCAACACCACTACTACTACTAGCATTAATATTGTATATTTCTTGTAATATGACATCTCCATGCACTTCCAAAGGCCTTGATATTATTACCCCGGCTTTAGCCTGGCTGCCGTTTACAGCATGCAAGCATGTCAAGGAATTAATTCCTGCCATTTCCTTATTTTCCCTAGAACTGCTGAAATCATATTACTTACCTTGACAATCTTTGGATCAGTAAAGGCATCATTCAGCATCTGGAGATCACTCCGCAGCTCTAGAGTGTCCACTACATAGTCTTGATCAGCTGTAGATATTTGCATCAGACACGTGAAGCCGAGATAAGACCTGTAAGAATGATGCTACAGAGAAGAGACAATGTAATGAAAGTAAATAATAAACGATGTGGACCAGTTCCTCAATGAAAACAATCGATACTGTCACTGGGATTTGAACCCTGCCTCCGATATGCAAAAAGAATTCATGCTTGAATTACTTGGGGCAGAAGTTATAATCAGGAATTTCTTTACCAACATGTATCTGACATAGGACTTATGACCTTGATATTCTCAAAACTACTAGGATCATCTTCGCTCTTACATACACGAGACCAGCATCAAGTTGAACGCTTGAACCGTCTTCATTTACTGGGAAAATGTCAACGGTATGGACATGTACAAAGGGTGACATAACATACTGCTGTTTCATTTCCCTCACACTCGAAACAAAATTGAGGTGTTAATTAATGTGCCATTTAGTGATATTCTCCTTGTCATACTTCAGATAAAGCATACTAATTACGTATTCATGTATTTTACATATTTGTCAACATACAAAGCACAAATAACAAACAAAATAACTTCATATTATCACAAAACACATACATTCCAATATTGTACAATTCTTGGTATAACTCTTGCTCATCATCACGTATTCAAATAAGGGGGTTGTTCTGAAGTGAAGTTGAGTGAGGTGTATCTGACATATCATTGCATCTCTGCTATTGAGTTGAAGCTAGGATACAAGAGGAAGAAGTCAGACATGTTTTAATCTCTGCATCACTATACCACCATCACACAATGTAACAATGTGAAATAGCCGGCTTAATTGGATGCAATAACAAAAAAAGGCGCAAAGGCAATATATCAAAACCCTCCTTGATAACAAATTTTTGAAGGCATGTGACCAAATAAGCAACAGATATAAATGCTGAAAGTGTCTACATCAAGTAGTTTAGCTCGAAGATTGAGTACCCTGTTGACTACTGATACTGAAATCTGTCATTCCCAGAGGACCACTCACCAATTTTGGCAGTAAGTCTACTTCAAATTTTATTTTTCTTTTAGGGGGACTTTAAACATCCATGTTACATTTTTACTACTGCCGTGAGGGAATAGGTACTTTTGAGAAAATCACAAATTCCTAATAATTAAACACAGAGCCAATGGAAAAGATGTGTCTCACACTTGTCAAAATTAACTTACCCGATTGCCAATTTGAACTTTCCAGTCTTAGTGATCACATTAATTAATTTTACTGTTCCACATTTCTATTATTTTTTCACCTCACATACACACCATTTTATTGGCAAGGATGGATTAGCCTTTAACAAATGATTAATAAAATCATCACCTACTATTTTATCGGTCAACAGTTTCAAACCGATACTTACCTCTAAATCAACAGCGATCTCTTTGGAATTTTTAAGACTCTGACTCAGCTCCTTTAGCTTCTTGACACTGTCTACTAGAGTGAAGGGCGTGGCCTCCATGGGGGCATAACTTGGGTTGTCTACCAGTTCCAGCTGAGATGGGTGGGGTTCAAAGTGATCCAGCTCATACTGGTAGGGATGGGGGTACCTGAAGGGGTGAAAGGAGAATAATAGACAGGCATTCTTCGCATACAGTACATTATATAAAATATAAAATTTGAGCGAAGTGACATACATTGTATAAATGACAAAACTGTTATGATTTTAGCGTTTGAACAACATTTAAACGTTTTGATTCAGTCTTACTAACAAGTTTATGTAGACAAATGCAATACAGTAATAGATGGTCATTCATTAACATGTTTTCCTGGAAGGCATTAAAATCAAAGAATGATACATATCATGAAAGCGAGCAAAGTTTTTGGTGAAATACATGTTAATATTCCAGTATTAGTTATTGGCACTTTGACACTCATCCAAACTTTCTCATTCTTTCTTTTCTTGTGCGCCTCGGAATAGAATATTTCTAGATAGATGGCGCTATATAAATGCCTATTATTATTATATTGGTATGCGCAATCAAAGAAATGTTCTTTTTGACTCAGTATCTCTTACAAAGCTCTAATTTATTCAATTAAATTTAATTTATTTCCACTTTAAAAAGCAACAATATATACAAATCAATACAATGTTCAATACACATAAGTATAGTGGGGGATCATAAAAAGTACAAATGATGGCTTAATAAAAATGACCCCTAACAGTACCCCTTATTGAAAAGCATCCTACTGCCAAGGTAATAAATAATAACGTTACTATGTTCATCATCAGGGCCGGCCGAGAGAACAGTATTTGGAACTGAAGTGGCTACCTTGGGTAAATATGATATTGTTGTTGTTGTTGAGCGTTGTGGCCCAGTGGATTAGTCTTAGGACTTTGAATCAGAGGGTCGTGGGTTCGAATCCCAGCCATGGCGTAATTTCCTTCAGCAAGAAACTGATTCACAATGTGCTGCACTCAACCCAGGTGAGGTAAATGGGTACCGATAGGAAGTAATTCCTTAAAAAGCTGTGTGCGCTATGAACGCCTAGCTTAGCCGGGTAATATAGGAGCGCCTTGAGCACCTAACAAGGTGGATATGTGCGCAATATAAATATCCTATATTATTATTGCAATTATTATCATCATTATCTTAATCGTTATTCCAATCAAGGCTGTCCAATATCAACACTTGATTCTTTTAAGACAAAACTTACTCGTCAGTCTGGGTTTCACTGTCCCGTTTGGGAGGAGTCGATGAATCGGTTTCTGTCAAAGATGACTTCTTCAAAGTATCAAACACTGAACAAAATGAAAAGAAACAAAGATTGAATGTCCAATCAATTCAGCATATTTTCAAGTAGGTTATACATAACTTTTAAAAAGATCATGATCTTTGAAATAAATAATAACAAAGTAAATTTATGAAGTGCTCATAGCCATTCTATAGAATGCTCAAGGTGGTAACTTTTGTCATTTTTCAATAATTTGATGCTTCGTTATTTTTTTTATGAACGTAAAGAAACTTGTTTACAAAATTATACGAAACAGGCCATTTTGTGGCAATTCAGCTAGAACTGTGCAACTGATAAAAATTTGCCATTTCTTGGGAAGGGACGTGATTACATTGGAACAAATAAAAAACTTTGACTACACTGTACTGTACAGTGAATGCAACTAAGTGCCACATAAAAGTAGATGTTATATAACATGTCATGTGACTGACCCTTGATTGTGCGCATGGCATGATGGGATAGCCGTGACACAAGAGGGGGACAGTAGAGGGAGGTTTACTATCTGCATTGTGATTAAAAGCATCAACACAACACATCATGTATGATGACAGCATGGAAACATGCATCATAAGTACAGTACATGTAGTTCATTACGTAATTTCCTCAATAAAATACACTCTTCAAAGATATTGAAAAATGAACATGAGAAGTTCAAATGCATTAAGGATGGTTCAAGACCATGGAACCAAAACTACTGTTGCGAATTTGAAGCTTACATTTGGGACTATCGAAGAAATTAGGTCTCTTTCACAGAAGTAATATTAGACTAAGAAGGATAATACCAAGAGGGATTGGACCAAGGAGAATTAGACCAAGTGGGACTAGACCAAGTGAAATTGGACCAAGAGGTAGACCGATGGGAATAAGTCCAAGTGGGATTGGACCCAGAGGGATTAGACTAAGGGGAATTAGACCAGGTGTGATTAGACCAATGGGGATTGGACCAAGTGTGATTAGACCAAGTGGGATTGGAACCAGAGGGATTAGACTAAAGGGAATTAGACCAGGTGTGATTAGACCAATGGGGATTGGACCAAGAGGGATTAGACCAAGTGGGATTGGACCACGACGGATTAGACCAAGTGTGATTAGACCAAGAGGGATTGGACCAGGTGTGATTAGACCAAGTGGGATTGGACCAAGATTGATTAGGCCAAGTGGGATTAGACCAAGTGGGATTGGAACCAGAGGGATTAGACTAAGGGGAATTAGACCAAGTGGGATTAGACTAAAAGGAATTAGACCCAGAGGGATACACATACTGATATTAGATCAAGTGAGATTAGATTAAGTGGAATTAAACCATGAAGCCAATCACCCTCCCTTATTACCTTCTTGAAGTGGTTTGATTGCATTGGGCTTGCTTTTGATGATAGGGACAAATTGTCTGTTGGAGTTATCAACCTTGTCTTTAAACTTGAGCTGAGGTCTGGCAATGTTCCTTGCATGCATCAAACGGAAGTTCCTAGACTTCTGGTCCTTGGCTTCTGATTTCTGTATGGAGAGAATGGGTAAAGTCAAGATGGTGACTGGTCTTAAAGCCAGGTTTCTTCAGGAAATTAAAACCAGTTGGATGCCATTCAAACACAGTGTGAATGAGATTTACGACTAGCAGACGATACGTAATGCCACTGGATATCAAGTCATTAACTTACGTTCCCAGGTCTCTAAGTTTCTCAAGAGAAAAAAATCCAACAAGCATAACACTGAAAATTTCATCTGAATCGGGTGTAAAATAAGAAAGTCATGACATTTCAAAGTGCTTAATTTTAAGAAACAGTTACATGCATATCCTATTTGGTATGCAAATGAAGGGACTGATGACAATTTTGATGAATTTTCAATGTTATTCTTGTTTGATTTTTCTCTATTGATTCAACTCAGCATTTTTCTGGGGTGGATTTGACCTTTTCAGGGCACATTTCTATAATATAGCACCAATGGGATAGCTTATAAACTGACACAGCAAATCTCGACGGCCATTGACAGGGCATCAAGGACAACAGGGTGACCTTAGCTATCGCCATGGACGACCGCGGGTTAATTTAAGCCCTATGGTGCTCGCGACTATATCTTTAAAGGTCAAATCCGCCCCAACAAAAAGTTGTTTCAAAAAAAGAGAAAAATTTAACAAGCATAACACTGAAAACTTCAACGAAATCAGGTGTAAATATGAAAGTTATGACATCTTAAAATTTCGCTCAATTTCACAAAACAGTTATACACACATCCTATTTGGTATGCAAATGAGGGGACTGATGACGATTTTGATGAATTTTCATGTTTTCTTGTTTGAATTTTCTCTATTGATTCAACTCAACATTTTTCTGGGGTGGCACATTTCCATAATAGAGCACATATGGGATAATTTTTACATCTCGATGGCCATGGACAGGTCATCAGGAACAACAGGTTGACCAAAGCCATTGCCGTAGACGACCATGGGTTAATGAAAGTCCTGTGGTGCTAGTGACTATATCGTTAAAGATTGACCCAATGAATGTGAAGAGGGAAAATCCTAGTTTCCCATTCCAATATAATCAAAGAACCTTTGGATCAATCTCCATCCCTTAATTCAGCTAAAGCTTCTGGTCAGTGTTGCTAACATTCGACCAATCATTCTTTTGTTTGAACTAAGTCCTTGTCATACTTTGTTTTGTTTTAATACTGCTCATTCTAAATCCAGATCTATATAACAAGGACAATCTGACATTGTATCTGACATATCATTGCATCTCTGCTATGAGTTGAAGCTAGGATACAAGAGGAAGAAGTCAGACATGTTTTAATCTCTGCATCACTATACCACCATCACACAATGTAGCAATGTGAAACAGCCGGCTTAATTGGATGCAATGGGGATGATTTTTTTTTAATTCTAAACTCTGCATAGACACAGACATTCTTCCCACAAAGGAATTTATCTACACTGTACAAATTATAACCATGTCACTCAAGTGAAATGTAATATTTAGTGGACAATTTTATTGGGCAGTTCCATAAATTATGTACGTCCGACCCCCTATATGTGGGCCCTTCATGAAATTTTCTGTCTCTGATTTTTGTTCTTTTGACAGTCTGCAATGCTCTCAAACGACCATGACTTGGTCAGTTTCTAAAGTGAAGTTCAACTTGAGAAAAATGGGGGTCAGACGTACAAAAAGGTTTATTTTATAGAATTGCCCTCTTATGAAAGGCCATAATCCGTGCATTTGTAGGGAAAACTGCTACTAGTTCAGAGCTGCCAACCTGAACAAGAACATTTCAGTATTTTTAAAGCTGAAAATCAGTATTTTGGCGAGGAAATCAGTATTTTCAAAAAAATACCATAGGACAACACATAAAACTGAAACTTGAGAAATCAGTATTTTGCATGAAACTATCAGTATTCTTCTCATTTTTCAGTACTAAATACTGAAAATCCGTACTACTTGGCAGCTCTGCTAGGTGGATCTTTCATAAAGCTGTTTATTTATAAATGACTTTACTCATGACTGGTGACCAAGCCTTGAAATAAGTGGGCGCTGAGCGCAAATTCGCGCTCATAACGCCATCAATTGCGCCCATGAAGCCCCCAAATCATCAAAATTTTGACGACCGGGCGCAAATATTTTCCAGGTAATTGCGCCCGCCGTGAGTGAGCAATGAAGCCATATCATACATGTAATTTAAATATCTGTAAAGCCAAAATCAAATAACTTTCAATTTACGATAAACACAGTTTAAAATTGCCAAGTGCGTCTTTTTTTCTGTACCATAAAAAGTGAGCTACGTCCGTCTTTTTTTTTCCCTGTAATACATGTAAGCGCGTTCTTCCGGTAGCGGTTTTTCCATACTTCACCATGTGCAATTTCTAATGCACACATTTCCAGTCGGGATATCACAATTCTGTGATATAGTAATTCGAATTGCACAGGAGATAAATCCCTGTTCACAGCACATACGATGTGCAAGTCTTTTATCCTCACAGTCGCCGACCTTGCTTGTCAAAACGGAGCCTTAATAATCCAAAATAACTTAGCTTATAGTTGTGAATTGTAGCTTTTTAATTTCTTTCCTGGAGAGGGGTAAATATCAGACAATAAATAATCTAACAAGGCTCCATCTAAAAACAAAATAGGAGGACGCCGCGTGCACTTGAGTGTGGTGTTAGCAAGCCAGTTTTGAGCTCATGTCTGCCAGAGCTCTGGGTGAGAATTCTATCAGTAATGGCCTAAGTGATGGTGATTTTCCGTTTGAGATAGAGTTTAGATTTCATGTTAATTTTTGAAAACTGTCAAAAAACTTTATGATTTCTTCATTGTGATGAATATTTTAGTTATTAATGAATACATTTTCACCGAATTCAGACTCTCCCAGAATGAAAGGCATTTTCTGTGGAGATCTGCGTTTTCAAATAACTTGTGAAAAACTTAAGGTACGTGAACCTACAATACATGTACATAGCCTGTGGCTATGTGCTGGAATTTGAATAGACTGAGTTATTTATTGATTTCGTTTCTTAATTTCTTTAACATAATTTATATGCAATCCAAGTGCACCTCACAGCCACAATCACACACAAACAGTGAAACACTCACCCACTCCCATGATTCAAACCATAAAAAACCTTAAATTTTTTTTTTCTAAATTTATTATTTGATCTGAATACTCTTTCTCCATCTCTCTCTCTCTTTTTAAATTTTTATTTTATTCATTTATTTAGATTTTTTTTTTTTTTGGGGGGGGTTCATTGATCATGATTCATTAAAGACGAAAAATAAATAAGCCCATGTGTGTGTGGTTGTAAAGGGGATGTGGAGTGAGGGTGTCAAAACACTTAAACATTTAAATCTGATTTCTTAAATGTTTGAATAAGCCTAATACTTAGCATATGCTATTCATTTACTAATTAAAAAATTGCAGGAGCTGCGCTTATACTATAAACAAATTTGCGGTGTGGTTCACCGTTATATATATATTTTTTTTAAATTGCCCCTGGTTCCAGAAAATTGCCCCCGGTTCCTGTAAAAAGCCCGTGAGCCGGGGGCAATTTAAAAAAAAATTGCCCCGGCTCACAGGTACTTATTTCAAGGCTTGCTGGTGACCTTTTGTGCTGATATATCCCTGTGTAGCTGACTTAGCACCTAAGAACATTGTCCAGTCATGACTGGTGACCCTTTCTTGTGTTAAATGATAATCGTTGTGTAATTGACTAAGCACCTGAGAGCATGTTCCAGTCATGACTGGTGATCCTTTCTCGTGCTAAATGATATATTCCTATGTTGCATACTTAGCACCTGAGAACATGTAAAACTCGTGCATAAAGTTATGCACAATTTAATGAAACATCCCCCCCCCCCGTTGTTTCATATGATCAATTTTGCATGTCTAGTGTCATAAAAAGATATTGTGATGAATTTAAACCCCATACATTGTGGACCATTCTGAAAAAACAAATAATAAAAAAGACATTTCTACATGTATCAAAGGGATAAAACTTCAATAAACCCAATAAGAGATTAAGTGTATTGCGCCAGAGATTTTGGAAAGTATAAGAGGGATCGATCCTTGCTTCGAAACTGATTATTTTCCTACCTTTTTATTCCAGCTGGTGACAATGAGTTGCGGCTTAGACACGCCAGGTGAGAAAGTCTGGGCCGGCTTGCTGATGCCTTCTGCTTCATCCAACAACGCACCCTGCGATTATTAAATAGAATGAATATCATGGTATGAAGCTGATGGAGAGGGAGAGGACGTGGAACTTGATGAACACTCTGGAAGAAGCTGTGGACCATTTAGCTCTGGCAAATAGGATTATGTTACAGTTGTTATGGGTATGTACCAAGGACGGATGATGGGCACGTTTTAAGCAGGGCTTTTGTGTCTGAGATGGATGTTTCGAGGAAGGGGAAGGCCACAAATGGAAGAGGAGAGGAGGAAGGGTGGATTGAGGATGTACTGGAAAATGCAAAGTGAAGGGAGGGCCAAGGGTGATTGCTGCCCCCCCCCCCCCTCCCTCCCGTTCAATTGGAACAAAACCAAGTAGGTGTTTCATAAAGCTGTTCATAAGTTAAGAGCGATTAAAAGAACGACTGGTGATCCTTTCTTGTGTACATGTAAATGGTACACACCAAAATGTTCAATGGCGGTAGTTTAGCACTTAAGAAACATTCACCAGTCATTCTTAAAGTCTCTCTTTACTTTAATAACGAACGGCTTTATGAAAAAGCCCCCCCATAAGTTTGCTGTTGCACTACCACTACTTAAATACTGTTAGAATAATTCAAGATTCTTTGAACAACCAGGATTTGGAAATTAGAGTCACCATCTATTACTTGCAAGGCAGCAACCGCAACAAGCAGTACATGAAGGGTTACAAATCTGCTGGTTGCATACAATTTTCAGATCCTGAGTATGCAAAATTAAAAACTATGTAGGAAGGACAAAATCATTTACTATGAAAAAAAAAGACGATAAATTAGTAATTGTGACTGACCCTTGATTGTGCACATGGCATGATGGGATAGCCGTGACACAAGAGGGGGACAGTAGAGGGAGGTTTACTATTTGCATCGTGATTAATGGCATCAACACAAAACATTATGTGCGATGACAGCATGGAAAGATGCAACTCACCAATTATCTCTTAATTCCGTTATAAATTGAAACAATATTTGAGGTACAGGATATTAGTTCATGAGGTATTGCAGTAGTTAAAAACATAGACAACACCTTCATGAAGAATAACATCAGCTAATGCCATTCATGAAAACATGCTTCACGTAAGTTGAGTCTAGAAGTAATACCGCATTCTCAAGGAATACTGGTAAATGCTTTTAAAATGTTTATGGTATGTAATTAAGCCATTCTGGAAAGCTAAGCTTGTGAAAGACTTGCAGTAGTTTTTTTTTTGAGGGATTAAAAAGGGGTTTTGGGAGGTAAAACAGTATTATCAAATTTGTTCTTAAATGAAATCCATACAATGCAATTTCAAAAGAAGGGGTAATTTTCAGAAAACCTGTAGTATTTACATTAAAACAGTATTGCAGTACATAAGGGAACAGTTGGCATCTATACTGTATTGCTTTGTGACAGGAATCTTGTCAGTTATATTACCATTCATGAAGCACATGATAGGGACAGAGTCTTCTTTTATTACTTGTCCTGACAATAATTAAGAATACCAATTTATCATGCTTTCTTATTTTTCTCGGGTCACTATACAAGTCCTGTCCAGTAAAGGCTACGAGATCTGGTTTTAGGGTTAAAAGCCTTCAGATCTTTGGCAGTGCACGGCTCTTGTAGGAGGGACATTCCAAAAGGTGTTGATTTATTATGCCTTCACAGATGATCTTGTCGTGTTGTTGCAGGAACACCCGTTGCACCATACTTTCGCGCATTGCATGTGTGCAGAAATGCTCTTGGTTGCACGAACAAGGGCAGTGCGTCAGGGTGTTTCTTCACCAATAAGGTGCACGAAAGTTTCGTGCGAAGGGCGATCCTGATCCGTCACGACAAACTATAAGAATTATTACGTTTATCAATCGGCTTACCGCACTTTCAAGAAGTGTATCATTGGTCTCAATAAGAGAGTCTACTCGATCCTCAAGCTCTAAGATTCTGCTGAGACCAACTTGACTTCCACCAGCTCCTTGCTGTCCTGCTAACCTCTGGATACTAAACATAAAATACAAAACAGGGAAAAAAAATACACAGGGGCCTGGGGTGATTTAGCCCCTAAAATGCTCACAAGAGCAATTTTGAAGCTTATCCAATATTGCAGATTTAGGCAGTAATTTGTGAACGTGGTCGTGTGGTCGAGTGGTTAGAGCATTGGACTCATAATCGCAAGGTTGTGAGTTCGAATCCCAACCCTGCCATTGTCTCCACTTTGATAAAAGGCCCAACACTGATATCTGTCGTCTCTGACGTCAGCCACTATGACTGATTAACCTAGACATAAAATGTTTCCTAGGTAATTGATTATTTACCAGCAAAATGCTGTCTTGCAAAGTTCCTACGGGAGTTACCATAAACAGAAACAGAGAAGTAGCACCTGAAAATATAAATAACATTTTTTGCATACCGGTAATACAAAATATACAAAATAACAATAACATTAGTAATCATTCATTTCAGTCATCATTTTCCAACCTACATGTACATATTGTGTTGCAACTTGCGAAGCAACACTTGCATTACAGACTAACCTTTCCAGGAGTTTGTCTCCATGCGAATTGCAGAACTGCCTGAATCCTTCATAACTGGAGTAGAAGTCGTAGTCATCACCGGCAGAAGGTAGTTCATTCGCAGTTCTGGTGGCTACCTTTAGCTTGCCAAGGGCTTTCTGTGAATTCACGAAAAAGAGAAGCAGCACAATATCAACAAGTTGATCAATTCCTTAAAAAACAAGTGGAATGCCTCTGGTAATGTTGTAACCGATTTTTATCCCAATTCCTGATCCGATCCGATTTTCCCCTTCTTTCTACATTTTTCCGAACTCCGATTTTTGACAAGTGGGGAAAAAATCGGATCAGAAAAACCAAAACATAACAAGACAAAAAAAAAACACGTAGCGACATGTTTGCCATCAAAATGCGCTGGTAATTTGTTTTGATCTCAGAAAAAAGCGGTGGAAGGAAAAGAAGAAAATTATGATTTGGTTTGATCTCCGACATAATCGGGGAAGAACAAAAAGATGATGATAATTGGTGATAATTTGTTTTAATCTCCGACACAAATGAAGAAGAAAAACAACAAGAAGACGACGATATGTTTTGATCTTAAGCAGAGGCAAATAAGATTTAGTTGAACACGCTGACATGCGTGGTAATATTTACGACTATCTGACTATGCATCCTCTAATAGTTTAGGATTACCTCCGCAATCACAACGATGTTGTAGAGAAGGTGAATATCATCGTAAACAACTTTGGATAATAATGCGTCTTTTTCGGGAGGTCATGCGACCTTTAAGAGATCACAATTACCTCCGTCTTCACTACGATGTTGTAGAGAACGTGAATACGATCGTAAACAACTCTGTATAATAATGTGTCTTTTTCTAGAGGTCATGCGACCTTTAAGAGTTTACGATCACCTCCGCCATCACAACGATGTTGTAGAGAAGGTGAATATGATCGTAAACAACTCTGGATAATAATGTGTCTTTTTCGGGAGGTCATGCGACCTTTAAGAGTTTACGATTACCTCCGTCTTCACTACGATGTTGTAGAGAAGGTGAATATCATCGTAAACAACTTTGGATAATAGCGCGTCTTTTTCTAGAGGTCATGCGACCTTTAAGAATTCACGATTACCTCCGCCATCACTACGATGTTGTAGAGAAGGTGAATATCATCGTAAACAACTTTGGATAATAATGCGTCTTTTTCTAGAGGTCATGCGACCTTTAAGAGTTTACGATCACTTCCGCAATCACAACGATGTTGTAGAGAAGGTGAATATGATCGTAAACAACTCTGGATAATAATGCGTCTTTTTCGGGAGGTCATGCGACCTTTAAGAGTTTACGATCACCTCCGCCATCACTACGATGTTGTAGAGAAGGTGAATATGATCGTAAACAACTCTGGATAATAATGCGTCTTTTTCTAGAGGTCATGCGACCTTTAAGAGATTACTATCACTTCCGCCATCACAACGATGTTGTAGAGAAGGTGAATATGATCGTAAACAACTCTGGATAATAATGCGTCTTTTTCTACAGGTCATGCGACCTTTAAGAGATTACGATCACTTCCGCAATCACAACGATGTTGTAGAGAAGGTGAATATGATCGTAAACAACTCTGGATAATAATGCGTCTTTTTCGGGAGGTCATGCGACCTTTAAGAGTTTACGATTACCTCCGCCATCACTACGATGTTGTAGAGAAGGTGAATATCATCGGAAACAACTTTGGATAGTAGTGCGTCCTTTTCGGTAAGTAATGCGACCTCTAAAAGTTCACGACGGACTCCGCCATCACCACGATGTTGTAGAGAAGAGGCCTATCGTTGATCGACGGTAGTGTCGCGTGCTGGAACGTCATTATCTTCTTTTCCTTCCTCCGATTATTTCGGAGATCAAAACAGATTCTGCCATCAGTGTAGCTTGTAGCATTTGTCCATGCGCCGGCCACATACAAATTTTAATGTATTTTTCTGTTTTTGAATATCTTCCGATCCATCCGATATCTGAACCGATTTCGATTTTAGGAGCAAAACTTCCGAACCGAACTCCGATCTCTTAATTGCTCTAACTTACAACATTAGCCTCTGGCGGTTTCACCTGCATCACGCGATTCAATATAGTAGCAGTGCTGACTTTGAAAACTACTATAACTCGCAAAAGATGTTCAGTGATACTTGGTCACTCTTATTTCCACGTTTTATGAACTAGACCAATACACTTACAGAGACATGATGGTAATTCAACAAATACCTCCCAACGTGGCCAAAGTTCATTGACCTCATATGATCTTTGACCTTGATCATGTGACCTGAAACTCGCACATGATGTTCAGAGATACTTGATTACTATTATGTCCAAGTTTCATGAATCAGATTCATAAACTTTCAAAGTTATGATGGTAATTCAACAGATACCCCCAATTCGGCCAAAGTTCATTGACCTTTGACCTTGGTCATGTGACCCAAAATGCGCACAGGATGTTCAGTGATACTTGATTACTCTTATGTCCAAGTTTTATGAACTAGACCTACCCTCTTTTAAGTTTATTTTTTCTTCAAACTGTCTTGGTGCAAGCGCATCATCCGCGTTGCGATACACGATGGGTATTTGTTGCGTATCATCTAAGTTACGCAAGATAAAATTATAAATTTTATCTGAAAGATAAAATGTCATCTCAGAATACCAATTTCATTTTAAGAGATAAAATAAAATATTTTAAAGATAAAATGACCTCAGAATACCGCCCCTAGTCTACAAATGTACATGTAGACCCACATAGATCTGCAGTGTGTGTATCACAGCTTGATTCAAGGAGTCTGTATGTCCACAGCAGACTAGGTATACTGGGTGATTTCAAGTTCAGTGTTGACCTTTTGGTGTTGGTGTTGGGTCAATTTTTACACGATTATAACACCAAACATAAAATGAGGAGGGTCCCGAACTGTCACTCACTAGTTGTTGAGATGTTAATAATGTGATCTGGATCAGTTTTACAAGCTCTGAATAAGTTTTGGAGCTAGGGGAAGCAACCAAAATTTCAACACTAACACCAACACCAATGCCTACACCGAACTTGAAATCACCCAATGTGGCTGCAGATTCTGAAATGGCTCGCTTCGCCCTTTCAGGCAGCACGCTTTGCATGAATTTGAATAAACCTAATTTTATACAATAAAATACATAGAACGTACAACTGGGGATGTGACGTAATCGGCCAACCATATGAACATTCATGACAGATGTTTCCACAAAATCACTTGTTCATTGCAACCATCCAGTCAGAGCTGCCAACCAGAAAAAGAACATTTCAGTATTTTTAAAGTTGAAAATCAGCATTTTGGTGAGGAAATCAGTATTTTCAAAAAATACCATAGGACAACACATGAAGCTGAAACTTTAGAAATCAGTATTTTACATTAAAATATCAGTATCTTTCTCACTTTTCAGTACTAAATACTGAAAATCAGTAGGCCTACTACTTGGCAGCTCTGCATGCTGCCTGTGGGGAATCTACAGGTAGAACTATGGTATGCCAAAGCTGTACAGAGCACACACTTTGAAAAATCATTAAAATATCACTTTTGTGACCAAAATTACTCATTTCCATACAGTTGCAATTTCATTTTCATTAGTAACTTGGGAATCATTTTGGCTTCACTCACCAAATACAGAGACCAAATTTCTAGCGCGATCTGTACAGGGGACTCAATGGCCATATGTTTATGTACTTAAGATTGGATAAAACGGGGAAGTGAATTTGCGCGACAGCCGAGGTAAGTCACTGTTTTTGTTCCTTTCAACTTGATTTTTCTCCAGTTTTTGGCAATTAATGCCAAGAGGGAATATAAATTTGCATTTTGGATGCATTAATTTTCAAAATTTTTAGTCATTAAAGACCAAAATTGAAGAGTCCCGACGGGGGGTTTTGCATTGCAAGTCCCCTAATGGCTGCACGATAGCGAGCCGTCTGTATACGGGAAATAAAAAAAAGAAAATGTTAAAAAACTCCTCGAAACAGACGGCTGCCAGCTGTCTAGTCTAACTCATACTCTTTCTAAAAACATCAATAACAATGAACATTTCTATTTTCAATTTCAAATCATGATAGATCTAATGCTATATCTAACTTATCTCATGAGATAACTTCTCATTCTCATTTCTGGCATGTCTGGCCGGGCTTGATCGACAAACGCAAGCTCGAGTCTCGAGAAGAGAGCTGGCCTGAGCTGAGGACGGGAATGCCCAGTGGAATAACAATTGACACTAGAGCATTTCATTTTCACATTACTTTTTAGCTTTCAAAGCAGAAACTAAAACTACTAAACCTATTAGCCTACATGTAGACTGACTACGGCCATTTGTGTGGGCAGATGCAGAGGTAGACCAAAAGCTTCGGTCTCTGTTTTGTTGGTTGTTCAGCTGAACTTCGTTGGCTTCACTCACCAAATACAGAGACCGAAGTTCAATGGCCATATGTTTATGTACTTATAAAGTCTCGGATAAAACGGGGAAGTGAATTTGCGCGTCAGCCGATGTAAGTCACTGTTTTTGTCCCTTTTAACTTGATTTTTCTCAGTTTTTTGGCAATTAATGGCAAGAGGGAATATCAATTTGCATTTTGGTCGCGTTAATTTTCAAAATTTTCATTTATTAAAGACAAAAATTAAAGAGCCCCGACGGGGGGATTTTGCATTGCAAGTCACTATAGCTAGCCGTCTGTGTATGAGGAGAAATTTTTTTTAAATGTTATAAAACTCCTCGAAACAGACGGCTGCCAGCTGTCTAATGCAGAGGCTGCCAGAGCGGCATGTCGTCCCTGGCAGGCCAGCGTGCTACACTGCTAACTGACGGCGACAGCTACAGGCGCAGCGCAGCAGCCACGGAAGCATCATCAAGCCGTGTGAGCTGCAACGCCGCGAGGCCCTCATCCAGGCCCCCGAAGCTACCGCCATTTTGTTTAATCCATTAGAAGCTAAAATAAGCCCCCATTAATATTAATTTCGTACGATGCTCCCTCGTCAACTGTGGTTTTGTACGTGTATTAGACAATACGCACATCAGCGCAATGACAAAGGTCAACTTTAGTAATGATATGGACGCGCGTTAATGTATTCATCTATATACGCAATGACGAAAAAGGCGACTCGGCCAATCAGCTTCTCAATTTCAATTGATCAAATATCCGTGTCTACAAAATATCGATATCTCCGTGATCGAATATCCATTTCATTGATAACTGGGAAACCCGTCACACCAATGAACAATCATTACATGCCCAAGCTGCGCTGCGCTGCTGCGAGATCGAGATCTCTTGTTTCGCCAAAGATTTTGCACAACCAAAATACTAACAATTATTGCTAAAAATTTTCACATGCCTAAGCCTTTACATTGGCCACACTGAAATTGTCAGATTAGACTACATTGGCCTTGTAAATCTGAAACAACAAAATGAAAATGATGTAAATACTAATGAATCAAACCGTTCTCATTCACATTAACAGGTAAAAAAACCTGTTTGGGAAATTCCAATTGTTGTGATTACGTCATGATCAGCTGTTTGAGTCGACAGCTGATTGTTGCTATTGATTGGCACCGTCCCAGATTTACTTGTATACAGGGGAAAATAAAGGCAATCATGCCAATGAATTGTGTAATACGGGGATGCCAGTCTCGGGTTACATCTGAGAATCGGGCTTACTTGAGTCTCCATCGGTAAGTGAATAAATTACAGCCGTCCGCAACTGGATACGGTTCACTGGTTTTTCTCGCTGACCGTTCGGGGAGTTGCGGGACAAATTGATCATGGGTGGGTGCTGGGTGGGTGGCTGGCTCATTGGGCGTGGTCGAAAAAAATGAACTCTCATAGGGGGGGGGGGGGGAATGGAAAGTGAGAATGAGGTAGAGGGAAGACGAGATGAGGGGTAACAGTGAAAAGGGAAGTAGAAAAATAACTAAGAAGACAAAAAGACTGAAAACGAAGAGCGGGGAAATGAGAGAATATAAAATAATGGGGAGCATGAGGTGAAAGAATGGAAAGAGAAGAGAATTAGATATTTTGTATATAAAGATGAAAACTTGGAAGGGTAGGGGTAAGAGAAAAGAGGAACATTGAGATGGGGAGGAGAGAAATCAGAGAAGTGAGGGATAATTATTTTGGGGGGTGGATAAAGGAATAGAATGACCCCCCCCCAAATAAATAAATAAAAATACAAAAAATAAAATATGAAAGATCAGACTTTCGTTCGTCCCATGAGGGATGGGCTGCACATGCCCCCCCCCCAAAAAAAAGAATTGTTCAAGGTTCTATTTAATAAAAAGAAAAAATGGTGACCCTGATCGGAACCGCCCCCCTACCCCAAAAAATAACTTCCAATTACATGCATAAATCTTTCCCAGAAAAAATATCTGCGACCAAATATTACCAGGGTTGCTAGCCATAAAAAAATTCCTTTCTTTAAAAATATTTTTCAAGCATAAATTCTTATTTTTTCTTTATTCAAATTTTGAAGAAAAAATATACCATAAATCATTATTTTTACAAGTTTCTTTATCTAGAAGGTGAATTCTTATTTACTTGTGTCAACTTCCCCTTCATAATGTTCTAAATACGATAAAATCTACTACTGGGTAGTGCTATATTATTTGGTTTTCATGTAAATATTCACTTAATCTAAATAGTTATCATGGTTAATGAAGACACAAAAAGTCAGATGCACTTGTTGTATTCTACATGTAGTGTAGAGATACATCTTGATGTTTAATAGTACATTACTAGTTAAAGAACTATATTTTTCCAAAGCCTACCTACTAAGCCCAGCATCCGTGAACAATGGCTTAACATCATAGGACGCACAGATGACCCAGTAACACGATTATGTGTTTGCTCAAAGCACTTTAAGAAGGAAGATTACTCCGTTACAGAGAAAAGAAGATCCTTTCTACCTACAGCAGTACCTTCATTACATGTGCATGTAAGTATTTACTACATTCATTGCCCCACAGCCTCTCCCTCTCCCTGAAAAAAATTTTGTTTTGTAATATTAAAATTAGAATTTAAAAAAAAATGGGATGTCTATAAAAATAAGGATAGAAAAAATAGCCAATACGAAATAAAACAAAAGTGAACTACAAAGTATAAAGTCCTCTTCTCAGGATCCTGTTATTTTTATTAATAATTCCAAGGAGATTCAACACATCAAATTGTGATCGAACTAGATTCTAGTTCTAATCTAGATCTATATCTAGACTGAGCTTGTAAATTGGTATTTTTACAATCAAGAGATTACAAAAAGAAATAGTCTAAGGTGGTCTATTTCTATAGCGAAAGACCACCGCTATTTACAATCAAGAAATTACAAAAGCAATAAAGTGGTCTATTTCTATAGCGAAAGACCGCCGCTATTTAGAATTACTTACATAAGTTGTACAAAAGAAAAATAATCCGAGAAATCTAATTTCACCCTTTCCTTTGTCAAATTCAAACTTTACATTAATTCAGGTACCATCCACAAATGAAATTCAACTTCCCAACACACCTCCAGTTCCTCCTTGCATATCTGCAGTAGACCACACATATGCATACAGTCCTGGGTCAACAAAGAGAAAACTTGAATTTGCACTTCACATAGAGAAAGCAAAGAAACGGAAGGCGCAGATGGAAAGTGTTAATAAATCCATGAAGATTCGGTCGTTGAAAGTAAGTTAAAATTATAAGTTAAAATTAACACAGGTCCTTTAAAGGCGTACTCCAGGCTGAAAATTCATTGTTTGAACAGATCAATTTAGTAAAATCTGACAAACAAAACACTATAAGTCTAATCACTTTGGATAATAAGGCATAACAAACTTTCAAGTTAAATGTATGAAACAGTTCTATGCACGTTCTTATAGCATATATCCCAACTTATTCTCTTGAAAAATTTCATTGTAAAAATCTTCCAAGAATGAAAAAAAAAAAAATTGACTCATGATTTAGTATGCAACACTGCTGGAACATATTTTGTTACACTTTCCCCATTTCATCTTCCCTCCTACATGCATATTCATCAATCATAATTGTGTGCATGTAACTGGTGTTTCAAAATTGGCTAAACTCAAATTATTCAGTTAATTTTTCTTAGATTAAATGTATTTTTCAGCCAGGAGTTCCCCTTTGATACAAGTTACTTTTACAGAGCTGCCAAGAAGTACTGATTTTCAGTATTTAGTACTGAAAAATGAGGAGAATACTGTTAGTTTCATGTAAAATACTGATTTCTTAAGTTTCAGCTTTACATGTGGTTCTATGATATTCTTTGAAAATACTGATTTCCTTACTGAAATACTGATTTTCAGCTTTAAAAATACTGAAATGTTCTTTTTCTGGTTGGCAGCTCTGCTTTTAATCAGAGCATTCATTTTTATACTGTCTATGACACAAAGTCCCCACTTTTTATACCCCCTCCAATCATGATGGTCAACTACTTACTTTACATACTTGTAAAAATTAATGGAATTCACCTTTGCAAAACGGAATACAGGTTTTTGCTGTGTACATTTTCAGTGACAATATGGAATTTCCATTTTACATCAAGTTGAAACAGAATTGCAGATTTTCAGAAACGGAAAAGACAACTTTTTTGAAATGGAAAATCACTCTCTAATTACTTCCTCAGTTTTTAACCCTATCTAGGCCGGGGGGGGGGGCATGGTAATGGCATAGGGCGTGATATTAATTATCATCAGTGATATTCATTGTTTTGACATAACAAAGATATAAAATGCATTGTCAAGTACTTAAAATTTAGAACATTACATATAAATTGATTTCAATTAGAAGCAACAGTTTCCCCACATTAAACTGAAGGCGTCATATATTGCAGTCACATTTTCATTTTTTAAATGGGTAGCTGCATTAAAAAACTGCTTTATTTTCTCATTGAATTATCAGGACCTTAAGACAACATTGGAAAACTACGGAGTGAAAAAGAGTGTAATAGAAACAACTCTTGACGAGATTCCTGGGGATTCATATGACCTATTGGTGAATAATGAGGAGAAGAACAGAGGGAGATATTCGGGCCGCAGGTATTCTCCAGAACTGTTGAACCTCTGCCTTACACTCCATTATCTTTCACCTAAATGTTATAAGTACCTTAGAACGATATTCAGTATCCCTTCGGACGTCACTCTTAGAAAGATGCTGGCTAGTGTCGATGGTAAACCTGGCTTTACTGAAGAATCAATTAACACACTGAAATACATTAATGAAAGTTCCTCAAGAAAATTGCATTGGTCGCTGATTGTCGATGCCATGTCTATAAAAAAACAGATCCAATACGACAAGATCAATGATGTCAACAATGGCTTCACGTCGATTGGGAATGCCAAATGTGAAGGAGAAACCCCGACACCAGCAACACAAGCCCTTGTTTTTATGATAGTTGCAATGAACTGCCACATCAAACTTACAGTTGGTTATTTCTTTATCAACAAGCTCTCTGCATCTCTACAGGCAGCGCTTATACAGGAATGTCTGATCCGTTTGTATGAAAATGGCATTCAGGTAGATGCCATCGTTTGTGATGGAGCTGCCGTCAATAAATCAACCATGAGTATGCTGGGAACAAGCTTAGACCCGAAGAACCTCAAAGGTGAATTCCCGCATCCAGCCAATGGTCATCCTGTCACATACATTCCTGATGTTTGCCACAATTTGAAGCTTTTGAGGAATCTACTTGGTGAGAAAGAGGAGCTCATATTCAATGGTACAGAAAAGGTTGGTGTTGTTTTCAATGGTTGCTATTTTATGCTTATCCATGAAACTGTGACATTTATATTGTCAATATAACCTACAGAGCATCGCTAACATTGATTTACCAATAGTAGATGTCTAGATGATGATACCACAGATCGCTCCTTGCCGTTGTTACTCTTCTTTTCTTCCCAATCAAGATTCCTCATCTGTAAGATAAAAATAAATAGCATGATTGACAGTTTGTTTTTCAATACAGCAAATGGATGAATATGTACATATTTTCAAAACATTACCACCTATTCTCCTTCCAGGGGAGTGCTCATTGGTGAAGGAAATACAAATAATATGTGCAAGGGCAAAAATAGGTCTATGAATAGCAAAATAAAGGCATCCACATTGCTTTGTCTCAATTTAAGGTCCATTGGAACCATATCAAGAAGGCTTATGAAATCCAACAGAAAGAGGGAATGAGGGCAGCCAACAAGCTGACAGCAGAACACATCAACTTCTCCAAGTCAAAGATGAAGGTATTAAAATCATATTCATTTCAGTACCACTTGATTTACCTGGAAGTGCTTAATCCTAAATAGACGGGCTATTTAGACTAAGGGGGGGGGGGAGGAAGGTATGCAAACATGATCTCAGACGTCGAACACGACGAAAATTGGCACCCCCGTTACCCATGGCATAATCTACAAAACTACAGGATCAAATCTGTGATTTATGCATAAAATAAAAAATTTGCTCAAACTAAATAATGCCCCTAAAATGCCCTAAAATGCTAATTTTTTGTACACAAACACTGAATATGAATCTGACCAAATATACTAAAACTAATTTCATAATCACATTTCTAATGTATTTCATTGCTTTCTAAATTTCTAATGAATTTCTGTTTTTCGACTAAATCTTGTGTTTTTTTTCATTGGAAATTGTATCTCATTGTACAGAATGTAAAGGCTACCATAACTTTAAAAATCCGAAAGAATATAATTGTCCATTAAAATGTATAAAACAGTTGTTTTCACTCATTTGCAGTAGCGGACCGTACCCCGACGAGACAAAGCATTGGGGGGGGCACGACATTGTTCACAAACAATGCAGTGCCCCCCCAATGCTTTGTCTACTCCGGGTCAAGGTCCGCTACTGCTCATTTGTATCTGTAAAAATCTAATTTCACAAGGATGTTCATCCTGTTTGTGGGATTCAATTAATTAACACCAAACTTCAAATCACGATTTTCCCAATCCCTGGGGTTTGGTTTTGGTCAAATTACACGAAGATTGCCAACACCAGCTGTCATGCTCGGTTCAGTAGAGGACATTCTACACCAGCAACACAAAATGCTGGAAATATGTCACATTTTCTGAGGTCAATCCCAACACCAGCATCATTTCAAGTACGGTTCAAGTACGGTACAGTGTTGTGGCTGGTGTTCTCACATCACCTACACCATATTTCAACACCCTACTTAAATCACCCAATGGTTTGAAATTCAGGTTAAATATATTTTTTTCAATCTCAAATCTTTCAAATTTACTGCACATGTAGGTAAAGTTAGCAGCGCAGGTATTTAGTTATTCAGTTGCTGCAACGATCGACATTCTAAGACAGCTCCAATACAACGGCTTTGGAAATTCAAAGAGCACTGCAGACTTCTTACGAAGGATTGATAGGTAATTACAGCATGTCCCACAAAAATGCTACTTTATATGAGTATCTGTGCATAATCAATCATGTGGAGGACAGCTTGATGGATAATTCTTGTCCCGACTATAATACAAAACTTGGTTTGTGAGGGTTTCTGTACAGATCAGTTCGTAGTTATTTCATGGGCAATTTTGGTGAGATGATATTTCATTTCTGTCATTTAGATAGACAGATTTTAAAGCAAGATATGCAAGCATGCCTTTACATAGCATGATGAAGAAATTTAGTAAATGCATTTGTTGCATTAGTTTTGAATACATTAATTTGGCCAAACGTGAAGTATTGGTTACTGGTGGATGTACTGTTATTTTTTGTGTGGATCTAACAAACAAAATTCAAGAGTATAAAGCAAGACATCGAAGTTGGTGCTTATCTCCATATCGAAATTTCAGCCTAGACCAGTTAAAATTGGACTAATTTTTTATTGAAATTCACAACTTTATAAGATATCTATACTTTCAAGCTTAATTACAAGTCATATGTGAAAATATAATGAAATGAAAATTTTTTTGTTGTTGTCTAGGGACACCTTTATTAACGCATTTAAGGACATTTTCATTTCATTTTAATACAACAGATTATTTGACATGTTAAATGGTCGGAACAGATTTCAGAAAGGGTATAAAGCCCCTTTGTTCAAGTCCACACGTAACACTTGGGTAGCTTTTTTCCGTGAGACCAAGGAACTACTACTTACAATGAAGTTAATAGATGGCACTTCCATCGCATCTAGTAACCGTGGAACGCCTATCATTGGACTGTGTCTTGCGATGGACGAATTCATCTCGCTGGCAGAGCGATTCTTTGACGATCCTGAATCTGGAATGACGTAAGAATTAATTTATGTAATAAATTTGTTAATTGGAATTTTTTTACAATTAATAACATGAGCCATTTTCTCTAAGTTTTTGATACCATCAGTCAATAAACACAGAAAAATGTTCGACAAAATGTAAAAATTTCCATCAAATTTCTAAACTTGAACGGTGGAAATATATATTTTTTCAATATTTGAGATGTGGATTATGTGTGAAACAAAAGGACAATTATGGATAGAATTTAAATATTCTAGGTTCAACCAAACTTTATAATTCATATTTTTACCAGAAAAATCAAAACTTGCATGAACTCCCCCCCCCCCCCCGAAACAAGAAATTAAACATAGGATGTTATACAAGAAATAAAAGACACACATTCCTCCTATTGCTGAATGTTACTGATACGATGTTCCATTTCAGGTACTTCCTTCCATACCGTCTTTGTCAAGACCACCTAGAACTGCACTTCGCCAAGATTCGTGGCAGAGGTGGATGGAATAATAATCCAACCACTCCACAATTCCAGGCAGCATACAGGTAATACTCTGCCAAAATTACATACACCATCAATCTGGTAACTGAATTGTACTGCCCTGTTAATCAATTGCTGAAGATGATACTTTCTGATTTGAAGAATTACCATTATAAATATCAATATAAATCCAATAAAAATATTAAAGCTAAGTAGATCCATGTACATAATTTATGTGATACTTTTTATAAAAGTCTTGATCTTTGGTCCCAATTCAAGACATTACCAAAGGTTCATAGCATGAACAATATCCTCTAATTCCTTGCAATAATAATGGGCATTGGTGATTATGCCCATCTATGTTGACATCATTCCTAATAACAGTCAACAAAATTCTTTGCACATTTGATATGATCTATGCAACAGGGCTCTTCTCATCAATGAGCATGTACCTACCAGTGATTCTGGAAATGCAACTTCCTTTCTTGAGGCCATGGGGACACAAGTAAAAGTAGATGCAGAATTACATGAAGATGAACATGACCCAACAGAGGATAACATCAGTGACAACTCATACGTTGATTCTTCAGATGAAGATGAGAACGAAACCACGGACAACACCGACGCTGGACTTAGTACATTCCAGGAAAACATTTCAGCTTATATTGCAGGGTTTGCTGTGAAGAAGATACAAAGTAAATGTAATGTAAGTGGATGAAAATATAAAGCATCATAACTTTGAGATTACAATTACAGTTTCCATAACGACAAATTTTGTGACGAAGCCAACAAATTAACGGTCCCAACCATAAGATCTGTCAAATTAAAATTCCTACATCCTACTATCAAACAATTGGGGGCAGAAAAAGATAGATTTAAGCACGATTCCATATAATACTACAAATTTGGAACATATACAACTTTTTCTGAAAATTCAAATTATAGAATTTAAACTATAAGTTCCTTAGAACAAAATTTACACATACTTATGGAGCTTGATAAGTCAGATAGTCCAAACCATGAATGCATATTTTTTTTAAATTTAATTTTATAAATTTGAAATATTGTGGATAGTACTCACAAATTTCTTTTTATATTGTATCACCAGTACTGTGAAGAATGCAAAGCAGCATTAGTCGATAAGGACAAACAGTACCAAGACCAGCGTCTTCAGCTAATCCGCATGAAGGACAATGGAGGCCTGATTTGTCCATCAGAGTCAGTGCTGGCCATAGCACTTGTAGCAGAGATGGTCATTCGGAAAGGAGGAAGCAAACCTTCAACTGGAAAAAAATAAGAGAAAGAATAAGTACAAAAGTGGTCAATCTCTTGAATCAGAATTTTTTTCCCTGACCACAATAATCATGTATTAGAGCTAATTACTGATGTGATTAAGTATTACCTGATTACGAGGTTGAAGTATGTTGCTTCATCATTCTCAATGGATATTCGTGGTCAAAAAATTAGAAATCACCTGTCCAGAATGGCAACATTTCAGAATCAGTGAAATGTGAAGTTTTGTAAGGCTTTGTACATTAATGGTCAGCTAGTGCAGATACTAACATACATGTATTGGCAAGTCCAAGAAAAGGTCACCCGAGTAGGCAAAATTTCTTCTTTAATTTAAGAAGTTATCTTTGGTGGGGTAAGAATGCCCAAATGTTGAATTCTAAAATCTCAATGAAAAACAGGATATGCATATTTATACTAATTTGGGGTACCTAATTTGCATAATTGGTAAAATGGGTGTTGCGTATGGGAAAATTCTAAAAACACATGAAAAATAATAACAAAATTTCTGAGATTTTAATAGTCGTATATTGATGCAGAGCTGCCAACCTGAACAAAACCATTATAGTATTATAAAAGCTTTCTGAAAATTAGTATTTTGGTGAGGAAATTATTTTAAAAGCAATATCAAAGAACAAAACATAAAACTTGAATTTAAAAATCAGTAATTTGCATGAAACCAAAAATATTCTCATTTTCAGGACTAAATATGGAAAATCTGCTGTACTTGGCAGCTTATATTTTCATACATTGTACATGTACTCTGATGGGTATACTGTATATTTGACAATGAATGTCATGAGGCTAAAAATTCATACTAGTTGATTATTTTTTTCACACAATGGACAAACATAGCATGTATATATTACAGTTGTAAGCATAGTTTTTCAATCAACAGAAATACCAAGTCTTATTTTTAAAATTCTTTCAACTTCTGGCTTAGATGATGACAAAGCCATACTTTGAGAATTGAGCTTAACAGAAGGAGTGCTTCTGAATGATCATGCCTACATGTATTGTACATGTGCAATAATTCTCCAGCACATGGTAGATTTACCCATTGAATGCTAGGTGATGGGTAAAGGATGAAACAGAGGGCCTGTCATCACACTGTGATGGGCGATGATTCTGACGAAAGTTTGATTTCACCCTTTTCATGAAGGGCACAAAATTGCTGAATTCGCACTCAGCTTGGTTGATAATGTTTGATAGTACAATGTATCTGGAATAGTGCCCTTCCTCAATGACACCTAGTTTCAGCATGTTGATGAATTGAATTCCTTAAATTTTGACCCGGGGGGGGGGAAGACCCAAAAACTGGTAGGGGTGTGCCGCAGGCGAGACAAAAAACGGGGGCCTTGGAGCGGGCTTATTGTAAAAAGGAGGGTCCTCGGAACGGGCTTCAGAACTACAAATTTTGTGAAAACGGGGGTCCTTGGAACGGATCGCCATGTGCGTATGCATCCCCATGGAACAGGCATGCGTGCATGGTGCAGCTTGCGCGGCCTCCGCCGGGTGCGCTGGCGCAGAGGCGATGGTCGGATAGCCCTCTGCGGCCACTTTTCACCAAAAAATGCAGCTCACTACAGCAGATCAATGCGACCAAAACGGCGTAACGAAAAATATGCGAAGCTTTGGAGCGGATTTCTTTCTTCTTTTCTCGATAAGAAAAAAAGTGCTATGCCTTGGAGCAGCTTTCTTTGTTCTTTTTCTAAATAAGACAAAAATGCTATGCCTTGGAACGGAAATTTGGGTGTAAAAATGGGGGTCCCCTCCGCGGCACATACCCACTATGCATTATACACTGAGTGCCCCCCCCCCTCCCGGGAATTTTGAAGAATATTTGAGTTTACAAAGTGGCTTCATGAATTTATTACATGATTTCCTACTTTTTACAAAATCACAAGATTTCACAAATCTAACTTTCCCAGCACAAGTGGTTTTCCATCAAAGATAATCAAAGAGAAAAGTATGACTAAAAAACAATAGCTTTAACTTTCCCAGATACTATGAACGAATAAAAATACCAGTAGTGATAATTTTACTCCCAAATTCGATTAGCATTTCTTGTTGTTAGAGAAAAGCTTTCATCTATGTTCTGTACAGTTCATTGTTATTGTTACGCAACGCAGCAGTTGTAAAAAACAATATTGAGAAATAGTGATATGTATGATCTTGTAAAAAAACAATATGGAGAAATCCTGTAAATAGCGATATGTATGATATTGTAAAAAACAAATGTTGAGAAATAGCGATATGTATGATCTACATGTACAACTATAAGTTGGACAGGTTGAGATATACATGTAGGTTGGATGACTTGGATCCAAGTTTCATGAGCTACATGTAGGTCTATGATGACAATTCAAAAACTTAAACTGTTCCATGTTGATTCCCCCAAGGCCCCAACCAGGTCCAAGTTTACGCTAAATAACCTTGACCCTTTGTCATGTTACCTGAAAATCTGGCAGAATGTTCAGTAATATTTGATTACCCTTATGTCCAAGTAAAATATTTTGATAAATAACTGATTTTTTTTTACATAAAAAAATGCACCAAACAAAATTTTCTTCCTCTGCTTTCACTTGCAAATTGTGAAACATTTTGTGTTTTAGGCACAAACATAATTTATATCATCAGAAAGCTCAAACTCTTTATACTTTCTTACAATGTCACTCTTGATATGTGGCATCTTTTAGATGAGTCAGCAGCCAGCTTTTTTTATCAAGATGCACGACAAGATTTCTGAAATTTCTGAGTAACATAAAATCCAGAGTTCTGATTGGCTGAATAAAGTTTTCAAAACAACAGGCGCAGGTAATTTGGCCAGATACGCAATGGGTATGTCTACGCAGGCACTGTTCTGTTGCGTATCATCAATAGATACGCAAGATAAAATATATATGCCAGACAAATTTTTTTTTTTACCTGGAAGATAAAATGTCATCTCAGAATACCAATTCAAGAAATGACCTCAGAATTCCGCCCAAGTATGTTATCGTTTTAACTAGAGAAGAAAATGAACTTTTGAATGATATCGAAATATGCATTGCATAAAATTGGAGTAAAGCAAAAATAATGGCCACACTCAGATTTTAAAACTTTTTTGAGAGGTTTTATATATGTATGGATGCAGAATGCTTTTAAGTTGCAAATATCTGAAATGTATATGTTCATAACACTGGAACTTCCCCCATGTAAGTTTTTTTTTTAATGTCAATTATTAAAATATATGTGTCAATGTATTGACCAGTGAATGTTCCTACAGAGAGATGTCTATTCGTGTACTTCTTTACGTAATACAGGTGTAGTTTTTACATTTTGAGATATCGAGAGAGAGGTAAATGTATCTACATGTAGGCTAGATCTGGGAAACGGAAAAGCGGGCTTGGAAATTTTGAAGAGATGACAGGTAAAAAAAATATAAATGATGTGAGATTGAACTGGACAAAGATGGAAAACAATGACACATCCACCCTCTTTAACCTTGAAAATACAGCTGATAATCATGAAAATCAATAAATCATTCAATTTTCATTAGTAATCAAGTGTTTTTAACCCACTGTCTTGATAGAATAGTTACCTAAACTGTAGATTTTCCAAGTACTCTTTAGTTTACAGACGACTAATACTGCAAATATCAGCCTGATCATGTATCTCTTTATGAGAACATCCATTTTGAACTCACAATCTAAGATGGAATACCACACAATTAAAAGTGGATAAAAACACTTGACTATTATGAAAATTGTATGATTTATTGATTTTCATGATTTTCAGCTGTATTTTCAAGGTCATTGTCCTGAGAGAATAGGTACTTAATCTGTAGATCCTCCAAGAACCCATTACAGACTACTAATACCGCAGATATCAGGTATTCCCTCTGTGAGAAAATCCATTTTGAAATGTGCTGCAAAGTACACGCGCAATTTTAATATGCTTCTTATGAAGAAACAAATACATGTAGCTAGGCCTATATGGTTTTGAGTTCAAATATTTTGTTGCTCAAAGTAGACCAAAAGTTGAACATGTCTTTCAAGTTTTGGCTTAAGCTCACCCTTTGTATTGAAATGACACCCATTTGAAAGTCAATGTAAATACCATTTGAATGCCATATGATTCTGGAAAATTAGCCAATTTACTGCTTTTATTGAATTTTAGGTGTGTTTTCAAGGTCATTAACAACAATAAAAACTATTTCTGAAGATATATCCTTTTAATACTAATTACAGACTATCATCACAGAAGATATCAATGTCTTTGGGCTCTTCATCTTTGAGTTATCACAATTTGAAGTGTTGAAAAGCATGTATGTGTCATTAACATCAATTTTAGGGTGTTTACGACCATTTTGGAATGCGCAAATCAGCCCCGAAACATTCCGGTAGCAAAAATTCTCAGGTATCAAAACACAGAAATTGGTCCCCCTCCTCGATGGGACGGGAGGTGATCCGTGACCTTGAACTTGGCATCTTTTGAAAAAAATCCAACTTTGAGTGCACCCTACAGGAAAACGACACATACCGTACTCTTGGGTCAATTTTTTGTAATGCTGTTGAGTATCTGAAAGTCCATAAATGTGCACAATATTTGGTTCTAAGCTAATTTAGTTTTGGATTTATGAGCCTCCAAACATGCTTCTGAAATCATTGAATATGCATTCTAGGCCTAGATCTAGACCTATGCTATGCCATAGTACGGTATAGGCCTAGCCTAGGGCTAGGCCGAGATCTAGTCATGATTGATAGGCATGGATGCCATGGTATTGGTAGGCCCCCTAACTCTAAAAAAATAAATAAAGTCAAAGAAAAGTCAAGCATGTCAAGACTCAAGACAAGTTATACTCACTATAAATCGACATTTGTGCAGACTGCAGTGTCATCGATGAAACTCCCGTAAAACGATAAGAATGATGAAATGACTCCCAGTCCCAGACCCACTTGTTGTTGTTGTTCGTTTTTTTAGGGCCTGTTTCACGCCCTAGTCAGTAGTCTCCTCGGTATCGGTAGACACTTGGTGTACGGAACTCAAAGGTAGAAAAAACTGCTAGGTAATTGTTTTGTTGGCGAGTTAGGTGGCTAGATGTTAGCGCTTGTGGATGAGACAAATGCTACCACCGATGCTCTTATAGTCACCAGTACCACCAAGGACCACATGCAGGCATGGCAGGAGACAGCTTGCGCCAAGCCAGGGCTAGGCGCCAGTCTGGCCGGCCGGGCCGATAGATGCTCGAATGCCCGTGTCTTGTTTTGGGATGCACGTGCACAGCATGATCGAGGCTTGGTTTTGGTCGACATCGTTGATGGAAAATTCAAATTAGATTCTCAAAACAATGTACGGCTAGGTTGAGAAGGATAGACGAATCAGTACGTTGTATTATAAAGACGGGATGAGTTCACGACTGTCCATATATTCCGTATTTTCAAGGTAAAAACTTAGCCAAATGGGTACTCTCCGCTCAGATCTCTCCATTTTCGCAGACTCTACCCGCGGTAAAATTGAGCGCTACTGGCTTTGCATCTGCTTTGCATGCAGTTCGAGTACACTGATACAATTTGCATAATCGGAAATGACGTTCGAAAGGTCAAATGAGTTAACGGGAAGCTTACCCGATAATATCGGGGAAATCGCGTATTAATGACGCTCTTAGCCAATGACAAGGCCGGAATATGAATATATTTACGCTCATGAATGTCAATGGGGGCTTATTTTTGTCTTCAAATGATCGCGGTAGGCGGAGCCTAATCTCATTTGTTTTGTGCTGAACGCGCGCGCAGCTTTCGGTCTAGTAATATATTATAAGGTCTTTGCCCTCATCTACCCGGACTCAGCCCCACGCCACGCTGAACTGAATTAGTGTGTCAACATTAACAAACCTGAGCAAAATCGTTTACACTCGTGAAGCCTGGAACATCATTGACCATCATTTCGTCTCCAGCCTTTTCAGTCATTTTTAAACGGTTGAAGATGTTTATATACTAAATCTTTTGTTCGTTTGATTATGAAAACGTCCCTCAGATTCGACTCGATCTCATCACACTCGACAACAGTCTACACTGAGCTGACGCCATCTTCAAAATTAACACCACGTGGGTCGTTGTGTCTCTCAGATTTTTAATCCAACTTAGATCTATAAAGACTAAAGCTTTAAAAAGTTCGTCAGGATTTTCTCTTAATATCTTAATATAGATCTTGTAATGAGAAAAATCTTTCCTAAACTTAAAGGTTAAAAACTTGTACAGCTAGGCGACCAGCATACACTTGGACGATCACCTGATAATAACACTCTGTCACGTGATTTCATGGGACACTTACATAGTTGGACTTGGAAGTGACTTGAACTTTGAAGTGAGATTGAGAAGGGTGAAAACAGGCAAAATGTCAAAATTATTTATTCTGGTTTTATTAGGTGCCTTAATCTACGGAATCCATCTCTGGTTGAAGACAAAATCGTATCTAACTGATGATCAGACAATTGCAAGAATAGCAGAGAAATATGTTGGTAAGCAAAGTCCAATGAAACCATGGATTTCTGCCTGGTTTCAACTTGTTTCAATTGGTTTTAACTGGTTTTAACAATTTCCAGTTAAAAACAATTTAAACCAGTTCAGAGCTACCATGTCTCGTGCATTATGCGTGAGACTCAAGCATTTTGGATTCATGTTCATTCCCTCAAATCTCTGTCATGTCTGTGATAGTTGCGTGAGACAGAGATTTGAGGGGATGAACAAGAGTCCAAAATGCTTGAGTCTCACACATAATGCGTGAGACTTGGTAGCTCTGATGTGGTGATCCGTTCCATGGACCCCCTTTTCACAAACATTTGTCGTTCCGAAGCCTGTTCCAAGGACCCTCCTTTTTAAATAAGCCCGCTCCAAGGCCCCCGTTTTTTGTCTCGCCGCGGCACATCCTTACCACTTTTTTGGTCGAGTGCCCTCCCCCCCCCACTCACTCAACTATCATAGCCTATCCCCATATACATTGTACATAATGTCTGTGATCTCACTTAGATTCACAGAAAATCTCACGCATAGCGAGTCTTTGAACTTGGCATCTCTGCCAGTTGGGCAACTGGAAATCCTAACTGGATAACCGTTGGGCAACTGGAAATCCTAACTAGAACCAGAGGGGTAATTGGAACTAATTGGGTAACTGGAAAGATGGGTAACTGGAAATTAAATCTAATTGGAACCAGTTGGGTAACTGGAAATAAAACTAGAGCCAGTTGGGTAACTGGAAATCCTAACTGGAACCAGTTGCATGGGTAACTGGAGATGACTTCTATTAAACTGGAATTGGAAAGATGGGTAACTGGAAATTAAATCTAATTGGAAATAAAACTAGAGCCAGTTGGGTAACTGGAAATCCTAACTGGATCCAGTTGGGTAACTAGAAATTACTTCCAATTGCCAATTTTCCAGTTACCCAACTGGTTCCAATTTAAACCAGTTAATTTGCATATTATCTGCCAGTGTGCACATATGTTCTATGTAATTCATTTACAATGTATCTATTTGCCATTTTTCAAGTACCATAGTGTTTAAAATGTTTAGCAGTGAAAAACCATCTTCATAAATGTTGTATATTCTAATTAAAACAGAGTATAAGATAATAGTACACCACTAATCAAATACATACTGTATATTGGATTCCATTGGAAGATCTTTCATATATATACACACATGAAAGTCTATTTTATCAATGCCCTTTACATGAGCATTGGTGCATATAGATGATGCATTGTCAACATTGAAATGTTAACCCATCATTCTTAGCATACGGTATGCAGCTTTAACTGTACTTTCAACTGTAAAAATGTATAATTGATTTTAGCTGAAATTTCTTATCTTTCTATTTCACTTAGAGACTTCTTCGTGATAAAGCGCTATGATGTTAATTATTATTATTACCCAGGTTAAGTTTTTGAATTGTCATCATAACTTACAATTCTATGGACCTCGCTCATGAAACTTGGACATAAGGGTAATCAAGTATTACTCAACACCTGCCTGAGTTTCAGGTCACATGAATAAGGTCAAAAGTTATTTAGGGTCAACAAACTTAGACCATTTCGGGGGAATCATTATAGAAATCTTAACTAAGGTTAAGTTTTTGAAATGTCATATTTAGAAAGGATATTGACCCAGCTCATGAAACTTAGACATAAGGGTAATAGTTTATCACTGAAGATCCTGCCTGAGTTTCAGGTCACATGACCAAGGTCAAAGGTCACTTAAGGATGTAAAGGTCAATGAACTTTGGCCATGTTTGTGGTATTTGTGAAATTGTCATCATGAATGAAATTTTATGGAGCTAGCTAATTCATGAAACTTGGACATATGAGCAATCAAGTATCCCTGAAGTTTTTGCCTGAGTTTCAGGTCACATGACCAAGGTCATTTAGGGTCAACAAACTTTTGCCATGTTGGGGGTTATATAATTGTGTCCAGAATTGTCATATTAACTTTTTGAAATTTTATGGATCTACTTCATGAAACTTGGACAAAAGGACAATAAAGTATTCCGATACATCCTGTGAAAGTTTCGGGTCACACAACCAAGATTAAAGGTCATTTAAGGTCAATGAATTCTCACCATGTTGGGGGTATTTTTCGAATTGGCATCTTATTAAGTTTATTTATCGAGGTCATTAAACATTGACATAGAGGTCTAAAGTCATTTTGGGTCAATGGATATAGTTTTTTATTCTCAAAATGATTTTTTTTTGTGAACTTTCATATTCAACAGAGCTATTTCGAATTGTGTAATGCAGGCAAAGCTGCCACTTGTACCTGAAATCATAAATTCATCACTTTCATCATAAAATCATCACCACATTCATTGTCATCACTATCATTGTCAACAACATCATCATCATAATTATCACCATCTTAATCACCATCATCTTCATCGCATTCATCATTTTCATCTTCATCAAGACAAACATGTCACCTAGCATGGTGTTGAATATCGTCTCATTTGTTCTAAATAATTATCTAAGTTATGAATTTGTTAAGTTACAACTATCCAATTACAAAGTATAAATTACCCTTACCACTTTTCATTCACTGATTTCTTACCATAAGACTTATATGACACTGTTTGATTAAATGTTTTACATGCTTGTACAGCCATATCTTTGTATCAGTGAGCACTTCAAATAAGGGCATTTCGGCTTTTGCATATATATAATATCACGAATACCCAAATTAACTCCTGGGTGGAGAGTGGCAAAGAGTTTGATTGATGCCTTGCTAAAGAACTCTAGGTTGCAATGTAATTCGAAGACATGATCCTCTGTTATAAGGCTTCAAGATACTTTAGAAAGTTTTTGTTTAATATTTGTGGCGGAATCTTCCTGGGGGCAGGGTTATCCTAGGGTATTTGGATTGCCTCACTATATATAAAAAAATAACATAACAATTGTATTTCTTTCTGACAGGACTCCCACACCAAGATGCCTTTGACAAGGTTGGTGAGGTTCTTCGGGAGAGATATCCTGGTCATATCTTACCTAAAGAGAGGGAGGAATGGATCTTCATGAATGCCGGTGGCTGGATGGGGGCCATGTGTCTTGTACATGCCTCGCTCACCGAGTATATTCTATTCTTTGGCACTGCGGTTGATACTGGTGGTCATTCTGGTGAGGAATAAAAGATTGTTCTTCAAGCTGATCATTAGGCTTGTTTGATACCCTTGGGTAGGGTAGCTTGCTGATGTAGTAAGGTGGGGGTGTCATGTCTAGTGGTTATGACTCTCGTCTTTCAAACTGAGGGACGTGGGTTCGATCCCAGCAATGGCATGTTTTCCTTCAGCAAGAAGTTTACCCACATTGTACTGCACTCAACCCAGGTGAGGTGAATGGGTACCCGGTAGGAAGAAATTTCTCAAATGCTTGAACACACATATGGTCAGCGCAGCCAAAGCCGTGATGATAATAGCAGCGCTTGTATCCTAAGGCAAACAGAGCTTTACAAATCCAGCTATTATTATTAAGAGAAGCATTGGGAATACATGAGGATGACAGTGATTTTGCCCTATAACAGCCAGGTCACCCCTAAAGTTTGCAAATGAAATGCTTTGGGGCTACCAACTTTTCCAAAGTTGCGCCAATATTATTGCAAAACAACATTATTCAAGGGCATTTAGAAGATCAAGATTCTATATACAACAGAAAAATGAGAAAGACTCTTACGGCACAAATGCTTGTCGAGCTATAAAAAAAATAATCCTTGAAATAGAATAAGTCTTCAAATTCAGCAATCGCCTCAATTTGGCCCAAAATAGCCTCTAAAAAGGAAAATTATTTCAAACCCGAGTAACATATTGTGCTTTTTTAATGGATATTTATTTTTTTGTGGGGGATCCAAAAACATTTGATTTGCAGAATTGGTTGCAGGGGGGGGGGAGAATATTTTACCTGTTCTATGAAAGCATGAGTACATGTGTAAACTTACAAGTACATGTGTAATCAACAACCAAGAGTATTACAAAGGCATTTTTTTGTTCATTATAAGTTGGAAAGGAAGGAAAATCAATAGATAGAAAATGGACAGGAATCCGATGGAAAAGATATTAATTTCTATCACTCTATTATTGTTTTGCACAGGTCGATATTGGGCAAATGTTTCTGACACGATCATAAGTGGGAATTTTCGGCAGTGGAAAGAAGGAACAACGGAAAGTGAAGAGTATGGACCAGGTAAGAATTATCATTCCTTGAATCTTAGTATTTCCCTATTTCTTTTGTACATTTACTGCCTCCATCATTCTAAAATCACAGTACAATGTTGATTATCCAAACTGGTTGAAGGTTCAGGAAAATCTTTGTGTCCCATAAAAAAACTTGTTTTCAAAGATATTATAAATATCAAATTATATGTTTTGGTTACAAATTTGAAATTATAATTTAGGGAATCCTTTGTGCATAAGGCATACCACATTGTAAACAGTAAAAACAGAGCCATGTCAGAACGATTTGTGCAGAAACTCATTTGTAAACTGGTCTTCACTCTGATGCAGCGATTTTGTGAGAGAAGCATTACAAAGGACAGTGAGAAATGCTATTGACGATTTCTCCTTAAAACCCTTTTCTTGTTAATTAAAACATCTAGACTATTTCTAAGTGCAACTTAAAAATCAAGTCCACCCCAGAAAAATGCTGACTTGGATAAATAGAGAAAAATCAAACAAGCATTGTGCTGAAAATTTCATCAAAATCAGATGTAAAATAAGAAAGTTATGACATTTTAAAGTTTCACTTACTTTTCACAAAACAGTGATATGCAAAACTAGAGTCGGTCAACGACGTCCATCACTCACTATTTCTTTTGTTTTTTATTGTTTGAATTTTACAATATTTCATTTTTTATAGATTTGACAACAAAGGACCAACTTGACTGAAACATATAGTACTAAACAATACTAATTCCACATGTTCAGGGAGGAATTAATTGTTGAATAACTTGACAATGAGGAGAAAATTTGAATATTTTATATAACAAAATACAAAAGAAATACTGAGTGGATGACGTCACTGTCTCCTCATTAGCATACCAGCCAGGATGTGCCTATAACTGTTTCATGAAATTAAGCGAAAGTTTAAAATGTCATAACTTTCTTATTTCACATCTGATTTTGTTGAAATTTTCAGTGGTATACTTGTTGGATTTTTCTTTTTTTATTCAAATTAACTTTTTGTTGGGGTGGACTTGTCCTATAATCCTGACATTACATTGTCAAACTCTTGTCCATCTTTCATATCATGACCTTATATGGTATGCCCCTATCAAAATAAAGAAGAAAAATTGCAAATTAGGAATGAAATATTATTTTATCATTATAAACCTAAAGGCCTGGTCACACTGCCCGAGCGTTGTTGGAGTGGTCGTGGAGCGGTAGGGAAAGAGGGTTGAATTTTGCTCTCAAAATAGGGGAAAAAATCGAAAACAAAAAAACAACACTCGAAATCGAAAATGGTAAATGGTAGCGAGCGGTGATGATTTTTTTCTCTCCGCTCCACGACCCACAAGGTGAGAAGTTAATGATGAATCCTGTTTTCTTTTTTTTTTTCTGAGAGGCATTGTACTCACAGCCTTAATGATTTCATTTACTTTGGATAGGGTGGGGGATTATAATCAACTTAAGTTATGATTGAAAAGGCTATTTTTCTTGGAATATGTTTTCAACAAAAATATTTCAACAATTTGTTATCATCCTGGTGATCCTGCATGCTTAGAGTGGAGCGCTAATGCACAGACATTGTGAAGAAGTACAAACCTTTCAGACTTGTCTTACATCAGTGAACCGATGTCATGTTTTTTTTTTCTTGATAATAGGAGTTACCTTACTTCATGCTTGGGGTGAGGCCACTTCCGTCCAATGGACCGCTGGCACCTGGATGGTTGAATATGGGCGCGGTTTTATACCCTCCACCCTCCCGTTTGCCATATCCGACACCATCTTCAGTACCCAAGATTTCTATACACTCTACAGAATCGTCAGGATCTATGCAGAGGCACTGTTCCAGGAACTGCTGTGTGTTCTTTGATGATGGTTCATGATAGGTAGTGGATTAGTTAAACAGAATAGGGGGTGTGGGAGGGGGGGAGAGGTTAGAAGTTTATGATTGCCAGTTACTTTGAGTAAAGATTTTTAATTCCGATTATTCACCTTTATGAAGGTTCAGTATTCTGATGGTTCATGAGTAAAAAGTTTTTTTATTATAAAATGACATAAGGTTCGATATTCTAAAGGTTGGTCAAACTGAAATTCTGAAAATGAAAATCCATATTTCATAGTTCGAAATAGAAATCTGAGAATAGAAATATTTTGCAAATTCATTTTGCCCAATTGATCGTGGGCCCGGCAGCCACAGTGCAGCACAAGATCAGCGAGGCTCCATCCCTTTAAGTGTGGAACGCCTAACAGGGTAGCGGCAAATCCCATCTTTTAATGTCTTTTGGTCTGACACGGCCGGGGTTTGAACTCCTGTTCTCTCCTAGTTGTGAGACAGATGCTCTACCAAATGAGACATAACACAAGTTTGTTTGTTTAATTCGAATATTAAATAAAAATTAAATTGAATTTTCATTATTTTGAAGATTCAGTGGTCTGAAGGTCTATATATTCCAAGTAGTTTATTTTGCAAATTAAAGCTAAATTACAGTAGTTGAAGTAAAACACTGATTTTGTGAGAAAGTATGTAGAACCAAGGTTAAGTATAACTATGTCATGGTACAGTCCATAAACTGAACTTTGTGAAATCATTAAATCTACGCTGAAAAACAATCACACTGAAGATAGCCAACACAGATAGGCACACATGGGACAGTGTATATTATATTGCTGGAATAAAAAGCTCACGGAAGTGCCTGAATCCGCGCTTATTTTGCTTATTTCTCAGCATTTACACAATTTCTTCCAGAATCCTTCGGCGCATATTGTTTATTCATATAAACAGACACTTGGGTGGTCATTATATTGGATTCTGTAAAAAGTCATTTTGGGCTATCGTACCTTTGGAATAATAAACCTTATTTTGCTCTTTGTACTTACAAACGTTTGGAATATGGAACCTTATTGTAAAATAAAATGAATAAATGCAATTTATTAAGTGTCATATCCATCTTGTAAGAGATGCTCAATGTGCGCAAGTGAAGGGGGAGCTAATAAAATAACAAATCACCCAAAAAAAATCATTGTATGGTTGGATTAAAAGGGAAAAAAATAGCTGGGAGAAAAGATGGAGATTAAAGCAACTCTATCTGAAATAGGACCAGCACCAATTCTTTTTATTAACATTTGAGATGTAAGGTACCTTCTTACTGATCAAATTTTGTGTCTAAAAGTGAAGAGTAAAAATATCAAATAAAAATTGGTACACTTCAATATATTTTAGGAATGTTTGACTGAGTTCTGATAATAATAATGATAATAAAAAATGATCGTGATGAATGTACAATGTTTTGTATAGCACATTACATCCATTTTGATGTTGGAGAGTATCACAATTGCCATTGATATGCAAGAATGTTGTAATGATCATGATATATTGAATATATATATTCTTTTGTCTAACACGTCACTTCCAAAATATTACCTCTGACCGGTTACCTCTGGCCAATTTATTTGGTATCTTTCATACAAGAGTGGTATGATAAATATATTTATACTATGAATATGCATGCTTTGGGATAGCACATTAATTGGAGAGAAAATGTTGAATGTTTGGATTTTTACCTCGAATTGATATGCCATGGTGATATGATGATTATAATATTACATTTATATGAATATACATTCCTTTGTAGGGTTTATTTCCGATTCGTCTAATGCCAATTCGTCCAAATACCAACTCGTCCACTATCATTTGGCATACCACTATCCACTATCCACATGGTCTAATTGCCAATATGTTCACTCACCATTTCGTCTAATAACCAGTTGGTCCAATAGCTATTTAGTCCATATACCACTTGGTTTAATTGGACCAAGTGTTCATTGTGCAAAATGAATGGAAATGAAACAGATATTAGACTAACTGGTTATGAGACAAAATGGTAATAGACGTACGAACTGGTGATTAGACGAAGTGATGATTGGACCAAATGGTTGTTAGATGAAATGTTGATGGATGGAATGGCATTAGCCCGGGGGGGGCCACATACATTGACGAGTGGATACCATGCGCGACCAAAAAAACATGTAAAAAGCATGTCCTTTTAACGATAGGGCACGTTACGTACGTAACATGATAAGGGTGTCAAAAACACAAAAATAAGAAAAAAAAGGTATCTATTTCGCTAGGAAAATTACGTGTTTAGGGTCTAATTTGCGGGGATGATAACACAAAATTAAAATGTTTTATAAAGGATGTCCTTTTTGCCCCAACACTTCGTGTTTAGTGTCCGATTTGTGCGAGGTGTAGAAGGTGGGGTCGCCGTACTAAACCATAAGGTAAAGCCGACAACTGAAGGACTCGTAACAATAAAACATTCCTGTACTTGTTCCGGGGTTCATTTCAGGGGATATTTGCCAAGAGTATCGTTTTGTTTCCAATACTTGTTAAGGGTAGGGTTTCACACGCCAATACTTGTTAAGGGGTGCATTTTCTAAATGTGGAAAATACGTGTTTAGGGTGCTTTTTTGAGACCCCATGGTCGCGCGTGGTATCCATTCGTCAATGGAAGTGGCCCCTGGGCTCTGCAGCCACTGTGCATGAGCCCCTGATCGCCAACACAGAGCGGTTCAGGGGTTCATTTCAGGGGATATTGCAGGGGTGCAGTTTCAGAATATGGAAATTACGTATTTATGGTGCTTTTCGAGACCCCATGGTCGCTCATGGTATCCACTCGTGAATTAGATTAAATGAAAGTAGACCATGTGGGGAGTGGATGAGTTGGCAGAAGACAAATTGGCAATTTACCCTTTGTAGCTCATCAATTAGAAAAATACAGACAGGCAGGCTACCAATTTCCAGAACCCAACCGCTTCGTTATTATATGTAATTATGTATCATCATTATGCTGTGGATGAATTGTTTTAACTGTGTGCTTTGGATTTCACAAATGATAATTTGTTTAACTTATGTGTGGTTGTGTCTTATGTGCAATTCAATGAAAGAATTAGATTGTAAATCTGTATTCAATCATCCTTGTCTTGTTCTGCTGGTTGTACATTTTAGATGATGAAAATTGTATAGTCTGATTTTCTAACCAAATTATCTTCATTAAAATTTATTTCAAGAAGACTGAATTATCATGGTCTGTTTGCATTTGTTTCATTTGTCATTCATGATGGTGACTGTGGTGGTGATGACGATGATGATGGTGGTGTTGGTAATGATGCTTTGATGATGATGGTAATGATGACGATGATGGTGATGATGAAAAGGATGATGATGATGATGATGATGATAGGGATGATGATAATGGTGATAGGGATTATGATGATGATGATAGGGATGATGATGTTGGTGATAATGATGACGAAAGTGATGGGGATAATGATGACGAGGAGGATGATGATGGTGATGATGAAAGGGATGATGATGATGGTGATAGGGATGATAAGGATGATGGTGATGATAGGGATGATGATGATGATGGTGACGTAAGTGATAGGGATGATGATGAGGAGGGGGATGATGATAGGGATGATGATAAGGATGATGATGATGATTATAGGAATGATGATAGGGACGATAATTATGATAGGGATGATGATTATGATAAGTATGATGATGATCATGAGCAGTATGATGATGACAGGGATGATGATGATAAGGATGATGATGATAGGGATGATGATGACGGTGATAGTGATAATGATGGTAATAATGAACATGGTAGTGATGATAATGAAGATTAGTAGTATAATGATAATGAAAGTGATGATGGTAAAGAATGATGCTGATGATGGTGGTGGTCATGGTGGTATAAGACCACCTGAAAGTTTGTATAGTAGAGTAAATTTCATTAAAACTGGCCTATATTATTAGTTGCTGTTGAATTTGTGTTTGATTTGAATGGTTAAAAGGCAATAAATTTGGGCAGCAATAGCTTGACTACTTGTAATCCATTTGTTATCATAACTATGTTTTACTTCAAAGCTATTGTGGGTAATTTATTTAAACAAATTTCCCTTTAACCCTTCACTTGAGCACGGAATCAACAAAAAAGTTAGGCATATTTTTAAAATGAGATTCGGCCTATATGTATTACAGTTATATACATGTGGTATACACAACAATTTTAAGGTGGTCTTTAACTTTTGCAAATGAAGGCAATGGTGAAGATGAACATTGCAATAATTCATACCCCTAAAAGGGATGTATAGATGAGTTTCATTCCGACTTTGCAGACATACACTGTTATGTGTGTGACCAAGAGAGGGCGACATGCATTCCACCCATAGTTGAATTGAATAAGAGAAAAATTCAACAAGCACAACACTGGAAATTCATCAAAATCGGATATAAAATAAGAGATTTATGACATTTTTAAGTTTCGCTTTTCATAAAGCAGTTCTTGTCCCGGTCGGTATTCAAATGAGGGAACAGATGACATCACTCACAATTTATTTTGTATTTTGTTGTATGAAATATTGATTTTCTCCTCATTGGCCTGTGAAACAAAGTTTCATTTCTCCCTGAACATCATGTATGTTGTATAATTCAACAATAAAAAACAAAGAAAAAGTGAGTGAGGGACATCGTGCCCGGCATCGTGCATTCTCTCATTTGCATGTGACTAAATTGTGCATATAACTATTTTTGCGAAAAATTAAGCGAAACTTTGATATGTCATAACTTTCTTATTTTACATCCGAGATTTTTATGAAATTTTCAGCAGCATTATGCTTGTCTGATTTTTCTCTATTGATTCAAATAAACATTTTTCTGAGGTGGACTTGGGCTTTGACTTCGGGATACAACTGCAAATGATATTAATTTTTATTGGTCGTGACCGAGGAACATGATCTGACCAATATTTTCAAAAATATTCCTATCGGATATTTAGACAAATTAAGCAGTATATATAGCTGGGATATATACCCCCCCCCCTCCCCCTTTCCCTGTGTTATGTGATGATAAGACATATCTCACATATTCAATAATATATCAGTACATAACCAATATTCAATCAATACTTCTACAGTAAGTAATAGGAAATCATATGTTTACCAATTACAACTTTCTTAAGAAAGTATATACTCATTCTTCCAGCTTTACTTCTGACGACGCACAGCATTTCATGGTTTACCTTATTCACTACATTAATGTTCTCCATAACAGGTCAACTCTCCCAATTTCAGAGTAAAGTAATGATTACAGAGTTTTGGTGAAACGTCCAAGGTTGACCAAAACCTGTTTGGCTGTAACAGACCAATATAATGGGTTCACTTCTGAACCCAAATCAGATTGCAGTTTTAGAGAATAAAGAGTTATAGAATAGAGATTGGAGTTTATAGAGCTACATCAGTTTGCAGAGTTTATATTATCTTCGTCTCCAGAGTATAGTCACCATCAGACTTACTCATGTAGTTGTCATTATCATCAAGTAATCATCGTTAATCAATAAATGTATAACTGTATACCCTGCATCCATTAGTCTCATTTAAGTCCGCTTGGTTGAAAGTTAAAGAGCATTAGATCCCACCCAAACATAACACTGGAAACAACCTTTTCGATCGAGGTATATAAAGAAACCTTCTTTTGCTCATGTCGGAAATTATGTATTTATGGGGAATGGGGCGGACTCCACATCATATAAAAAATATATATACCGAAAATAAATTGGGCATTTTCAAATACAAATAAGGCATGACCTATTATTAAGCTCTCGTTAGCAAGAGGGTCTTAAGCTTTCTTGACAAAAGTCTTTTCGCGGTGACTGAAATTTTCTCCCACTTTCTAAAAAAAATCAGTGCACTTAGATTTGTATTTATATTAAGAATCGACATCATTCTCAGTTAATTTCTGGTCTTATAAACATATTTTATGTTTCATTAATTGCACTATGCTGTTACCATTGTTTTTATTATAAAACAAAATGTTCATGTCAAGTACAATGTCTGAAGTTTATCAATGAATTAAAATTCAATCTCTCAAATATATAAAACCATATCATGAACAATTTGCTAGATTGAAAAGCATGGAAATAATAAAATGAATTATTTTGTGAAAGTATATTGTATCAGTTAATCATGAAGTCAGTACATATTTGTCTTCAGTATCTTCAGCTGAAAAAATAAACGATCTTCGAACTTAATTAACGTGGAATACAAGAGAGAGGGAGATCGAGAGGGGGGGGGGGAATAAAAAGAACTTCGGATTTCAGACCTCCCCCCCAAAAAAATTATCAAAAGATCATGATAAACATGATGAAAGAAATGAATAATAAAACAAAGTCCAATAGAATATTTAAATTGTATATTTTACTCTGAGATACAAATTTTGTACTTGATTTTTTTTCCCGGGTAAAAAAAAACGAACGAAGAGTCATGAGAGACGTTTAGAACCATGTAAAACTGGCCACAAAAAATGACAATTTTGGGACAAAAAGTACATTTTGTATTAATCGTATCGTCTTCAATACAAATATAGCTTTCTGGTAATCATATTTTGCAGGGGGCCTGGGAACGATTCTGTGTAGGCCTGGGGTCCGGCCTGGGGTGCGGCTTAATGTCCATAGCCGTCCCCCAAAAGATGTTCACTCCAGGATAGGTTGGAGATAGTTTCTTCACATTATCAATATCGAACGTCATATAGGTTAGTTTCTTGTAGAACCAAAACGGATCCATTTTCTACTTCTTTAAATAACCTATAAGGTTATAATGTACGGGAAAGAAAGGCTTTGGTCTAAGATAGGCCCACATTATATGTTTCATGCAATTGGCCATGGGTTTTTATTACCTATTTCAGCTATAGGCCAAGGCCTCTTGCGCTACGTATATTTTCTCTCTTTTTAAAAATTTTCTTATAAGCAGGGCCGGGCGGATCCAGGATTTTCTAAAGGGGGTCCGGGGGCAAATTTTTCGGAGAAAAATTTAGACAACCCCCAAAAGGGTTTTAAACCACAAATTAAGGATATTTCGTACCCCAAAAAAATATTGACAAGCAAAAAAAAAAGGTCTTCAATTTCAAAAGAGGGGGCACACCTCGGGTTCAATGGCTTTTATATTACATTTTTTTTCTTTTCAAGGGGGGGGGGGGGCGTGCCACGTGCCCCGTGTGCCCCCCTGGATCCGCTCCAGCTTATGAGCAATGGAAAACAAAAACATGATTAGCTTTGCTTATTTTTCAATAATGTGTACGACTAATTTTTATATGTCAAATAAAATTTCTGTATCCCATCAGATTAACCCAAGATAATAATAACAACAACATCCGTATAGGCTCTGGGTTATTAGGCCGTTCGGCCATCATCAGCAACTCGCGAGGGGGGGGGGCACCTGAATTTGAGTGATGGACACAGGTAAAAAAAATTGACAAGCAAGAAAAAAAAAGGTCATCAACTAAAAATTTAGGGGGGGGAGGGACTGTCCCCCTCCTCAAATTTAGTCCCTCCGTCCCCACCCGCTTCCACCGCCTATGATCACACCCGCATATCCAGAGCGATGTGTGGGGTAAAGGGGGGGGGGGGGTCTGCTTGACAATTAAAGTGGCCCCATGCAATTAAGAGAAAATAATTAAAAGTGGAAAAACTTTGAAAAGGTAGATTATTTAACAAAGTTTCATGATTTGTGTATTTCCCGAATTACTCTTATTTGAGAGAGAGAAAGAAATTTTGAAAAAAATGTTTAAAAAAAAGTCTCAGTCACCTTGAATTCACTTTAATTGTGACCACCCCCTCCCCCGGCCCCCACCCCACTAATAATCTTATTGACATTGTTGTTTTTATTATTATTTTCTCGTGAATGAATCACACAGTGTTGAGAATGAGTGTATTTATTGTGTAATATTAATGATCTCATTATCATCGGAGTTCGGAGAGATATTCTTGAAATTCCATTTCTCTGATCTCATTATTATTATGGTCCATCTAATCACGAGTGTTAACTGCACACCGTACCGATCGCTCCCTTTGCTTATTCAGTCAAAGGTCAAACTACGAGGGCAAACCCGGATGAGTGACGTCATTCGTATAACTCGCCATCTTTTGAGTTTCATCTGTATATAATCCGAAGGTGTGTGAAAACACCCCCAATAAATTCATCAAAATGTAAGTATTTGATAAGTTTTACACATATTTTTTCTTATTTTATGAATTATTTGAATGTTGTGTGACTGTGAATGTCCTTAATTTGGCGTTTTATGGGTGCGATCAAGTGGAATAGCGATGTCTCCGGTGCATCCCATTCAAAGATTGTGTTAACTCAACTGCCGAAGAGATGCAGCTGCAGAGACGGGGAATGGGAGATTGTGTGTACGGCTATGGGACTGGTGAAATCTGTGAGTGACTGTGCCAAAATGAGAGCAAGGCCAAGGCGAATAACGAAGAGCTCTGTAGTCAGTGCAGCAAATGCCAGCAATCTTATGCAGTTGCATTGCTAAAGTCATTTCAGAATTTGATCTGTATTAAAAAGACATAACAAAGACAGAATCAAGTGAATTACACTTACAGAAAGAAATTGAGAGATTTATTTTAAACAGAGTCAGAGAGACAATTTAGGCCTAGATCTATAACTTAGCCAACTCTACTACACACGAAAAGGGGAAAAGAAGGATTGGTTGGTAGAGTTGGAGGGAGGATGGGGGCAGTGAGGTATCTGGGACTATTTCAGGACGCTAACGAATGTAATGCAGTGTTCCACCCGCCGACTTTGCAAGAATTTCACCACCAGAGACAGCGTCCAGGCAGTAGAGTAATTATTCGCAAATGTTATACTCATGTAGCAAGTCTCTTAAATCACATTTCAAGGTCAATAGGCTCACTGCTTTTAATATCGTGATTGAGAACCAAAATCATGCGAATATGCTGCAAACGAACCTAGGTCAGTAGATGAACTGCCGTAGGTGAGCTACATTAACTTCAGTCCACATCGAAGCCGAAATACAGCTATTGGCCGGTGTAAAACTACATCAGCGCCCCATTTCATCAACAGTTTTTTTTTAATTTGTCAGATCTGTTAATCTTTCTTTGATTCTGATTGGTTGATAAGCCACTGGTAACTGTTGGATAACATGTGCAACGAACAATTGTCCATAGACTGTGTACAACGGATAGATCGTCTCCGCACAGCGATTTGAAGACCGCTGATTGGTCAGTCGCGCAGATCACGTCATGACCCCTCTGTCCCAAAAATAATTCCTTCGGACTGCGTGCGGAAGTATCGATAGCGATAACGATATCCGGTCACGTTGTGTACGCGGTAAATGGTCTTGGTTCGTGATCGGATCGCTCCGGTATCGATCGAAAATTATCGAAACTCTGCAATTTCATGCATATTCACGTTACGCTCCGAAACCCGGAAGCCAATTGACTTTGTGCACGTTGCGATAGACTCTACAAATTCCAACGAACACGATGACATAGACGCTAATTCGTAAGATTTTGAAGGAAAAGCAAGAAGTAATCGAAATTCGCTTACCTGTGCGGTATCGGTGAGAAAATAGATCCTCCGAGAATACCTTTCATAATTCATATAAAATATAGGAAAGTGAAATTCTAAGTCGATTTTGGTACGAGGTGATAGGGAATTGTACACTTGTTTTGGTGGAATTCTGTGTGGGGAAATAAAAGGCTTGCACTGCGCATGCTTACTATATTATCATTCATAAATTGGTTCTCGGCAGTGGCTGGATGACGTCATGTAATAAGCAAAAATATACACGACCGATACGTTCATGCTCCGCTATCCGTTGTACACAATTGTTCACTGTGGATAAAGCATCTGATATTTGCTTTCATGAAACCCTTTCCAGATCTCTTCCAAGTCAAACACTTGTCATGAAACATGAGGGGTTTTGCTTAAAGGTCAAGTCCACCTCAGAAAAATTTTGATTTGAATCAATATAGAAAAATCAGACAAGCACATTGCTGAAAATTTCATCAAAATTGGATGTAAAATAAGAAAGTTATGAAATTTCAAAGTTTCGCTTATTTTTAACAAAATAGTTATATGAACAAGCCAGTTTTATCGAAATGAGAGAGTCGATGATGTCACTCACTATTTCTTTTGTTTTTTATTGTTTGAATTATACAATATTTCAATTTTTACGAATTTGATGATTAGGACCTCCTTGCCTGAAGCACAAAATGTTTAAATAAGTGAATTCCACATGTTCAGGGAGGAATGAAACTTCATTTCACATGACAATGACAAGAAAATCAAAATATTTCATATAGTTGAATACAAAAGGAATAGTGAGTGAATGCTGTCATCAGTTCCGTCATTAGCATACAGACCGAAATGTGCATATAGTAAGTCATCTAAGTCAGTGCCTGGAAAATCACTTTCCTGCTGGCCAATGATACTATCATCCTTTCATGTTCAACCTTGTAAACCATCAAAAATTATGTTGCAAACGAAAAGTTATTGAAGTTTTTAGGGCAGAGTCAATAGCATACATGTTTAAGTACCGTACTGTTCAACTGCCTTTTAAATGACCATCAAAAGAATTTAAACTGTTGTAATTTTATCAACTGTTAGTGTGACCATATGAAGGAAAAGGAAATTTATCTACATGTAAATGCTCCAAATTCCCATGAAATACCCATGATCTATAAATTAATGCATACTCATTATGTCATCATCGGTGGCTGATGGCTGCTACTTTTGCAAAATCGAACTTGGATCTTCTTCTAAAACCCAAATCTTACCCATACAGTATCTTGAGGATTTTTGTCTGACCCCATGTCCGCACTTGTAAGTAGAAATGTAAAATTTTATTGTAACAAGCGTTTACGACTGGGAGACTCGGGACTTCCTACACTCCTGTACAGATAATGATGATGATGAAAGTTTTGAATAAATTAACTTCAAGGGATGCTCCAGGTTTGAAGATATTTTTTATATCTCAATAAATAAGAGAAAAATACAGAGAGCAAAATTCTGAAAATTTCATCAAAATAGGATAACAAATAAAAGAGACACAACGTTATTGAATTGTAAAGATTTGCATTATTCCAGTGAAACAGTTCTAGGCATGTATGATGCAATATCCCACTCGTTTTTTGTATTTTATTATATGAAATTAAGTTTATTAAAAAAAATTCTATCAAGAACTAAAAAAACAATTGGATTGACAACTGATTATGTGCGTTAGTCATTTATTGTTGCAACTTATTTCATCAAAGTGGAGACACATTAATTAATATGAAAAAATGAAAAAATGATGATGTCACAATAACATTAACAAAAAGGAAAGTAGGGATGTGACATCAGCCCACCTAATGAATATTCATGAAGACATGTCTAGAACTGTTTCACCAAAATAATGCAAATCTTTAAAATTCAATTTGTTATCCAATATTGCTCTGTCGCATTTTACTCTATACCTTATTACCTTATAGATGTATTAGAAAAATGCAGAGGTCTGCAGTTGAGTTAAATTCATGAACTACATATACTCTAGCTCCGAAGGCATTTGTTCTAACATCCAATCTGCTTCCTTTCTGGAAGAGTTTGAAGGGGTGCCCTCGAGTTGCCTTGAACAGTATTTAGATATAAATATCTTCAGCCCAGAGCATCCCTTTGAAGATCACTGTACATGTGACCTTTGGTATCCAGAATTGGTCAGAAATCAATAAACTACATCAGTACATCTTAATCAAGGCTCCACATTAACTTTTTTGGGTGGCCCAGTATTAAAGTTTGGTGGCCCCAAAAATATAAAGAAAAATATTGATTAAAAATGAATAAAACAAACTTTGTGAAATATTAATTCTGCAGCCACTACCACTAAGTTACTTTCACTTTGTACATACCTCTGTAAATCTTGTTTGCTGTTATTTTACTTTGCTAATTGATTTGTGGTAATATAATAATAATAATAATAGTCAGGTTTTGTATAGCGCATAACACATTATGAATAACGTCTCTATGCGCTTCCAAGGGACTTGGATATTATTACCCTGGCTGTAGCTCAAGCAGCTTTTACACGCTCGGCATTTCAAATAAAAATAAATTCCTGCCAGGTACCCATTCACCTCACTAGGGTTGAGTGCAGCACAATGTGGATAGATTTTTGCTGAAGGAAACTACACCATTGCTGGGATTTGAATCCACGATCCTCTGTTTCAAAGTCCGGAGACTAATCCACTGGACCACAACGCTCCATATAAATTGTATATGTGTATATAAATATATACAATCAGACCGCAGGTCCCTATGCTAATGAGCAAAAAGGCCAGATTCATCAAAAAAATCATCTCGTGGTTGAATCCTCCTCCTTGCAAAATCTTGTGATTCTTGAGATTTTCTTTCTCTAAGAATTAACCTGTTTTAACCTCAAGTTAAATGAAATATTTTTGCACCATCAGATAGAGTAAAAGTTACTGTTTCATATTGGTCATTTATTCTGTATACAATATTTTGTTAAATAAGTAAATTTCTGGCCTGAAAATGTGCCTCAAAACTGAATTTTCTTCCTCTGTTTTCTTTTGCAAATTGTGCAAAACTTTTTATTTTGAGCCTCAATGATATCTATATCACCATACCGCTGAACTTCTGTACTTTCTCACAATGCCTCTCTTGATATGCGGCACCTTTTAATTGGGTCAAGATTAGTGACTAGATCACACTTTTCCCACCAAGGTACAAGACGAGATTTCTGAAATTTTGTACTTGCATGAAATCCAGAGTCCTGATTGGCTGGATAAGGTTCACAGAACAACAGGCGTGGTGTATTTGAGGAGATTACCACATGGGAAGTGTGACCTTCCCATGAACCCAGGCACTGGAACCGTTGGAATTTGTCGGTGGGTGGTCTCTTTAACCAATCAGAGTGCAGTATTCTTGTTTTCAAACTGCTATGTACTTGGCAAATGAAAAGTGTGATCTTGACCCGATTAAACCAATTCTTATTTTGAAACCTATATCATTTCAAAGTATGTACATATTCAGCTTTATCATGATATAAAAATAGGCTCAAACATAAATAAAGTGTGAAAATAGCAGCTTTTGTCAGATGAAAATATTTATTTTGTAGCATATTTTAGATCAAAATTTTAACCGATATTACAAAATCTTTGAATAAATCCAAACACATGACCTGAAAGAATGACTCTTCTTTACAATGGTACCAAATTCATGAAATTCGATGCACAATTAAAGCAGCAATGACCGAATGAAAAGAGGTGTTTTGGTCCGCATCAAGCTCATTTAATATGCAAAACATCTCAAGTCATGAATATCACTTGGATGAAAGAAGCCACTTTCTTGGGACCTGCAGTCTGACTGTATATAAATTGTTCTACGGAATGATTGAAAGAGAATAAAAGAATTGTATTGTTTCCAGGTTGTGTGGACCTTTTTTTTATAATCTCCTTATAGACACACACTCACAATGGTAAAGTAAATAAATAGTGCATAGCAAACTCATGTACAAAACAATGACTTTTTTTCTTTTCTTCCTCTTTGAATCCTAAAACCTAGATTATGCAGTCCACAAATCCAGGTTATTTTATCGTTTGCAGCATATTATAGCAGGAGAAAATCATAGAAAAATATGCTGCAAATTTGAACAAAGCATAAAAGGGGAAACAAAAATAATTTTTAGGATAGTATATTTAAAAAAAAACACAAAAATAATATAAGAAAATAAGTGAAATATTAAAACAAAAGAAAGAAAATAAAGTTCAAAAGGAAAAAACAAAAAACAGAAAAAAAATTTAGAAAAAAAAAGAAACAAGAAAATGAAAGAAAAGTGAATAAAACAAAATTAATGAAAAAAATTGGGAAAAGGGGAAAAAATTAAGAAGCCATATTTGTAACAGCTGTGGCAACAGTCTATTCTGACTGGAACACGATTAAAAGCCAAGCCCAAGCAAATAATTTTCACTTACCTTTTGGGAATGGCACATTTCTATTTTTTTCCTTTAGTTTGTATTGTTATTTTTTTTCAGTAGAAACATATTCTTTAATCAAGCATATTCAATGGGAAGGGGTATAAAGGGTACTTCAACCACTATAAAAAAGAATTGAAAGGAAAAAAAATAAGAAAACGGCGAATGTTACATGTATATGTATATCTGGACAAAAAGTGTGAGAAAAGTCCTTCCCTATATTTGCCAAAGTGTTGGACAAATTCACATTTCATATCAATGAAATGCATTCCCAAAGTATTTACTTTCTCAAGAGTGGTTTAAGCAGTCATTTATAAACAAGAAAGAAAGAAAGAAACTGTTTTTGGCTAGAAAAGACACAGCTTCGAAAGAAACAAGTATCAACATACATACAAATGCACATGTGGGACTTTGATGTGCTCACCTAAGTGTTTTTGTCTCACCTGCGAAGCAAAGTGAGACTATAGGCGCCGCTTTTCCGACGGCGGCGGCGGCGGCTTCAACATCAAATCTTAACCTGAGGTTAAGTTTTTGAAATGACGTCATAACTTAGAAAGTATATGGACCTAGTTAATAAAACTTGGCCATAAGGTTAATCAAGTATTACTGAACATCCTATTAGAGTTTCATGTCACATGACCAAGGTCAAAGGTCATTTAGGGTCAATGAACTTAGACCATGTTGGAGGAATCAACATCGAAATCTTAACCTGAGGTTAAGTTTTTGAAATGTCATCATAACTTAGAAAATATATGGACCTAGTTCATGAAACTTGGACATAAGCTTAATCAAGTATCACTAAACATCCTGCATGAGTTTCACGTCACATGACCAAGGTCAAAGGTCATTTAGGGTCAATGAACTTTGGCCGAATTGGGATATCTGTTGAATTCCCATTATAACTTTGAAAGTTTATGGATCTGATTCATGAAACTTGGACATAATAGTAATCATGCATCACTGAAAATTTTGTGCAAGTTTCAGGTCTCATGATTAAGGTCAAAGGTCATTTAGGGTCAATGAACTTTGGCCGAATCGGGGGTTTCTGTTGAATTACCATCATAACTTTGAAAGTTTATTGGTCTAGTTCATTAAACTTGGACATTAGAGTAATCAAGTATCACCGAACATCCTGTGCGCGTTTCAGGTCACATGACCAAGGTCAAAGGTCAATGAACTTTGGCCGAATAGGGTATATCTGTTGAATTACCATCATAACTTTGAAAGTTTATGGATCTGATTCATGAAACTTGTACATAAGAGTAATCAAGTATCACTGAACATCCTGTTCGAGTTTCAGGTCACATTATCAAGGTCAAAGGTCATGTAAGGTCAATGAACTTTGGCCATGTTGGGTTTTTTTGTTGAATAACCATCATATCTCTGTAAGTTTATTGGTCTAGTTCATAAAAAGTGGACATAAGAGTAACCATGTATCACTGAACATCTTGTGCGAGTTAGAGTAGTGTTCAAAGTCAGTACTGCTGCTATATTGAACCGCGTGATGCAGGTGAGACGGCCAGAGGCATTCCCCTTGTTAAATGTGTATCAATTCATTAGGAAATCGGTCTTTTTGAGTAAAAAAGAGGTCATTATTCCTCTTTTGGTAGACTGTAGAAGGGCATTTCATTGGTGTAAAATGTGACTTTGACTTAGATTTTCAAAGTTCTGTGGAAGATTTCTTAGCAGCAACATCTTGTATCGCAGCTCCATGAATCTGAATAGTCTGCTAGCGCACAACTAGCTAGCTGCATTGGTTTCATGCAAAGCTCATGCCAGATGGCCGGCGCAGCCGTCTGGATGATAGTTACTGTATGCTGTAGCGGTAGGCCTGTATACCCTACAGATGCAAACTTTGTATGTGTGTAGATTAACAGAAAGGGCGCATGATGTAATCTGAACTGTAGAAAGTTGATAAATGCGTGCAAAATCGGGAGAAAAATTGCGCTACCTTTGAAATTATTGGATGCCCGATTCGGGCCACCAAAACTTAACATTTTTTCAATAATGGTTGTCTGAGGTGAATTTCTGTGGGCCCGGGCCACCGCTAATGTCGAGCCTTGCCTTGATATTGAGAAAACGGACTTCATAATTTTTTCATCACCAATACAATACATTATTGTACTCTTCAAAACGTCTCTTTGAGTATTGATGAACATACGTACCTTATCTCCATCAGACTCTTTTCCGTACTCTTGGTTGTGTTCAGATCAAACAGTGTGTCAGATTAAACTAGTGTACTAAGGGTGTGTTTATGCTTCCATTGTGAGGACAGAATCAGCGATTTCAAACGTCGATTCAAAACGCCGATCGTAAACGTGGTTCTGGGATTGCTGTTTATGCTTCACTTTTCAGAGCAAATCATGATCTCCAGCTGGCTTCGCATCGTAAAGCGAGGTCAATTGGGCGCGCATTTTTTCGAAAGTTTTTTTCCGATTGTTGTTATTACGTAGAGATAACATGGAGCAATACGACTGTACATGCCCGCGGACTTTCATCTCACCGGAAGCATGTACCAAATGACGTCATTTAAACACGTTTACGATCGTGGTTCTGTTTATGCTTCCCCAGAAAGCCTGATTCTGGTCAAACGACGTTTACAAACGCACCTTTTTGTGAGTTTACGATCGGCGTTTTGAAACAGCGTTTAAATGAAAGTACATGTAAGCATGGACGCAACCGTGTTTTGGACTAATCACGTTTGGAAACCCTGATTCTGGCCTGAAAAGTGGAAGCATAAACATGGCCTAAGTGAGTTAACTACCACCTTCGAAATGTTAATAAAATCAGGAAGTTTATTGATAATGATACATGTTATACTACTGTTGGGTCCCTGGTTACATCTAGATTACAGTAGATTATTTGAATTCTCTTTATAATGGTGTCACCTCTATAATATAGAACGTAGATCGTCTACAGAAATCGCAGAATAAAGCAGCAAGGGTCATTTACTGTCAACCATCATATTCATTTACATAGGCAACCCCCCCCCCCCCCCCGATAATAGAATTACACTAGCTGAAAGTAAAAGTCGAATTGAGCATGAGTGTCTATCACATTCAAATGTCTCAATGAGCAAGCTCTACCATACCTACATGTACATGTAGATTAGGTTATTGCAATTCTCTGTATAATGGTGTCACCTCTCAGAACCTAGATTGTCTACAGAAATTACAGAATAAAGGGTCATCTACTGTCTACTTTCATATAGTCTAAAGCCATTCCGTCAAACGTTTCGTCTAACAACCATTTGGTCCATTAACCATTTGGTCTAATCACCGTTTTGTCCATGACCATTTTGTCTCATTACCAGTTGGTCTAATATCCAGTTCATTTTCATTCATTTTGCACAATTTAACACTTAGTCCAATTAGACATTATAGCTATTGGACTATTGTTATTAGAGGGAATGACTATAGACCATGTGGTGAGTGGACGAACTGATGGTAGACCAAATGATAGTAGACGAGTTGGCAATTGGATGAATTGGCATTAATACATACATGTAGACTAATTGGAAATAAACCCATCTCACATAGCGAAGTCCGATGAGAGTTAAAGTTGCTAAAATCGATCATGGGGCTATTGGGGGCATAGTCTGCCCCCTGGACCCCTGGCCATTGGTTCTACTAGATTTTGCATTTCTAATTGTTGGCAGGTACCAAGTTGAGTAAAAGAACCCAAAGGCATGATAAGTTCAAAATCTATGATTCTATAGAGTACCGAAATGATGCCGTCACATTTTTTTTTTTTGCATGAAGTTCTTTTGATAGTTGATACCTTATTTTGCTAGAGCATGATGGAAAACCTCCACTACCAAAATTTGATATGAATCGGGGCATTAGATATAACCTCAATATATATGCCTGTTTCTAAATGTTAGAAACCAGGCCAATAATACATTGACTTCAGTTAGTATCCCATAATTAGTAACCATCTGGAATAAAATGATTGGAAATGGTTTTTTGACTGATTTGAGTAGGTATGGGTGTCAACATTTACCAAAAAAGTTAGGAAGAATACGGGTTGGGTAAAGTGCTTATTTTTAAGGTCAAAGGTCAATGACCTTTTTAAATATACTGTATCATGGTATCTCCCAGATAAAATACTACAAGTTGGTGATCATGGTGTCAAAATGCACAGATTCTTACAAGAAGATCAAATAAAATCAAATCAAGTACCTACAATGCTCATTCACCGATGAAATTCAAGGTCAAAGCCTTTCAAAGGTCAATGACCTTTTTTACACTATATACCATATACGGTATAGTGGTATCTCTGAGATGAAAAGGCACAGGTTGGTGATCTTGGTGTCAAAATGCAGAAGATAAAATAAAATAAAATTAAGTCCCCAGAATGCACATTAACCAAAAACATTCAAGGTAAAAAACCTTTTAAAGGTCATCAACCTTTTTAAAAATATATACCATATACGGTATAATGGTATATCTGAGATGAAAAGGCACAGGTTGGTGATCTTGGTGTCAAAATGCACAGATTTTTACACGAAGATCAAATCAAGTACCCACAATGCTTATTCACCAATGAAATCCAAGACCAAAGCCTTTCAAAGGTCAATGACCCTTTTACATTATATACCATATACAGTACAATGGTATCTCTGAGATAAAAAGGCGCAAATTGGTGATCTTGGTGTCAAAAATTCACAGATTCTTACAAGAAGATCAAATAAAATCAAATTAGGTACCTACAATGCTAATTTACCAATGAAATTCAATGTCAAAGCCTTTCAAATGTCAATGACCTTTTTACATTATATACGGTATAATGGTATCTCTGAGATGAAAAGTCGCAGGTTGGTGATTTGGTGTCAAAAAGCAATTTTTGCAAGAAGATGAAAAGGCACAAAATAATCATAAAGAATTAACCTTCACCTTTGATATCCAGAGTCAAAGGTCAAAAGTTAATAAATATTCATACATCCATGCATGATCCCCCCCCCCAAAAAAAGATAGTAATTCATAATTATTATATTCACATTTTATTTGTGAATTATAGAAAGAAAGGTACCTATTTGTAATGAAAACTTGGATGTTTAATAATTTCACTCTGAAATAAGGATAAATAATGGCGGCCATGGAAAATAAAAGGGTTAGAAGTCAATCAACTATATCAATAACGTCTGGGAATTTAAGTAAATAGGTCGATAACTTGATAACTTCATTGTATATAGTGATTCTGATGGGAAAAAGACTGACCTGCATGGAAAATGAACACAAATTTAATAGTTGATTCCTTGACCAATGATGACGTCAAAATGCAAGTTTGAGGTCAAATCAATATCAAATAGCACTTTTTAATATATATTGTAGTAATGCATTGCAAAAGTGTAAAAAAAAATAAATGTATGATATGATCTAAAATGGTGAAGTTGTCTAAAGTAGCAGCATTTACATATGCATTTTATAAATCTAAATCAAGGTACTAATTTTTCTGTAGCAATATGTCACTAACCTCAATTGCTACAATCAATACTATAAACTATAACTTAATCTGTAAATGGAAAGGATAGCGATAGGCCTAACCCTAATGCCATGGCATGCATCATCTAAGAACATTTTCATATAGCCAGGGGCAATGATGAAGAATTGAAATAAGGCAATCATTAGAGCTGCAGCTTTTGTCATAGTAAATGAAGTTAAGTGTCTCAACTTCAGCAAAGAGTAATTAAACTTTTGAAAACCTTCTGACATTTTCAGGACTTTGATCTGGCCCATTCAATGAAAGCCTAATAACGTTCTGTCAAGGGATATCAGACCAGGGTCTATATTATTGCTGATATGTTGCATAGCTTGATTCTCAAGAACTGGACGTGGTGCTGTAGGAGTTTTGTTAGGTCAATGGATGTGTACTTTTAAGCTATTATCTCCTTTTGAATTTCATTATCATATCATATGCCTAATTTGTGCATGATGACACTCAGTTATTCTGGACCAAATAATGATCCTTGTACAAACTGATACCTAGTAGAAATAGCATCATGTTCGGCAGAGAGCAGATATGAAGTTTTGTCCTGCAACATTAGCATCTCAAGAGATTCTGGCAGCTCGCAATGAGAGGTAATTAATAATAATACGGGAATTCATCTTTGTTGAAGTTGATATACATGCAGCTCTAATGATGGCCTTCACTTCATCATCATCCCTCTGCTGTTTGGAAATGCTCTCAGATGATGCTAGCGATGACATGAGAGTTAGACCTATCCTACCCATTTTCAGAAGATTCTTGTACAAATCTTTGCATTTTGGCACCAAGATCACTAACCTGCGGTGTTTTATCTCAGAGATACTATTATTATTATCTAATGTCAAAAAGGACATTGACCTTTGTCTTTGAATTTTAAGGGTGAATGTGCATTGTCGATACTTAATTTCATTTTATTTGATCTTCCTGTAAGAATCTGTGTATTCTGACACCAAGAACACCAACCTGCGCCGTTTTATCTTCGAGATACCAGTATATAATATGGTATATAATGTATAAAAGGTCATTGACCTTTGGCCTTAAATTTTATGGGTGAATATGCATTCTATGTCCTTAATTTTATTTTATTTGATCTTCTGATCAGAATCTGTGCATTTTGACACCATGATCACCAACCTGTGCCTTTTCATCTCAGAGATACCATTATACAGTATGATATATATAATGTAAAAAGGTCATTGACCTTTTGAAAGCTTTGACCTTGAATTTTATTGGTGAATATCCATTCTAGGTACTCACATTCATTCTATTTTACCTTCTTGTAAGAATCTGTACATTTTGACACCATGATCACTAGCCTGTACCTTATCATCTCAGAGATACCATTATACAGTATGGTATATAATGTAAAAAAGGTCATTGACCTTTGAAAGGCTTTGACCTTGAATTTCATCGGTGAATGTGCATGCTAGGTACTTAATTTTATTTTATTTGATATTCTGGTAAAAATTTGTGCATTTTGACACCATTATCACCAACCTGCGCCTTTCCATCTCAGAGATATCATTATACGGTATATATGAAAAGGTCATTGAACTTTGACCTTGAAAAAAAACACTTTCCCCAACCCGTATTCCTCCTAACTTTTTTTTGGTAAATGTTGACACCCATACCTACTCAAATCAGTTGAAAAACCATTTCCAATAATTTTATTCCAGATTGGCTATTTTGAGGTCTAATTTAGGGATACTAAGTGGGGATAATTATGTATTCATGAGGTCATATCTTTGGGCCCCATGGACTGATTCCCACCAAATTCAGGTTTTGTGGTGTTTTTTTTTATCATGCTCTACCAAAATACAGTATCAAGAACACTGATATGCAAATATTGAAAAATTTATGACGTCACACTTCTGTACTCTGTATATTCTTCCTGGATTGTCCCATTGGCAATGGCATAATTTTTTTGAAGCCTTTAAAGAATTTTATGTTTGCTTCTCCAGAGTAAGTCCCACTTGTGGACATTGATGTTAGTAGATCTATACCAATGACTATATGGCATTGATTAATTTCGCCCTTTCAAAGTGAGGAAAGACAGGAAATATTCTTCAAGTTATTTTCATCATATACATGTAATTTGAAGGAAGTATGATAAGTATTGATGGTACATGTAGTTGTTGTGATATTTCTGAGTCAATAAAGAACGAATATTCCACATTTCATATTTTCTTTTGTAGTTCCCAGATAACATAAAAATACATTCAAGGATATACATATATTGGCAATACAATGGCATTTCATGCATGTACATGTAAGATGTGAAAATTCAGCAACTTTGGGGGATTTGTTTATTTATGCATATGGTCAAATGGTTGACAAATTATGGCAAAATGGTTTTATGCTTGTATTGTTTGTTTGAACAGAACACATTTTGACCCAGTTTTAATTCATACTGGTGCATGAATATTTACTGCTCTGTTCATGTACATTTTATGTACATGTAATGAACATGCCCATAGTGGAGTGAAAGAGAGCTGTCATAGGCCCAAATTCACAAAGGTGGTTTTGAAAACCCACGGTTGAGTCCATGGTTTATGCAGATTTCCTGTATAAATTACGCTTAATTTTAGCCTGTAGATAAAAAATTGTCCAATGCTAATGCGCGCTTTTGTCACAGTGCTCCAAATTGACGCCTGTTGCAGTGGTTATCCACATGAATCCACTGTTTTGCATTGAGTCCACTCTTCAAACAGTGGACTCATGAATATATTTAGCGTACCTAATCGTGGTAACAGGCGTCAATTTGGCCGACTGACAAAAGCGCGCATCAGCATTGGACATTTGTTATACATGTGCCTGATACGTGCAAAATTACCGGAAAGCTTGATTTTACCGTATACAGGAAATCTTCATGAACCATGGATTCAACCGTGGGTTTTACTTTTCAAAGCCGCCTTTGTGAATTCGGGTCATAATGTTTCAAAATTTATATCTGAACTTGATTTGCTGAATCTAATTAGATAATATTCAGCCTCTATTAAAAAAAATGTATTAATTAAGTGGTCTGAACAGACTTTGATTTTAATAGCCTTTGCATGTAAATACTACATGTACATGTTGTAGAATACAAGTATACCTGTACATATGCTACATCGAGTATGCTACTTGCCTGCATACAGTATACAAACCTCTGACACGAGGCAACATGGTCTACATGTAGGTGCAATGGACATACTGCGTACCGGTACTGTATGCATGATCATGTCATGTAATGAACCTTAATTTTTGTTGGGTCTACATTTATATCTGTTCTTAATTATATCAGCTCGTGGCACTATACCACAGAATGAGTCGTCCCAGTCCTACATTTTACATTGCATTCGACAGCTGTGATTAGCAATATGCATGAAGTGAATTACATGTACGATGCATGCATGCTCATACATGTACACTGTACATACATTTACAAGCGAATGATTGCAAAAGGGTCTTTTGCATTGTGTATGAGCAGTTACAAGCGCACGATTGCAAAAGGGTCTTTTGCATTGTGTGTGAGCAGTGTGCGTTGTACAATGTACATGTAGCAGTTTTGCAGATGTTGGGGTTAGGGGGTATCTTATCATAATGAGGTCATTAAAGAAAGGGGTGATTGCCCTACTTTATAATTGCACAGGTAAATTATCCATCGTGGGTTCGTGGAAATTTGTTGAAATGAAAAGTAAAAATATATCATTTTATACACTACTAATTGGGACAAATATAAGAAAATATCTGAAGAGCTTTCTACAAAAATGAATGACTGAAGATATATAAAACTAAATTAAAGAATGAACAAATTAAAAAGTAAGTAAATTGAATGAATGATGAAAGGATGGATGGATGGACGTTGGATGGTTGGAGAATTAATATAAATAGAAAAAAGTATTTATTGAAATTGATGAAATTAATAAAAGCTTTATAAATCCTGGGCATTTTTTATTTTGAATTGAAGGCATACTCGTTCTATGATTTCGAGTAAAAATTCATGTAGGCATATGTACATGTATGTCAGGTTGTTCCTCAAAGCAGAATTCTATTATCTAGATTTCAAAATGAACATTGACTTTACTAAAATTGACGTACATGTACTGTCAGGCGGTTACACTTTGTAATTCCGAAGGTTTGTAATTACGTAAATTGCCTATACCTTGATGTACGTAAAAGGGTTCGTTAATCCGAACATTTGTGGCGTATTCCGAAGGTTCGATAATCCGAGAACGAGATAAGGCTTGAAGTTCCAAAGGTACGTTTATCTGAAAACGAAATAAGATTCGTTGGTCCGAAAACGAAATAAGGTTTGTTAATCATTTTGTTATCGGACTAACGAATCTTCGGAATTATGAACCTCATTTTGTTTTTCGGATTAACGAACATTTGGAATTACGAACCTCACTTCGTTTTCAGACTAACAAACCTTCGGAATCACGAACCTCATTTTGTTTTCGGACTATCGAACCTTCGGAATATCGAAGCCTTCGGAATAACGAAGCCTCGGTAGTCGGAATTACGAATGTATGCACTGTCAGACAGATGTTTCAAGCATCCTTTTATAAATTGCATCTATGGTGGGATTATATTATGTACCTTTTGTCCATGGCATACAATAATCTTATTTTCAGTGACATTGCAAATATGGTGATGATGACAATACTACTTCTAATAAATGGCTACTATTTTTACAGTACCTGTTCATGCATTTTAGAAAATTTTTGAATGTAAACTGTTGTTACACCATGTACCCACCCAGAATGATTCATCTGAAAGTGTAAAAATGTACATACCGGTACATTATTTGAACCTGTAGGTACATGTTATTGTGATGATCTAAAACTGTAATCATAACTTGACATAGGCTGCGTTTATGCGACCTCGACCCAGAATCATGATTTGAATCATGATTTGAATCATGATTCAAAACAGCAGCATGAATCACGATCCGACAGAATCAGCGTTTATACGACCATCTTTCTAAAGCTGTTTCTCCCTGAATTCGGGCCGATCCAGTGCGCATCACAGTGCGCAGTTTGACCCAGGAAGTATAGGTCAACATTTTCGCACGTGTTTCTAACTTCACGTCGGCTGCTAGATTTTTGCTGCCGCCGGAGCTAACGCGCGATCGTTTGTGCAAGTGCAACGCTAAGTCGGCTTCCGAAAAATAAATCTTTTACTTCCAGAATTCCGTGTATTGTACCTCGTATTGTTTTTGATCGGGAACCAGAAGGGGTCATCATCCTCCCTCCCACCTTCCGATCGATTTTTCTTGTCTATGATGGTCCTGTACTGGGCACGAATTCTGTTAATTTTGTCTCGACAGGCGGTGCCACATCTCCGTTGAAATCCCTCCCTCGCAAGCGCCGCTGAAAGGGATCGTCTTATTTCTGTGAAACCCGGTAAGGGATGCTTGTGCTTCAGGCTGAGCCCAAAGCACAAGCAGAGCCCTGAGTTCATCGTCAGTCCAATTTGTGCCTTTGGAACTTGAAGAAATGATTGATGAAAACAATGAAATATAGAAATGACGCTACAGTACAACCCCAGGGGTACAATACACAGATGATAATTCCTAAACGCTGGCAATACTGCTACACGAAAATTAACCTGCACGAAACACAGCGCGCGCCTTTGAGTCGAACCCGGAAGAAGCACGACACAATGACGTCATAGAATCATGATTCAAATCACGATATCGTTTATACGACCATTTTCGTTCGTGATTCTACAGAAACGTCTTTCCAAACGCCCCTTTTTTCGTGTTTCATGTTTGTGATTCTAATCATGATTATATTCAATTTCGACTAAACGCAATCGTGATTCTGCAGAATCGTGATTTGAATCATGATTCTAATCATGATTCTAGGGTAAAAAAGTGTCGAATAAACGCACCCATAATACGATACAAGTTAAACGTGTTATCATTAGTCTGGGAGTGCACATGTTCAAATATGGTCCTTTCTATTTTAACAGAAGTGACACGATTCATAGCCAAGGCTCATGGCAAAGAAAATGCCATTATTGATTTCTTCTCCAGATTTGGTCTTTGTTTGGGCCCACAACCCATGTATTATTGAATAGGTGACAAAGCAGATCTGACATCCTCTTCATGTATAAAGCATTAAAGCTAATCATGGAGAGAACAAAGAGCACTTAAAATTCACACACTTCTGAAATACTCTGTTGATTTTGTGTAATATCTGTTTAGGGCCTTTTCACACGTGAATCTTGAATCATCATCGTAATAATGATTGCTATTGTAATCGTGACTGATTAGAATTTAACGTTCATGATTCTAACCATGTTCTAGTTTGGTTTCTTTATGCTAAATATTCTTCATAGGGCTCTTATTTTTTCATTCGAATCATTCAATTTTTTTTACCGTGTGAAAGGGGGTTAAAGGAAGGGAACTATTTCATACATGTATGTAGATCTTAATGTAAATGTATGAGGTGTTTTTCATGTACATGTACATGTATGTCAAGTACATGTACATGTATTATGCACAATGTCCCCAAATCTGTCCACAAAACATCCACAGCTGCTGAATGAAATATGTGATATATTAAATCCAAAATAATGACTTGATTACTGCAATGTGTACAAGTTTACAGTAAATTGCCAATTTGTATACTGGGAACGTGATACGTTCACTCACCATGCGGTCTAATTTAATCTAATACCATTCCATCCAACATCTTGTCTAGCAGCCATTTGCTCCAATCATCACTTTGTCTAATTACCAGTTCGTCTATGACCATTTCGTCTAATAACAAGTTGTCTAATATCTGTTTTATTAGACCAAAAGCAAAAATGGATATTGGACCAACTGGTTATTGGACGAAATAGTGAGTAACGAAATGGCAATAAGACCCTGTGGACACTGGACGAACTGATGGTAGTCCAAATGATAGTACACGAGTTGGCAATTGGACGAATTGGCATTAGACCAAAATTAAATAAAAGAAGTGTACATGTATGTACATGCATGTACAGTTTTTAGCTCATCCGACCCGAAGGGCAAGATGAGCTTATGCGTCTGTCGTCCGTCCACAGTTTCAAAATGATACATGTACTTCTTTGCCATTTTAAGTCCGATTTCAATTCTGTTGCTTTATATGATAGCACTAGCTGGGGTATTCAAAACTTTTACTCAGAATTTTGAAATTTATTAAATATGCTAATTTACATGTATGCACATTTTTCAAAATTCACAAAAAATGCTTCTTTATTTGTTGACCAATTTCGAATTTTTTTGCTTCCATCTGGTAGAGTTTCATGAGGTTCACCAAATTTCTACACAGAATTTTTGCTAATTTATGCAAAATTAATTTATGCAAATTTCTAAAATTCACATAAAATGCTTCTTCTTTATTTGTTGACCGATTTTGATTTTTTTCTTCCATCTGGTAGAACTTCACGAGGTTCACCAAAATTCTACACAGAATTTTGAAAGTTTCAGTAGAAAATTATTCATGCTAATTTATGCAAAATTTATTCATAAATCACAGAAAATGCCTCTTCTTTATTTGTTGACAGATCTTGATTTTTTTTCTTCTATCTGGTAGAGCTGCACGAGGTTCACCAAACTTGTACACAAAATTTTGAAATTTTGTCTGGAAAATCATTTATGCTAATTTATGCAAAATTTATTCGTAAATCACAAAAAATGTTTTTTCTTCATTTGTTGATCAATTTCAATTTTGTTTGCTTAATATGATAGCTTGAGGTGTTGATAGAAAATTTCAACACAGAATTTTGAAATTCATGAAATATGCTAATTTATTCATATATTTTCAAAACTCCCAAAAAATTACTTATTTGTTTGTTAATTGATTTTGATTATTTTTGTTCCATCTGAGAGCTACATGAGGTTCACCAATGTTCTACACAGAGTTAGGAAATTTTGACTAGAAAGTTATTTCTGCTTAATTTATATGAAATTTATTCTAGATTACAAAAAAATGCTTCTATGTCATTTCTTCATCAATTTCAATTCTATATCCTCAATTAATGTCACCAATATAATTCACTACAGTGTCAACTGGGCTGAAATGAAAATTGTGTTAAATTTCTTTGCGAGATGCTGGATAAGCTCCACATCATTGATGTGCTAGTTTAAATGTTAATACAGTGAAACCGTGTACAAGTATGCATGTAAGACTGTATAAGGTACAATGCAGAAAGATTTGCAAGCAATGATGATGTAGGCTTAATAGCAAATTGGTACTGCAGGTCTGAATACTCAGCAGGGAGTGGAGATGGTGCATATATTACATATAGACACAGATATCAAAAAGCCTTAATATTAAGGGTGGGTTTAATTATGTTGAGCAAATTAAATAGCTTGACATTGTGTCAATACAGCATGAACATCTTGCTTAATGGAAATGTTTTGAATAATCTACCGGTATACAAATGAAGAAGTGTGTAGAAAAGATGAAAGAAGACCGAGACGAGACAGAGTACGAGATGGATAGAAGGGAGAGAAGAGATGCTAAATCCAAATTAAAGGGATTTGTATTATCCAAAGTGTGTTGATGTTTATTTCTTTATTTGTTTGGTTTTTCTTATGCAGGGCTGCACAACCAACACAACCCACCCCAGCACCAACCAACAAGAGGTTACAACAGACTCAAGCACAAGTTGATGAGGTAGTGTACAGTATATATACATACATGTATGATGATAGTCTTATTGATATTGATTTTGAAAGCCTTAGCGTGATGACTACAACAATGGTGGTGGTGATAGTGATGGTGGTGATGATGATGATGACGATGGTGGTGATGTTGATGATGATTATGGTGTTGGTGCCTTGGTGGTGATGATGATGGTTGTGATGATGATGTTAGATGCTGTTGGTGAGGTTGATATTGCTGATGATTTTGATGAGGAGGAGTGGAAGGGGGAGGATGATGATGATGAATACGCTGATGATGGTGGTGATGATGATGGTGATGATGGTGATGGTGGTGATGATGATGATATGGACTGGTGCTGACAAGTTACGGTGGTGGAAATTCTCCCTTGATTGAATTCCGTGCACAAGGCTCTTAGCATATTGCTCAGGACTCTCTCTTTGTGATGTAGCCTTTCATCTGTATGGAGGCTGCTGATTTGTCTCTGCCTTTTTGAGTCTAATGCGAAACATCAGCATTATGATGCGAGATACTGTACTTCATGGCTGCGAAGCAGCTACTGCCTTTACACTGAGCTATGATAATCCTGTAGTGGTATGCTTGATGCTTTGCTACGTCTGCAGGTGGTGCATGTGAGTGCCTCTGTATCCCGTGCAGAAAATATTGAGCCCTGCTTTATAGACCGTGGCACTCAAAAAGTTGTACTTCATTCATAGGGAGCGTCCGTCTCACAACCGGGAGGTCGGGGGTTCAAACCCCGGCCGGAGTTGCTGCTACCCTGTTTGGCATTCAACGATTAAAGGGATAGAGCCTCGTCGATATGGCGCTGCATAGCGGCTGCAAGGCCCACGATCAATTGGGCAAATTTCCGGAGTATTTCATTTCATGTCTATTTCGAACAATGAAATATGGATTTTCAATTTTTTCATCATTTTTATTTTCATGTATTTCATGTTGTCATATTCTTTTACAGGTGGTGGATATTATGAGAGTAAATGTTGACAAAGTTCTTGAGAGAGATCAGGCACTATCAGTCTTGGATGACCGTGCAGGTGAGTGGGCCTGAACTTTTTTGGGTAGACCTCGAAGGGAGGGATTTAGGCGCCAGGGCGTTCCCTTCTTTCCGGTCAATTGATGATGAAAATCTTGTCTATGAGATTATGGTTAACACGTACTTTGCAGTGACTATCATGAGGTCAACGTTGCGTGAGGTAACTCTTTGATAGAAAAAAAGTGAGAAAACTTGAGCAGTGCTATTAGATATTACATTTAAAGATGAATGCCATTTGTGGTTACGATCTAAGAATGAATTCAAACAGAATCCAATAAAACGGCCACCCAAGTGTTTGTATGTATGAATGAAAAATATGTAATTGCTGAGAAATGAGCAAAATAAGCACAGAATTCTGAAAAATGTCGGGTATTTTTCCAAGTAATATACACTGTCCCACATATGCCTTTTTGTGTCAGTGATCATCAGAATTATCGGTTTTCAGCTAAATTTTTATGATTTCACAAAGATAATTTATTTCAATGTACCAGATCTAGAGCTGTGATTGTGGCAATTAACCTTGATTTTAAAGACTTTGTTCATGGCAGTGACGAGAAAATAAAAATATTTCATATTTCATATAATAAAGTACAAAAGAAATTGTAGGTGAGTGATGTCATCAACTCTCTCATTTGGATGTAACTGGCTCGTTCATATAACTATTTTGTTGTAAATAGGCGAAAGTTTAAAATGCCATAACTTTCTTATTTTATATCCGATTTTGATGAAATTTTTATGATTTATGATTTCACAAAGATAATTTATTTCAATGTACCAGATCTAGAGCTGTGATTGTGGCAATTAACCTTGATTTTAAAGACTTTCTCATGAAATAATTGTTTGCTGCAACTACTTTCCTTTACCTTTAGCAAAAAGAAATATGAAATTGAAGTATTTTTGCTATTTTTTTTTCTTGTAGATGCCCTCCAGCATGGAGCATCACAGTTTGAGACGAATGCTGGTAAACTCAAACGAAAGTACTGGTGGAAAAACTGCAAGATGATGATCATTCTAGCAGTTATTATTATTGTCATTTTAATAATTATTATCGGTAAGTAGTTGATTGCAAAGTAGACATTTTTCTTCTTGTTTAATTTATATTTCATGAAGAAGAAATAATGTTTCATTCTTGCACATCTTTGTTAACATTCTTATTTATTTCATCAATAGGAATGAGAGCAATATTGCTTTGGTGTTCTCTCTTCATTTTAACTAATTTTGAATGTTTTTGTTGAGAATATTTCTCAAGGGATTATTCTGTTGAGATTTCTAACCAATTTAAGTCACCTGTAGAATGACTGTATCAAATCAAATTAACCAATAAATGATGCCTGTAATTTTTTTTTAAAGCACTGTTGCTTTTACCATTTATTTCATAACCATAACCTATAGTTTCATTCATTCATTGTACAAAATGCAGATTAACAAAGATTATTGTATTTTCATCTATTAAATGGGAACATGTGTGTATATGTATGTATGTATGCATGTGTGAGGTTACACTGCTGCAGGGGCAGATCCAGGATTTTCCAAAGGGGGGGCACATTTTCCCCAGGAAAAATTCGGCAAGCAAAAAAGAGGGGGTTTTATTGGAATATTAAGGGTATTTTGCCCACAAAAACATTTGACAAGCAAAAAAAAAAGGTTTTCACTTTCAAGGGGGGGGGGGCACACTTCTGTTTTAACAGCATTTTTATATTACAAATTTTAATTGTGCCTCTCAAAAGGAGGTGGGGGGGGGGTGGGGTGCCAGTGCATTGCAAGCCCATTGAATGAAGAGTTACAACTATGGTAAATTTGCCATTGTGACAACTACCATGGTAACAGGACTCAGCAGCCAATCACAATCAAGGTTTCCATGGAAGGTACAATCATGCCAAAGTTGCAATAGTTGTTACCTTTAATGAAATGTGCCCCAAGTCAATACCATTTCACCTAACATGTACTTCATTTTGGCTTTTCTTGTCAAGGGTGCTCATTTCAAATATTTTTAATATTTTCGTCATGGCAGCCTGATCAAGCTTCAACACATGAGTCAAAATGTCTAATTTTCCAGTGCATTGCTTGAAATGTAAAAATTCAATTTGTGAATCTGTGTTATACATATGGACAATAGTTCTTTCATTTTTTTTACATTGGTGAATCAAATACCAATTACCAAAAAGTCGGCCCTCACGCCAATATGTAAAAAGAAAGTGTGGTACTAAAAAGATATGATTAACATGATTAAAATCTCAAACAAAAATTAAATGGCTGTGCCAAGAACTGGAAGTCGCACTTGAATCACATTGTTTTTCAAATACGTCTTCCATTCTTCACTCTTAAGAAATAGTTTCTAATAATATTACAACTATTTCATACCAGTGAGTTTTAAGTTCCTCTTTTTTTTATCCAAAATATTTATCATTGACATTGTTTGCTTGAGTACTAACAGCATTTTTTCCAGCTGCACTGTTGGTGTTCTCAACATACCATATTTCACCAGTAACCACATTAATATTTCCATCATTTTCTTTTTTTTCTGGTGACTTGTTTCCTAATAAATTTGCAGTGTGGGCCACACAGGCTTAGAAGGTTTGTACGGGATGTTGTCTTGGAAAATAGTGCATGTGAATGTGATATGTTTTTGCATCTTTTGTGTCAGTATTATAAAAACATTATTTAAAGTTATGATACATGTAAATCCCCCATACGTGAATGTATGTGAATATCTTTTTCCAGTTATTTCAGATTATATGAATGTGTGAGCCCTGAAACAGTTATGATGAGAGGGATATGAAATAAGAATTCGTTCTATTTGATAAATTTTGTGATTTTCATTGAAATCTATTTTGATTACATGTATGTTGGTGCCAAATAAAAAAAAAACGGGGTATATATTTTTTCTAATTTGGTCTCTTGTTGCTTTTACCTACATGTACTACAATAGTTCCATTGAAATAAGTCCTTACTTGGTTTTGAACATGAATCAGGCTCATTCTGATTTCAGCGGAACGTACTGTATGACGTACTTGTGTGAACATACATAGAACACCATAAACCCATTCATGTTGAATTTAGTGTCTTTAGGCTTTTCATAGATGTTAACATACACCCCCCAAAAAAAATTTACATTGCACATTTGCATACTCTATATGCACAGTATAAAAGTAAAAGATTTGTGTGATGTTCCAAATATGTATCTTGTATCCGTATGTCATTAATCGCGAAAGTGATACTGTATCTTGTTTACTTGCTGGTTCTATGCTATTTGCTTTCATTGTTTTATTTTAATATGTCTTGTCATTTACCTACATGTACTACCAGCACAAGTTGATACATATCATACTGTATGCTATTTAAATACCTATACTCCACAGAAAACTCTATTTAAAGACAAATGGGTTTGTTTTGAAGAGGAAAGCATATTTCTGTGTCTCCTCTCATTATGGAACTTTCATTTCAGTATTTGTGAGCTGTAATAACTCTTAGAGCTACATGTAGATACCATTTATAAGAACCAAAATGATACAGTTAAAAACTCCCACAAAGTGATTTCTGCCTTTGAATAATCATGCAAAGTGAAATAATAATGATAGAAATAGGCATTTTTATACATCGCGTATTTATTGAAATAATCTTTTCTGAGGCATGCTTTGATTATTACCCAGATTTAGCTCGAGCTGCATGGCATGAATACTTTAAAAAATGTGTTTGTATCAGGCCGAAGACTTTTTGGCAGTAAAACATTTAAAAAGTTCAGAACTACGGCCCGTATTCTGAAGTCGGGTTTAAGTTAAACTCGGGTTTAAAGTTGTGGTTTAAGTATGGATAGCCAATTGTTACATAAATCACTAACAGTACAGATATCATATTTCAGCTCATTTGGCTCTTAAATGATTCATAATTATGTAGAAAGTATAAATAGATGATTGTCTTCATCATCAATAAATCAGGAAAGAGCAAAGTAAACATAAGAAACGTACAACTTTTGGCTTCCCATACTTAAACCACAACTTTAAACCTGAGTTTATTAATTAAAGTTAAACCCGATTTCAGAATACTGGCCAATGTGTTTAGAAAACACAAGAGTCGATTGATTGAGCACACATCAAAGATTCAACTGACAGTTGAAGTTATTTGCAGAATTCTCTCTCGTATGGTACTTGCTTGTTTAATCCTGTGAACATTATATTATTAGAAAGATTATATATTTCTGGGATTAATCAATGCTATTTTGGGAATCTCAGGAAATCAGTCAAATCAAATTCATGAGACATTCCACTGTAAGGGATACACATACAGGAAACACTCGGTTAAGGTACAAGAATTTTAGGATTTTCGACTCGATCCCTCTCCCTCCCTTTCTCTCCCCTCTCTCCTTTTTCCCCCACTCACTCTTATTTCCCTCTACCACTTCCTCTCCAAAATTAATTGCCAATTATTGCCATGATTCATTTGTCACTAATGACAGTTTCAAACTTTTAAGCAAAAGCTCACCCTTAAAATAAGAATTATTTCTCTCCCTCTTTCTTTCTTTCTCTCCCTCCCTCCCACTCTCTCACTTTTTCCCTCTGCCTTCCCCACCAAAATTAATTGCAGATTATTGCAATGATTCATTTGTCACTAATGTCATTTTCAAATTTTAAAGGGGAACTTCACCCCTAATTGAAGGTGAATACAATATAAAAAAAAAATTGTTAAAATATGGTCTGATGGAATACATGCATCACATTTTCAGAATTTAATTTTGTGATGTCGCATGTCTGCAGCTTCCCCCATGTTATGTGATATACAGTTGTCCAAGAAATATATAACCTAGAATTATCGCAAGGTCGCGGTGGGTTTCAAATGCATGACCGTATGACTACATGTATGAAACGTGTCGAACCGATTCGCGGCGCTTCCAATATATTCTGTGTAGATTTTGTTCTGAAATGTATAAATGTATATCTTTTTATGTATAAATGTACATGTACATGTATCTTGTAAATATTATGCATGGTGATGTTGTTTTAAGTTTGAATAACTCTAACCATGTTCATCTGAGAAATACTCATGACCCAATATTATGTAGTTTTCACCATGACAGACAATATCTGTTATACACATGCAACTCTGCATGACATTATTGTACATTTGATAAATTAAATAATTCATAGTCATGGATTCAACATGTATACTGTACTTTGTGCAGTGTAGTATTGCCAATGCACATTGAATGACTGACAGTATCTGCATGTTGTTGTATGTATGTGTTAAATCTTTCTGTTTTTCTTTTTTTTCTTTTTCACTAAACATTGGCGTAAATGAGATTGAAGACTTACACTTTCTCTGTTTGTTCTCTTATTACGTACCAAAGTGTGATGTTTTAGAGTCATGTTATCATGATTACTGGCTGGGCTAACCCATGATGTCATTAATGAAGGGGGGGGGTAAAAAAGTTCACTAGATTTCCTGAACAATTTTCTGACAAGCGAAAACAATATAAAAAATGTTTTTTGAAAAAAGAGCTCCTACTTGTCATCTATTCATTTCAGATTAAGATTTTATTGATTTGTCTTCACACAAGTTGGAAAATTTCACAACATTTCAATGGTGTGAGATGGCTTCTACGGTGTCAATCATGAGCAGAATGTGGGATGTAGAAGTGGTTTATGTGCCATGCTCCGCCTGGTAACTGGTTCCAAAAAACCTAGTTGTGAGCAGTGGGGAGTACTATCGCTTGTAACCAGTATCCCAGATTACTGGCAAGGATTAAAGTTCTGCCTCATGGTACTTCCATGTATATGCGTATATTTTTTTGAAAATTCTTGGGCCCGTATTCTAAACTTGGGTTTAAATTAAAACCATGGTTTAAAGTTGGGATTTAACTATGGAGAGCCAATTGGGGCACAAATCCCTAACAGTACTCATCCAATCGATTACTAGTAACTCATATGACACCCAAATTGTTCATAATTGTCTGGCAATGATAACTGGAGTATGTTGAATCAATTTTCCTCATTATGAAAGCAAAAGGAAATAAAATAGTAAACATAAGAAATATGTACAATAGAAACATCATTTTTGAACTTTTGGCTCCCCATAATATTAGCGCGGAGCTGGACCATGGTCTAAGTTAAACCCAACTTCAGAATACGGGCCTTGGTTTATGCCACCATGAACCATTCTTAAATACCCTTTTGTTCCATCTCTGATCTTTTATCTCTTTTTAAAATCAAGTCATGCATACATGTACATGTTTTTAATTATTCTCTCTTTCTCTACTTTGATTTATATTTTAATCTTCTTTACAGTTGCTATCGTGCAAAGCACCAAAAAATAAGTAAAACACCAACCAGTGGGGAGCCAGCAATGCACCATCAAAGAAAACAAAATTAAGGAAAAATCTCAAGTCATCTTCCCCAGGCCAACTTGGACTCATCATTGCAGGGTCAAAGGTCATCCAGATCATTTGTCAAAGGTGAAAGATCTTTCACTGAACCCTGGAAGGCAAATGCAGACAGGAGTCCCGTGAGAGGACTGCCTCTACTTTTCATTAAGCTTCTTTTGGGTAATCTATTATGAAATGGTAGCCAGTGTATTTCCACAGGAATTACATTTATATGTAAAAAAAGCTCAAAATGTTTAGGGAAAACTAATGTTTACCTCTCAGTTATCTTTTGTTCAAATCACTTTTCTGAAACATGTTATGTTCCAGTGCAGTACACAAAGAGACAAACTTAACAAATCAAAATAAATCAGGCCAACCATAATGAATATGGTTTTAAATGTCATTATTATTGTTGTTATTAATCATTCATATAATTATTGTAAGTGATTACTATTCATTATAATTGATAATACTATTGTTGAGAACAGTACATATTCATTTAAAAAAGGGCTCAGAAAATAGAGAAAAAGCAGTCTCCTTTTGAAACCTCTTAAATCATAAATTTATGCTTCCTATTTGAAGCAGTTCACATTTGGACTGAAATCACAAAATTATTTCCATTTCATTCAAACTGGGACAAATTAGGACAAACTTACATTTTTACTCATGCAATCCAAGCCAACATTACAAATTACATCTTGACTTTCAAGTACATGTAAGTCCCACATATTGGCAATTGGACTTGCGATCAACTTCTGAGCGCTAAATATTCGGTCGTGGACACTTTTTCAGCTCATCTGACTTTAATACAGTAAGGACCTTTTTGTAATAAACCAGTGATGTGCTGGACGTTGCCAAAAGTGAGTATGAATTGTAGAATTCATTAGCATACTGTTAACCATCAAAGCTGAAATCAACTCCTAGATACATGTACACATTCAGGCCCTCTGCTGAGTGTCAGAAAGGATTAAATCACATGGGTGTATTAAACGTCTTTTCGATTCTCAATCGAAGATCTTGCGGTTATTTGGGCTAAAATGAAGTCCTGGTGGGTGCTTCATAAAGCTTTTCGTAAGTTGAGAGCGACTTTAAGAAGGACTGGTGATCCTTTCTTACACGGCTACACGCTTAATTATTCACCAAAGAACATTAAATGGTGAATATCATTTACATGTACCACAAGAAATGATCGCCAGTCATTGGTAAAGTCACTCTTTACTTCCAAACAGCTCCATGAAACAGTTCCCTGGGCTATTTTATGCATATGATTAGTATCCCATTCATTGACTGTATGCGCACATACACTGCAATGAAAAATCAGCAAACAACATTTTGAACCCTCATGGGTGTTAAATGTGGCAACTCTTTCGGACAAGAGGAATGAATGGTGTCCTAAAATAACAAAATATGAAGATCAAATCATCTATTAATATGCAGAGAACAACTCAATATCACACCATAAGTTAAACAATGATATTACTGAATTTTTTTATATACATGTAGCATTGATAGCAAAGTGATGTCCTCTGCTATGAGTCTAGTTTATATAAGAAATTTTGGGGTATCATTTTTAACTAGCTGAAAGTACATATTTTTCACACGTTGACATTTAAGGTAGGTTTTTATTTTTATTTTACATAACCTTCTGCCCTTCCATATTCAAAGCATTTACATCAATTCTTTATTTTCTGAGCCCTTTTTAAATGAAATTTATTGTAATTTGTAGATTGTAGCGCATATATTTGTAATAAATAAATCAATAAAAAAAGAAAATGAAACAAATTTGTGGTTATATTACAGCGAAAAAGAGAAAATTTTTAGCTACGTTATTCGGTGTATAGCGGTTACAACTTGTTATTTAGAAAATACATGTACATGTTATTTAAATAAGAGAAGAGAAATTTAAGCATGTATGTGAAATGTATGTATATATTCTCCTATAAATCTGCAATCCAAATAACTATATGTAAAGTGTCTTTTGTTTTAGTATATTCAATGTTAGATTTGTATCTTCAAGGAAAAGAATATTGTATAATAAGTGTTGAATTCTCAACGCCACCCCTATTATATATTGGTGAAAAAAATATGTTTGAGTAATTTTTATTGCATAATTATATAGTATGTGTTGCTGTATGTAGCAAGTATGCAAATTATTTAGTATCGTGTATTGTAGATAGATTATTACCATATAAGTTGACTCTTTCAAGGATTGTTTTGTTTAAAAGACTTCACACTTACACAAAATCATTATACATTCATGGATTTTCTTTCACTTTCTATGATCAATGAGAAACGGTTTGTACGCCGGCTGTTTCTTTCCTTTATGTAATGCGTAAGTGCAATAGATGCAGAATGGAATGAATGAATATTGAAACAAAAACCAAGGTATTTTAAAGGCACTCATTAGGATGAATAAGGCATGTGCATTTCTGCTTTGGCCAATATTCTATTGGTAAATGTAAGAAGAGCACAATTTGCAAATAAGCTTTGATACCAAATATGTACAATATATGGTCTTTATTCCCCCCTCCCATTTGTTAAAACTTTTATAAAATCTGATTGCATTGAAAATGGCCCCAATATCCTTTTTTTTCTTAGAATATTTGTTCTAACATTGCTAAGCAAAATGACTTCTCTTTGCCCTCAAATTATTTTCACACAATTTCTGTCAATTCAGACTACATTGTTGCACAATCATTTTTGATATAGAATGGAATTTGTATTCACATCTGTCGATGCAGTCAGCACACTGATAAGCTTTAGGCTGTGCATATATATATATATATATATATATATATATATAAGTGGTGAGTTTTGATTATGTAAATTGATTTTTACACCAAAATGACCATGCAAAGTTTACAAAATACGATTTTACCTGCACTTTGTGTTTTGAAGAAATTCATTTGGAACAAGTGTTGTTCGCTCTAGTGGTTCAGTCGACATTCCATTTCCTTGTAAAATCCATAAAGATAATATTGCATGCAACAAACATCTAGGGAACAACACACCTTAAAGGAAACCATGGAGTTAATGTTGTGAAATTTTGAATTTCATTAATTTAATTACTACCACATCAAATCTGAGGGAGTATTTATTAGAAAATACTTGTCATGATTTTTTTTATTCACATTCATTTAATTACTCCCACATCATATCTGAGGAAGTATTTATTAGAAAGTACATGTGTCAAGTATGGATAATCGAACATTTAATTAACAACTTCTCACGTTGCTGCCTGTATGTAGGGAGATGTACTGTTGAAAATTTAAGGTATTTAATGAGATGTGATGTCATCTAAAATAAAACCAGCTGAATGTGACTGGAATATGATAAAAGAACACATTATTAATTTTTGTTCAAATAACAAGTAACGAGCGTAGAGGGCGTCAGAACTTGTAGTCTACACTGCTGGTGTTGCTGCCCTCTATTTTTGTTGATTATAAACATTCATACAGGAATTTGCCGTATTGTCCATCTGGTCTGAATGAACCATAATTATGGCAGTTAGTGGAATACAGAGTCATATTGTCATGGGCCACCCATTCACAAAATGGCAGTACTGTTGTACTTTCCATCTGGTATGAATGAACCACTATTTTCATTGTAGTGGAGATAGGTAGTCATTGGCACTGGTTCGCAAAACCTTCAGAATTAAAGTTAGCCTTCATCACATCTCAATATATGGTATGCATGTAATGAGCAAATCATTATAGACACAAGTGATAACTGACTGAAAGAATACCCAAATAAAATTTATGTAAAATTTAATTAGCGGTAGATGTAAAAAAGTTCATACTAACATTCCATCTCAAACTGTTGCTTTGTGTGATAGAAAATTTAGCATTGCTTTATTTTGTTTTCACTCATGTATAAAGGTAAGTAATAAACATGTATACATATATATTGAACATAAAAGAATGATAATATTCTAGAGGTAAATATAAGTTTGAATTGGTGGAAATTGTGTCAAGTTCTGTCCTTGGTTTGATTTTGAGTTTTTCATTGTTTAATTTTGTTGCTCGATGCTAGGAATTTTGATTTGATATTTCAAAGAGGTTTGGTTGTTTTGTTTTCCGTGTGACCCTTGGATATTGTAATTTCATCAATTTATAGGTCAGGTAATGGTTTCGCTTTATAATGTTTTGTGTGTAGCAGACATGCAGCTTACTATTAAAAGATAAAAGCCTACATAAGGTTAAAGATTACCCATTAAATATATCAGCAAACTAACAAATAACTGTTTGAAATTTAGTTGCTATGGCATACAGTACATTAATTGGAACTTAATTATAAAGTCCATGCACTCTATAAATCCACATAAATGATGAGTGTTACCATATGTTTTGTGAATTCTGGCCAAGTTATTGAAATAATTAATTGATAGCATAAATAAAAACAATGTCACATATTCCTTGTACATTCAGATACTATTTTTGGGGCTTTTTCTCAAAAATTGAACATCCAACTTTTACTCTCATTGTATGCTTTATGCCTAATAAATAGAAAAGATTTCACAAAAATTATTTGATGAATCTTGAAAATACCGAAAATAAGTGACACAAAATATCTTCTTTTGTGCTTAAGATGAAAACATAGCTCTTTTCAATGAGTGTACATGTAGGAAGTTCCAAAGTCTAAAATCTAATAAAAATTTGTATCCCCCTCCCATTATATAATTAATATTTCACTGATGAATGCTGAAACTGCCCTTGATATCTTATCTTCCTTGTAAAAGATACTATGCTTGGAAAGTGACATCTAATTGAAATATTAAGCTTGTATTGAGTTGTTTCCCTGGTATTCAATTTAGTATTGTTGTATCTTTATATCTTGATGTACAATAAAAGTAAAAGATGATATAACTATTATAAAAACAACAGATGTTTAATGGGTAGCTTCCACATTTGCAGTGAAAAATTATTTGTTCTAGAAAAGTCACCATTCGTATAAGTAACAAAAAAATTAAATGTATATTGTATTTGTGTTACATGTTAATAAACATGATTGTGATGAAAAATTGGTATGTTATTATTCATAATTTTTGATTGAACACAGTTCTTATTTATCACTTACATACTTTTATCTAGTATGTACTGGTACTAGTAGCAGAGATACCAATTTTCAGGTTTTTGCCTGATTTGAGGATCTGAAAGCTTCTCATCTCTGGATAGGACTTTAAGATGTTCTGGCTTTTGAGGCGCAGTGAATAAAACTGACTGCCATCCCTGTACTGGTGTAGGCGACATCTTTGCTGTCTTGCTAAATGCAAGCGACGTGTCTGATATGGCAAGACTACAAACAATAGGTGATGCCCCCTCTCTGTACCCTCTCTTCTCACTAGGAGTTTTCTTATTTTTGATGATTATCTGGTGGCAGTTTTCCGTATGAAAAACCAGCTCTGATTCATAGTTGTTAAAAAGGAACAACTGATGCACAAAGAGATTTTAGAGGCACATTGTAGTCTTGCAGCATCAGACACAGCGTTGAGTGTAACAGCAATATAGCCGCAGCGGTAAATTGCCTATTCTTCCACTGCCAACTCGTCCACTCACCACATGGTCTATCTTCATTAAGTCTAATGCCATTCCGTCCAACATTTTGTCTAACAACCATTTGGTCCAATCATCACTTTGTCTAATCACCAGTTCATATATAACCATTTCGTCTTGTAACCAGTTGGTCTAACCTATTTTCTTTTCATTCATTTTGCACAATTAATACTTGGGTTTGTTTAGACCACATGGTATATGGACTAAATGGCTATTGGACCAGTTGGTTATTAGACAGAATAGCATTAGACCAAATGATAGTAGACGAGTTGGCAATTGGAGGAATTGAAACTAAACCACTGCAGCGTACCCTCATATCACGGGCAAGGAATCATGCTGATTGTTGACAGTGTCTGTGTATTCATAAGTTGGTGATAGTTTTTTTTTTTTTTTTTTAATTGAATAAGAAGGGAGGGGTGGATGGGGCGAGAGAGAGAAGCTAGGGAGACAGAATTGGAGCATTGATGGACTTTGAGAAGTGTATTGAGAGACAAGAGCATACCGGGCATTGAATAAGAAGGGAAGAATGTATGGGGCGAGAGGGGGAGAGAGAATTGGTAGACAGAATCGAATAGAGAAATCGTGGAGAGACAAACACGAGGGTGTGGAGTGTGCGTGAGATAATGGGGGGGGGGGGGTAGCGATCAAAGAGGCCAATTAATGGAGCAGACGAGGCCAATGAAACAGAACATTTTGGTTAATGGTGGACAGTGAAATATACACTATAGATTAGAGAGAGGGGGTGGTGGAGCATAATATGGATTGTCAATGATCGAGAAAGAGGGGTGATGTGTGCGAATTAAAGAGAGAGAGGCGGGGGGGGGGGGGCTAGGGAAGGTGCCCGCCCGGGGGCGCGGGGGAAGGTGGGAGGGTTCCCAGGGGGGGGTTACACTCGATGAACCCTACCTTAAGGGCCAGGTGGGATCCCAGGAGTCAACAAGAGGAATGAGAATAGATTGGGATTCGAGAGAAAGAACGTGAGTGAGAGAGGGGGTGGAAGATATAATTGGCAACTGGAGCATCTCACGATTATTAATTGCGCATGCGCGCAAGAATTGTAAACATGAACAATTAATTTGGAGGATGAAACACTCGTACACTCCTTTAGCAAACGGAATGGAAAACGACCCCGAGGTTGCATTTAGTGTCAATCGGAGAGACATCGAATCGACAGAGAATCATTGCAAGATGACGAATGGAAATGGAATCGAACCCAAAAGAATGAGATACCCATTTTGCGTTGTTTGGACGCCAATCCCCTTTCTAACGTAAGTACACTTCACTTTATTTTAGTCCCATACGCTGAGATATTTGTTATTGTACGCTGTCGCCGAGCGATCGCGATCGTGGATATTTTAAATTATTCGTAAAATAATAATAAAGAAGCAAATGAAATTGATTTGCCGGTAGACGTGGGGATTTGGGGTTGAGGGAGTAAAATCTGAGAGCGAAAGTGTGGTGGGGCTGTGACAGGAGGAAGGGGAGAAGAAAAAGAAGATATTTTTAGAGTCAAGTCAGAATAAATTTTTAAAAAAACACTGCAAAAAAAAGTGCAATCATATGGCAATCCTAGACAGGAGGCTCGTGGAGATTAACGTCATATCACTGATGAGTATAATATTTCTGGTATTCCATGAAAGAAAGCCATCCAATATAATTATGATCATCTATCCCACCCCTAGAAGCACTCATTCAATGAACAAAGTTATGATAGATGGAGATATTTGATTAAACAAGTCATATCACATTAAATGGCATCATCACTTCGTAAGATCAAATTTGGTTGTTGACAAATGACATTGACATGCGACTTGCATGTAGTTCATTATGACATCATTGAGTGTTGTGCTCTTATGCTGCGCACTGGCTGCGTTCAGCATTGCTTCCATTCACTCGTCATCCCCGACCATTTGCCATACAGCAAAAGGTAGGGCCTAGGGGATGGGACCATGGGTTCAAAGCATCTCGCGTGCGAAGGAATATCAGTCGTATGCACGGGACACACACGACACAGTTAAAGTTTGCTGGGCTTTTGCCCACATAAAATATGACTTAAAATTTCATATATCACATTCTGCTATGACACCGAATCATTTAGATCCTTCCGTGACTTCTCCTTGAAGATTCTTTTAAAAAACATGTATATTTTCTTGATCTTTAGTGAAGATTTTACGGAGATAAAATCTGCTCAGCTTGGATATCAATTTTCGCCTAAAGAGGGCGCGCGGTTTATATTCAGATCAAAGACACGACAAGGGAAAGACTAGGCACCTACACTATTTCTACATGCAAATCGACGCAAGGCATTACGCGAAGTCCGTGAAGTGTCCAATCTTTTCATTGTATAGACTTTGGGATACCGTATACGTATTATTGACGTTCGTTAAAGCTTGTACTGCTGGTTTCTTTCCAGGCACGTATATTATTTATTTTTTTTTTATTAGTCATCTTTTTAAATTCATTGCAACAAGTGATATCATCACCAATAATAATCTTTAATTATGTTTTTGAAGGTATTTAATTCATTGATGCCCATAATTAGTAAATTAATTATAAGGATTGCGCATTCAAAGAATTTAGATACATGTACAGTTATAAAATTACTGAGGAGCTGAATCAAGGTTGTGAAATTATTAGCGCCACCAACGGGCTTCCTTGTATTTCCGTGGAAGAGACAAGCGAAGTCACTTTCGAGGCCGAGGTAAGCGAAATTTGCTTTTTTTTAATGATTATGATTTTAAAATAATTTCCTATTTGTTGCCCCCATTGCTACTTACCGGCAAGAGCCCCGGTGCGTAGCGAGAAGGAGTTTCGTCAAATATTACTTCAGCAATGAAGCGATGTTTGCCGACTACTTCGAAATCCAGGGTCAAACACGGTCTATTGTACGAGGTTAGTACATACTAACCTCGTACAATGTGTGAGTGGGGATGGGGCTAGTGGTACGTGAGGCGTAGATCTACTAACAATTCTCTTTGAAAAATTAAAAGTAAGAGAGATCGACTTACCAGTCTTTCCCCCCGAACGAAACGTTGATCTTCCTTCCGTTGTTGCTTTGATTTATTTTGGAATCAATGTTATATTGTCATTTATTTGAAGGCTCTTCGAGAAATCGTTGGAATGTATGAGGAAATTTGTCATGGTCTTCAGCAGCGCATAGACTTCTACGTAAAGGATGTAACACGCCCTCTTGTGCTCAATTAAAGAAAGCTAACGGAAGCGACCACACCACGGACATCTACAGAGCTGTATAAAACTGCTTCTCTCCACAGATACCTGTTTCCGGTCATGCCGGTGATGCTTCTATTTCGGATCTTCGGGATTCAGCGATAGTAGTCTCTTTCTCCCCTGACACACAATATTTTTTTAATTATAGTTGTTGTAGCGCCATCAGCTTAGTTTATTCTATAATGAACTGTATCTTGTCGTATGGTGAAAGGAAATATGATGCCTTTTTTTGGGGGGGGGGTTATTGCTTCTTCTCTTGATCCCTCTCTTTTTGTTGAGTACTATCATTGTAACGGTTATTTGGGTTTTTGTCTCACCTGCGAAGCAGAGTGAGACTATTATAGGCGCCGCTTTTCCGACGGCAGCGGCGGCGGCGTCAACATCAAATCTTAACCTGAGGTTAAGTTTTTGAAATGACATCATAACTTAGAAAGTATATGGACCTAGTTAATAAAACTTGGCCATAAGGTTAATCAAGTATTACTGAACATCCTATTTGAGTTTCATGTCACATGACCAAGGTCAAAGGTCATTTAGGGTCAATGAACTTAGACCATGTTGGAGGGATCAACATCGAAATCTTAACCTGAGGTTAAGTTTTTGAAATGTCATAACTTAGAAAATATATGGACCTAGTTCATGAAACTTGGACATAAGGTTAATCAAGTATCACTGAACATCCTGCACGAGTTTCACGTCACATGACCAAGGTCAAAGGTCATTTAGGGTCAATGAACTTTGGCCGAATTGCGGATATCTGTTGAATTCCCATCATAACTTTGAAAGTTTATGGATCTGATTCATGAAACTTGGACATAATAGTAATCAAGCATCACTGAACATTTTGTGCAAGTTTCAGGTCTCATGATTAAGGTCAAAGGTCATTTAGGGTCAATGAACTTTGGCCGAATTGGGGGTATCTGTTGAATTACCATCATAACTTTGAAAGTTTATTGGTCTAGTTCATTAAACTTGGACATTATAGTGATCAAGTATCTCTGAACATCCTGTGCGCGTTTCAGGTCACATGACCAAGGTCAAAGGTCAATGAACTTTGACCGAACTGGGTGTATCTGTTGAATTACCATCATAACTTTGAAAGTTTATGGATCTGATTCATGAAACTTGTACAGAAGAGTAATCAAGTATCACTGAACATCCTGTTTGAGTTTCAGGTCACATGATCAAGGTCACAGGTCATGTAAGGTCAATGAACTTTGGCCATGTCGGGGTTTTTTGTTGAATAACCATCATATCTCTGTAAGTTTATTGGTCTAGTTCATAAAAAGTGGACATAAGAGTAACCATGTATCGCTGAACATCTTGTGCGAGTTAGAGTAGTATTCAAAGTCAGCACTGTTGCTATATTGAACCGCGTGATGCAGGTGAGACGGCCAGAGGCATTCCACTTGTTCTATTATATTTCACATTGTTGTTGGTGTTGTTGAATATTAGTTTTCATCAATGTACTAGCCCCCAGTTTACCGCCCTGGAATTAATATGGGTGAAGGGTTTATATGAAATATGAAAAGAATGAAGGGGCAAAGAGCTCAAGTGATAAAACAGAACATAATTACGTTTCATGTCTTTTTTATTGAGTTTCTTTTATTTATTGTAAGATATCTTTTATTCCGTTTATTTTTTAATGAAAATCCTATAGGTGTGGCTTTTAAATCAATTTGTATCGATACGAAACAAAATTGCAAATTTGTCTTGATTGAGGCTATCAAGACTTCCTTACCAATTTGCATTACGAGCAAAGTTTTGTCGAAACCTCAATTGGTCAGCGGTCCAAACGGGTTAATGAGTCTCGATGGTTTGTGAGATCTTTTTTCTTTTTCGATTTGTCACTGTCGAACACCATAGACGTAATGGAGGCATCTGGATGAGGTTCACGTAGAGAAATCGGTGAGTTTTTATTCATTTTTTATATTGTATTGATGACTTTAATGTCATTTCGTCGGAATAACATTTTGATGCAACTGATTCGCGATGATTTGGGCAATGGATTTAGGTAAAATAAGTGATGAAAATTTTTACAATTGGAAGGCATACAGACGAGAACAAGGTTATATTATAACCTCGTTCGTAGGATGAGTGCTTCCATTGTACATGTTTACATGTATATTTCCCGCATTTGCGCATGCGCACTACAATGTATACTGTCACAGAGATGCCAAGTTCAAAGACCAGCTATGCGTGAGATTTTCGTGAATCTGAGATCACAGACATTGTGTACAATGTATATGGGGATAGGCTGTGATAGTTTGAGGGGATGAGATTTGAGGGGATGAACAAGAGTCCAAAATGCTTGAGTCTCACGCATTATGCATGAGACTTGGTAGCTCTGCTGTCAAATATGCTCTCATACTCAACAGCAAATTTTGTACAAGATCCTAGATGGCTATTGGATATTTGTCCGATTTCGGGCCTTTTTCGGAAAAGGCTCTGATACTGCACAGGCACATTGATTCAGACCAAAATACGCATTTATAATGAATTGCTAAATCGCTCTATATAGATAATTGTCATTATTTTATTCGTCATATCTTTCTTAATCTATCATCTACATGTACATGAAAGTTTGCCTGAAATCTCTTCATGGTGTAAAAAGAGACCAAATACATGTAAGTGTAGTGTTTATAAAAGAGACTGATTTGTACTTCATTTCAATCTATAGGTGGTTATTCCCATTTATTGGTCACATGGGTATTGCAACGTCACAGGGAATCATCAGGGATTTTGCTGCTCCATATTATGTATCGGTAAGTGAAGCAAATCATAACCATCCATACAGCTATAGACATTTCGCTGCTTCCATTTGTCACACATACATGTACTGCAAAAATTTGATTGGATATTTCATTATAGTTTTCTATAAAGGAATAAAGTGTTGCCTGAAGCCTGCTTTATATTGTGGTGAATTTAAGAATTATCTTGATAACATTTTTTCATTCACTGTTTGAATCACATGCCATTATTACAAATCATTAAGATTATATGAAATTTTGTGCCCTAAAATGGTTTAATGTTGTGAAGGATGCATAGTTGTTAATTGGGTCAAAGCAAATTTTACAACAAAATTATTTGTAAATTTTAATCTAGCATTTAAATTTGCAACATAAAAAAAATCCAGCCAAATGAAGTTCTATTCTGTATTTTTTGCAGTAAAATGGAATTGTAGATATTTCTACAAGATGTGTCATGCTAAATGACGTTTGTTTTCTAGAATTTACTCAATTTCACTATATTTTCGTCATTTTAGGAGAATGACATGGCTTTTGGCAGACCTACCAAATACTGGATTCTGGAATCGTCACAAGCTAAACCAGGAACATGGGATACGTCTGTACATGAAGCCTCAGAGGAATATAAAAATAGAATGGTAAGTCTCATCAATGGTAGGCTGAATCATAAAAGAATAAGAAGACGGGGGGGGGGGGGGGGGGAGTAGGTTGAGGAGAAGAAGATAGAGGCCTGTATTCTGAAGTCTGGTTTAATTTAAATTCTGGTTTTAAGTTGTGGTTTAACTACCAGTATCTCAAACAGTAGAGGTTCAATGTACCAGCTCAATCGACTCCCAAAACATTATTATCTGCCTGGGAAGGATAAGTATGACAGTTGTCTTCACCATTAAATGATTGGTGAAGAGCACAGTTAACATGAGAAGCATTCACTGAAAACAAAATTTTGAAACGTTTGGCTTCCCATAATTTTAGCACAGAGTTAGACCATGGTCTAAGTTAAACCCGACTTCAGAATACAGGCCAAAGAATACAAAGAAGAAGCTGAAGGAGAAGAAGCTGAAGGAGGAGGTGGAAGAAGATGAAGAATACAAAGAAGAAGAATCTGAAGGAGGAGGTGGAAGAAGATGAGATGGAAGAGAAAAACAAAGGAAAAGAAGAGGAAAGGGAGATGTAGGTTGAGCAGAAGAAGAACAAGATAAAGAATACAAGGAAGAAGAGAGAAGAAGCTGAGGGAGGAGGTGGAAGAAGATGAAGAATACAAAGAAGAAGAAGCTGAAGGAGGAGGTGGAAGAAGATGAAGAATACAAAGAAGAAGAAGCTGAAGGAGGAGGTGGAAGAAGATGAGATTGAAGAGAAAAACAAAGGAAAAGAAGAGGAAAGGGAGATGTAGGTTGAGGAAGAAGATGAAGAATACAAGGAAGAAGAGAGAAGAAGCTGAAGGAGGAGGTGGAAGAAGAGGAGAAAGAGGAGATGGAAGAGAAAAACAAAAGAAAAGAAGAGGAAAGGGAGATGTAGGTTGAGGAAGAAGATGAAGAATACAAAGAAGAAGAGAGAAGAAGCTGAAGGAGGAGGTGGAAGAAGAGGAGAAAGGGGAGATGGAAGAGAAAAACAAAAGAAAAGAAGAGGAAAGGGAGATGTAGGTTGAGGAAGAAGATGAAGAATACAAAGAAGAAGAAAGAAAAAGCTGAAGGAGGAGGTGGAAGAAGAGGAGGAAAAGATGGAAGAAGAAGAGGAGGAGTTGGAAGAGAAAAGCAAAAGAAAAGAAGAGGAAATGGAGATGTATGTTGAGGAAGGAGATGAAGAATACAAAGAAGAAGAAAGAAAAAGCTGAAGGAGGAGGTGGAAGAAGAGGAGGAAAAGATGGGAGAAGAAGAAGAAGAGGAGGAAAAGATGGAAGAAGAGGAGGAGATGGAAGAGAAAAGCAAAAGGAAAGAAGAGGAAATGGAGATGGAGGAGGAGAAGAAAGAGAAAAATGAGGATGGGTGGGAGAGGAGAATAAAGGAAATTGAAAAAGATCAAAAGCAATAAAGTCGAGATGGAGAACTAGAAATAGAACGGATGAAAGATAAGAGAAAGAAGAATGGGGACGATAAGGCTATCTTTGATCCTAGTTGTTATGCTTTAAATTGCTCTACAATGTACATGTAGGTCTCCGGTTTCTTTGTCTAATCACAGTCTCAGACAAGGACTGGTATTTTGTATAACTCGGACTTGTGTGTTAACACCCAGTCTTGGACACAGCCATGGCCCTGGGAATTGGGGTTGCTGGGTAAGCACCCCCAAGATTTTTCCAGGGGGTGCTACGTGTATTATTCTCCATAGGCAGCACCCTCAGGAATTCTTATAGGTGTGGCAAATGGGGAATTATCAGGAAAATGACCAACATTTTGTAGTGAAACCTTTTTTTTTTTTGCTTGTCAAATTTGTTGGCACCAAAATGGCCTTCACTTTGTAGTGAAACATTCAGGATCCCCAGTCAAGAAATTGGACAAAGCACTGCTAATCTATAACGTCGTGTATTATTTATGAGCTATATGTTTCCAAACATTCTTCTTTCTGTTTTTTCATTTTATCTGCAGCATAATCTCTTTTGCGACAACTGTCACTCACACGTTGCGATGGCTCTGAATCTTATGAAGTATAAAGGCAGTACATCATGGAACATGATTAAACTTTGCTTCTTGATGCTCATTTATGGAAAATATGTTGGGTAAGTAGTCTTTTGTCTCAAGTAGATACTCTCTATTTGGGTATAGTTCCACTGGCCCATATTTTGAACTTGGAATTAAATAAAACCCTGGTTTGAAGTTGTGCTTTAACTATGGAGAGCCAGTTGGGGCACGAATCCCTAACAGTACACATCCAGTTTATTTACTCATATGTCACCCATATTGTTCATAATTGTCTTGGAATGAAAATTGAAGCATTTTTCCTCATGAAAGCAAAGTGAAACAAAACAGTAAAAAAAATACAACAACAGAATTTATGAATTTTTGGCTCCCCATAACTTTAGCACAGAGTTAGACCATGGTCTAAGTTAAACCTGACTTCAAAATACGGGCCACTGGGTCTACTTTCACTTTGTCTACTTTCCATTTGGTCGTCATCCCACGTGGCCTAATCCAAGTTCGTCTACAACCAGGTTGTGTAATAAACATTTGATCTAATTACCATTTACTTTTTAGCCCATTTCCTATTTAGATTCATTGCAAGCTAGGCTACACCAATCTAAAAACCACATGGTCTGTACAATGTATGGTTAGATAATCTATTTATTAACCAAATTGGTGCATGTGGTTGGATGAAACAAATTGTCATTTGTCCGAGAGCACATTAACCAGTAGACGAAGTGGGCATAAATTTGCATGACAATTCTGTGCCTTTCAGTCTTACAACAAACTTCCTTCATTCAGGGAAATAGGTGGGGCTTAGAGGAGTCCTAGCCAAATGTGACAAAATGAACTTGTTTCTAAAACAAAAGGATGGTTGCTTGTTGAGGGCCCATTTTAAATCTGTGTTCAAGCATGGTCTTCACCCTGTCATGACAGAGGTCACCCCCCCCCTTCTCTCTCTACACTCTCTTTCCAGGTTTGTTTCTCTGCATGAAACACAATATTTTTCCTTAAAGGTCAAGTCCACCCAAGAAAAATGAGGATTTAAATAAATATAGAAAAAACAAAATCGGATGTAAAGGAAGAAAATTATGACATTTTAAAGTTTCGTTTATTTTTCTCAAAACAGTCATATGCACAACTCAGTGACATGTAAATGAGACAGTCTATGATGTCCCTCACTCACTATTTCTTTTGTTTTTTTTATTGTTTGAATTATACATTATTTCATTTTTTACAGAATTGACAATACCTGCCATTAAACAATGTTATTTCCACATGTTCAGGGAGGAATTATTGTTGTTTCACTTGAAAATGAGGAGAAAATTAGAATATTTCATATTTCATATAATAAAATACAAAAGAAATGGTGAGTCACTGAGTGGATGATGTCATCAGTCTCCTCATTTGCTTACCAACCAGCATATGCATATAACTATTTTGTGAAATTAAGCAAAGCTGTCATAACTTTCTTATTTTACATCTGATTTTGATCAAATTTTCAGTGTTATGCTCGTTGGATTTTTCTCTTTTTATTCAAATCAAATTTTTGTTGGGGTGGACTTGACCTTTGAAGTTATAGGACTTGGGTATTACGAATTGATCTTGACTTCTTCCTTAATTGATTCAATATTATCTAGAATTTTCCTGCTCATATATCTTGTTCAGATAATGATGATATCCACTGACCACTGTGGACATAATAAATCATATCTCCCTTTTATTTCTTTTCATTTTCAGATTTGGTGGATTTTTAAAGACGTGGCTGCCTGCAGTTATCCTGTATGGGACCATAATCACCCTTGTTCTTGTCTTTATTTAGATCCTTAAAAGCACATTGTCGTTAGTTTTCACAGGAATTTGCCCCCTTTGGATGCTTAATCTGTAAAAACTGATATCAATCATGCAGATTTATAACCAGTAGATATTGTGTAATGCCACTGGAAATTGCCTTTTGGTAAATTCAAAACCTCACTTTCCCTGGCCTGGCAGTTAATGCAGGCTTAGCAGGCTTGGCCAAAGAATTTCTCACGGGTTCACCAAGTTTGCTTTGCCCCCCAAAATCTCTATTGCAGGCCTTTCCAATGCCTATTTTTTCTTTTCATTTTCAGATTTGGTGGGATCAGCAAAAAAAAATTTACTCCCCTTAAAAGCTGATCTTTGCACATATGACTCTGACTCTTTCAAAATCCTCACATCTGCAACTCTGTATTTTTTCTCACATACACTAGTTATATTTACTTGTATTTTCATTAATACAACTGTAGGCTATGTAAATTCATGGTACACTACAAGATTAAGAAGTTCCAACATGTTTACTGTAATGTCTCTCTGGTAGGAAGTGAATGTTTTCCCAGTTATAAAATCAGGAAATTCACAATAGTATCACCATTCTGAAATAGTTATAGCATTCATAGTAAATGCATTATGCATCCCCATAAGTCACCTTCAGTGGTGGATCAAGGGGGGGGGGGCACATCTGGCCCATGCCCCCCCCCTCTCTTTGAGAGCCATAATCAATAATCTGTAATGTAAATATGCCATTTTTACCTAAGTGTCCCCCCCCCCCTTGAAAGTAAGGTTTGTTTTTGTATTTAGCTCATCCGGCCCGAAGGGCAAGATGAGCTTATGCCATTGTGTGGCGTCCATCGTCTGTCCACAATTTCAAAATGCTACTACTTCACCATTTCAAGTCCGATTTTAATTCTGTTTGCTTTATATGATAGCACTAGGGGGGGGGATTCAAAACTTCTACACAGACTTTTAAAATTCATTAAATATGCTAATTTATGTGCATTTTTCAAAATTCACAAAAAAATGCTTCTTTTTATTTGTTGACCTATTTTTAATTTTTGTGTTAAATTTCGTTGCGAGATGCCGGATGAGCTCCATATCATTGATGTGCTAGTTGTTTTTTGACTTGTCAAATTTTCATCGGGAAAATAGGTGGCCCCCCACCCCCCTTTGGAAAATCCTGGGTCCCGTATAACACAAAGGTTAGCGATCAATCATACGCTTGATTTTCACGATTGATTGTACAGTGTAATTAATGCAATCAATCATAGAAAAATGTTCTGCGACCACTGCTTAATGTAGTTTGTGTTATAGGCCCCTTGTCACCTTCATACTAAAAGTCAAAGCTGCACTTTTCACAATCCTGTAATTGTCTTTCTTTTATCCTCAAATTCATCATATAAAATGCTATGGGGAATATAGAATAGCCTCTGTGAAAGGCACTTTATAAATCCTGCTTAAAAAGAAATGCCAGAAGTTGCAGTAAACACTGATTTCATGAGGAAATCTGTAAAACCAGGCTTTAATTGTCACTATATCATCGAGGATCTAGATCTTGTACAGTATTTTATAAACTGAACTTTGTGAAATCTTGAAATCTACGCTAAAAAACGTTCGCACTGAAGATCACCAGCACAGATAGGCACACGTGGGACAGTGTATTATTACATGTATTGCTGGAATAAGGACCCGACGGAATTGATCGAATCGCACTTATTTTGCTTATTTCTCAGCAATTACACAATTTCTCCCAGAATCCTTTGGCACATATTTTTTATTCATACAAACAGACACTTGGGTGGTCATTATATCAGATTCTGTAAAAAGTCCTTTTGAGATCATTACCAAAACTGGAATTTAAGTTTTGTTATTTATTCACTTAGCCTCTTGGATAAAGAATTTGTTGTTAGCATATTATAAATGAGATCACTGATGTTAGTATATATAATTGATACTCACTTGTTGATGCAAGATGAAAACTGCTTGTATTAGCATTATATTAATTTTTTATTTTATTGCATCAGTGCAAGAATTTTTTTTACCTTTTCCAACATTTTATTTTCATGTGTTTTCCCCATTCTCTTGTTTTTTCCTTCATATGTCACTTTCATTTCCTATTGTATCTTTATTAACCACATTTTGTTTTCTTTGATTCATTCCCCTTTCATTTTCTATGAAAAGTTCCCACTGCATTTCAATACATCTACTGCATGTATTGTATAAATTGAATATCTGTAAACTTAATAAATATCTACTTAAAGTGACTTAGACAACAAGGGGTAATGTTCATGTTAAAGGTCCACCATCCCCGTTTTCAGAGGGTGCTGCTTAACATACGTACGCACTGCGGACGTCCCCAGCTGCCCATTGACGCCAATGTTAAAACGGTTGTATGTACGTTGTGTATGCAAATGCCATGTTCCGAATGCCCGAGCTCTGGCGATTCTCAGTTCGCCTGTGCTTCGGCCGCTCTTCGAAGATCTTGACAAGTTGGCTCCGCCTCCTTTTGCCGTGTGAAGTGACGTCAGAAGATGTTTAGGCCAATGCTGATGTCGCCAAAAGCAGCGTAGCGTAGCATATGTGTGCATGTGCTGCGCAACTGGCTGATGATGGACAGCTGCATGAAAAGTACGTCAATTTTCATAATGAAAATGGGGGCAACTGGAACTGTTCAAATGAATCTGGGCACGGTGGACCTTTCATATACATGTATATAAGTCACAAGACGAAATACTGATATGTTCACATGTTGGCTTTGGAAAATACCCCAGGGCAAGTGTTATTCTACTATGAAATACATTTCATTTTCGAAGCTTGGCTAGTGTTCTCAAGGTTGCATTTTCTGGCTGTAGTCTTTACTGAAATATGTATATTCTGTATGTATATTTCAAAACATTTACAAACTCGGTATAATATTAATACTGTGAGTTTGAGTTAATTTAAACAGAATAAAATGAAACATTGGCATAATCATAAATTTAATATCAACAACAACACAAAAGGCCTAGGACCTGTAAATTTGAATGTAAATGGATAGATAGATATTGACATTATCCAACTTTTGATTTGTATTTTTATGAATATTTGGATAGTGTATATTTTGTCCTAGTTTGCATTAAGGAATATGCCTGTATCAAAATAATGTAAATTTTATATATTCGTTGAGGAAATCATACATTTTTTAAGTAGAAAATTGAAATGATGGTAATGCCATATTTATGTAATAGCATATGAAGTAGAAAATTAGCTTGTGAAATCGCACCACCCGTTACGACACATTCTTGTTTTGGGGAAACGTTACAAAAAATTAATTAATTAATTCTTTTCAGTGAAGTTTTCATTATTTTGCTAAGTTAGTTTTCCTATTTTCACTTAATTCATCTTATTTCGTGGACTAGATTTTCCTTGCAATCATCAAAAATGCATTTGGGATTCTCATGTTGTTGCAAATGAAATATCAAACCCATTTTATCATCTTCCAATGAAAATACCTTTTTTCTCCACCATAAATATGTTAATTATTTATGGAACTACTCATACATAGCACATTGTTTTTAATTTTAAGGTTATTTCTTACATTTTGGGGCCAGGTTTTATCAATATCGTTACTTTCTTCTAGATCAGTGTTGGAGCATGTAGATTGGACTTACATGTATGTATTTGTTAGATTTACACTACTTCTTGTAATCTATATAGTATCAAGATACATTTTGTGTTTTACCTCTGTAACTACAATGTTTTATACTTCAATTTTTTAAAGAAAAATATCAAAATAAACTTAGGAATAAGGATGTAAGTTTTATAATGCAAATATTTTCAGAAGAAAGAAAAATATAAAAACAGGGTACCTTTATTTGGATTAAATCTATGAAAATGAGTTTTTTTTAATTCAATACTCCTTGATTTCATTCTTTTTCCTGAACTTTGTGTATTCTATGCATCAAAAATTGATTATGATGTTATTTATTGTATAGTGTAGATACCCTATGGTGATGAATTGTGAATTTTGATCAAGAATTCAATTATTGATAATTTATCATTTTTGTGTACATATCCTGTACCAGCGCAGTCCTATTTTGTTAAATTTATTCTCTTGATACTGATTTAATATGCCCGAACTGTGTGTGTAATATGCCAGTCACATTTGCTCTACGGCGAGTTGAAAACGGCTGTTTTAACATTTTAAAAAATAGTTACATATAGGTGGTTTGAATAAGAATGAATAAAACGGCTGTTTTCGACTCACCATTCGGACACTGTAGCATAAATGTGACTGGGGGAATAATTGGGCTTCTTAACAGACTTACAGTGTATCAATTAGATGCAATAGAAGAGACACGATGACTAAAATCCAATGTACTCGCCTTCACTTTTAAACAGTATAAATATTAATTTTGCACATTGAGTATATGAATTTTGAACATTTTTAATTATTCTTATTTTCAAAAGAAGCTGATATAAATCATTCTAAAATTGATTCGTAGTCCATATGTGGCAGGGGTTTGCTGGTACATAGTGGTGCAATTATTCCTCATTTGGATGATAAACACATATAATTTGTTTATTCGCAATTTTGAAATTTCATATTGTTGTATAGTAAATATAAGATGACATCAATCTATCATTCTTTATGTTTTTTTCTAATTAAATGTGTGAATGTTACTTGGTAGAGGGTAATAGCAATGAAGATGGTGATGGCGATGATGATATGACGATGCTGATGGTGATGAAAGCAATGTTTGTGATGTGGATGGTGAAGATCATAGTGATGTTATTGATGATGGTCTTATTCTTTTTCTCGGAACACTACACGAGTCCTGTCCAGTGGAGGGTACCAGGGGCTCATTTCATAAAGAGTTACAGATTTGTGCATCTCACAGGCGACTGACTGGAATACTCCCCAGGGAGTGGAGGATGTGCACACATTGTGTGCGGGAATGACTGATTGAATCCGATGACCGGGGTAATAATATATCTGTAAAGCGCTTGGACACGTCGTTCTGATGGATTAAGCGCTATATAAAAGCGGATTATCATTATTATAACTTTGCCATTATGGCTACTACCATGGCAACATGGCTCAGCATCCAATCAAAATCAAGGGTACCATGGTAGTTGCCATAATGACAAAGTTACAACAGTTTATGAAATGGGCCCCTGATCTGGCTTTGGGGTCAAAGGACTCCAGGGTCCCGTCTTACAAAGAGTTACGATTGATACAATCAATCGTAACTTATGGAAATCCAACAGTGTCACAATTTTTTCTACAGGAAATTTCCACAATGTCCTTTGTAATCAAAGAGAAGCGCAGTGAATTTTCAAGAAAACAATGTATATGAATATACATCAAAGCTAGCAAATATTATGAACAAACGTGCATAATAGACGTTGACGTTGCTGGACGTCCATAGTTGCGATTGATTGGATCAATCGCAACTCTTTGTCAGATGAGCCCCGGATCTTTGGTAGTACATGGCTCTGATAGGAGGGGGCAGACAAAATCTATGGGCGTTCCTCACTTGAACCTAGCGGGAGTGATTCTTTAGGTTCATAGATGATGATGATGATGATAATGATAATGATGAAAATTATGTATATGATGATGATGATAATGGTGATAATGATGAGAACGATGAAAGTGATGATTATGATGGTGATGATGATGATGATGATGATGAAAATGCTGATGATAATGATTCTGATGTGATGAAGATGATGTCGATGATGATGATGGAGGTGATAACGGTGATGATGAGAGTGATTTCCAGGGGGTGCTACCTGTGGTAAATAACACACATACCAAACAGAAGGTGGAGCTAAATCCGACCTCGTCGTCTCATTGGCCTTTCCGGCGCCCAAGGCATTTGGGGGGACATTATTCCGATTAGGAACCTGCCTTGTCTAAATCGTGTCGAAAATGACAGTTCTGGTGACTGTAATAACCCACTTCCAGATTCATCCCAGGGCGCTAGGCGATGAGATGCGTTTACGTTAGCAGACACACAAGTCATGATCTGATTCGTGTATTCGATACCAGTTTTAAAACTGAAGATAAATAGCTAAGACAAGATGAAGGAAAATGTGGAGGGGGAGTGGGTAGAAAGAGAGGGAGAAAGAAAGAAAAAAAGAAAGAAAGGAAGGAAAGAATAAAGGAAAGAAAGACAGAAAGGAGGAAAAGTCTCAAACCAGTCACTACGTCGCGACGTTCACGTCTCTGAGACGTCGATGCAACTAAGAAAAGTCATTTCGAAGAAGAAGAAGGAAAGAAGAAAATGAAGCAGAAAAAGAAGGAGGAGAAGAAGAAATGGGGCATCTTTCTTGATTTGAATTAGTAGAACTCCTTAGAGATCTGGAAAAATTGCTACAGCCGACGGTATTTCACGTCGTCAGAGCGGGGTATTGGGATAAGTTTTCAACTAGCAATAATCGCGCCTCGGATAAACCTCATTGGCTACGATACTGCCTCTGCGCAAAGATAATTTCAATCAGCTTTCCAACGAATACAATGATTTTAAACATAGCATGTTGTTACAGTGAGAGAAAACTTGAAAATGAATGCAATTTGATCTATAATAAGCCTTTACGCGGTACGGTCAAATCAAAATTCAAATTTCTTCTGTTAGCTGATAAAATATTATATAAACTATCATAAGAAAATGAGATTGCTACAATCCCCAAATTTAGAAAAAATATATCAGTTTTGAGCACCCTTTCTCACAACTAGAGTCCGTCCATTCTAGATTTGTGTATAGCTATGCTATGATTTAAATCACAATAGTTGGGAGTTAAGCGTCCGCTTCTCAGCTCTTTTGTGTGACGATGAGTCAGACACACCGCAAAACACCGGTGTTAATTTAACACCAGCCTGTACTGGTCACCTATATGATGAAAATGCTGATGATAATGATTCTGATGTGATGAAGATGATGTCGATGATGATGACGGAGATGATAATGGTGATGATGAACGAGAGTGATGATGCTTGTGATGGTGATGATGATGATTATATCTTTACGGTGATGGTGAGGATGATGATGATGATGATGATGATGATGGGGATGATGATGGTGATGTTGGTGGTCATGATGATGATAAAGAAGAAGAGGATCATTATTCATAATCCAGGAGAGAATTACTTTTCATAATTTGAGGAGTGGGCCTTAAGTCTGCAGTCTGACGAGTTCATTTTTAAATAGTGACGCTTTTATGCCAGCTTGATGAAATGAAAGGCGTGGAACCTATCAGAGATAAAATTCCTGAAGTCGGGAATAAAAGCCCAAAAATAAAATGAAAGACGCAATGGATGGCATTGAACCTATAAGAAAGAAATTTCCCGAATTTCTTGAAGTCGGTAAGAATAGCTCAAAAATAGAGAAGACGATCAGTTTGCGGCTTGTAGTTTCGATAGTTTATTGGTAGCTGTGACCAAACAAGGCTCGATCACGAATATAAAACAGCGCCACCTTGATAAGAGACGACGACGTAATGAAGTCGAAACATTTCTCCTCTCGTGGCAAAAATATTTAAATCAATAGAGAAAGGAAAAAGAAGGAGGTGAAGCAGAAGGGTGAAGAAGAAGAAAAAGAAGGAGGAGGAGAGGAAAAAAGAGGTCGGGAGGAAGTAAAAGAACGAACGAAAGAAAGAAAGAACGAAAGAACGAAAGAAAGAAAGAAAGAAAGGAAAGGAAAGAAAGAAATAAAGAAGGAAATGAAAAAAGAAGGAAAGAAAGAAAGAAACAAAGAAAAGAAAGAAAGAAAGAAAGAAAGAAAGAAAGAAAAACTGGATAAATGGGGCATTTTCTTTGTTTTGAATTATTAGATCTCCATGGAGATCTGGAAAAATTGCTACAGCCGACGGTATTTCACGTCGTCAGAGCGGGGTATTGGGATAAGTTTTCAACTAGCAATAATCGCGCCTCGGATAAACCTCATTGGCTACGATACTGCCTCTGCGCAAAGATAATCTCAATCAGCTTTCTAACGAATACAATGATTCCAAACACAGTATGTTGTTACAGTGAGAGCAAACTTAGAAATAAATGCAATTTGATCTATAATTTTTCCGAGAAGCTTTTAAACGGGCAACAGTCAAATCAATTTTCAAATTTCTTCGGTTATTTTGATAAAATATCATAAAAAACCAACTATCATAACTAAATGACATAACTACAATCCCCGAATTAAGAAAAAAAAATATCAGTTTGTAGCACCCTACCTCACAACCAGAGTCCGCCATTATCTATGCCCTAATTTAAATCACAATAGTTGGGAGTTAAGCACCCGATTTTCAGCTCCTTTGTGTGACGATCAGACACACTGCAAAACGTCGGACTATAGGGTGTTAATTTAGCACCAGCCTGGTATCTATATCGGTCTACACCAGAGAGGTGTCGAAACAACACCGGTTTGGCGATAGGCTAACACCGATTTGGCATTCAAGCAACACCGATTGATATCGATTTTATTCTTAACTGATGTTGTTTTAACGCTTCTCTGGTGTGGACCGATATACCCGGTTTAAAATTAACACCGGCAATTTTGTGCAACGGGTCTGCTGTATTTACAATGAGCCAGGGCCAATGGGAACCAATTTTTTGAAGGGGGTGCTATTTAAAAGAAAAGTTTCCACTTCAAAATGATGGTGATTTTGGTCAGGAAAAAATTGACAAGCAAAAAAAAAATGTCAAGCAAAAAAGGGGGTCACTACGAAATGAGGGTACTCTGGATTAAATTTCATTTTTTTTAGCATAACTACATAATTTCAAGGGGGTGATACCTATGGTAAACAACACACATAGCGAACAGAAATTGGAGCTATAAATCCGAGTTCGTCCTCTCATTGCCTTTCCGGCGCCCAAGGCATTGTGGGAACATTACTCCGATTAGGAACCTGCCTTGTCTAAATTGTGTCGAAAATGACAGTTCTGGTGACTGTAATAACCCACTTCCAGAATCATCCTAGGGCGCTATGCGATGACATACTTTTACGTTAGCAGATACACAAGTTATGATCTCATTTATCTTCTTCACGTATTAGCTATCTTCAATTTTAGAAATAGGTATCGAATACATGAACAGGCGCGCCGGAACACTTTCAGTTTTGGGGGGGGCAAAATCCCGAAGGGGGCACAATATTTTTGAAAGCGTGAGATACCGAAGCGATCGAGCGGGAGAGGGTGTGGGACCCCCCACGGTAAGGACTTTGTGTAAAAATGGAGTATAAAAGTTGCGTTTCTAAGAGCATTCAAAAATAAATTTCTTGAGAATTAAACAGTCTTGGAGTTCTTTTTGCTCCTTCTATTTCCCCCTTCTGACCCAGACTGGTGTTTCTTCGTGATCAGGGTCGCAGTTCCAGCAAATTACGAGCCTTATTGCAAACGAAATTGTTTCAAACCAATGTAATGTAATTATAGGCCTTTTAAAGACTCTTAGATGACAAACATGACCGTACGCAGCCGGGGGCCGCCGATCGAGAGGGCAGAATTCACAAAATTCACCAAAAGTGTGCACGAAATCCGTCAATTTTATTCTAAAAAATGCAGAAGCTCCCCCATCACCATGGGCGGAAATCCCAGGGGGACAGGGGGAAGCGTCCCCCTACCATTTTGGAAAGGGGGGGGGGACATAATATCAAATGTCCCCCTACTATTTGTGCTCTTTTGTTATGGAAAAATACATAATTCAAAATCGAAATTATACACGTGTATCCTCGAATTTCGAAATATATTAACAGATAGTTTTTGTTAAGAACTTGGTTTGGAAAAGAAAAGACATACCGGCCCAACTATTCTCGAACTCACATCTAGCCCTATATGCCAGCCAATGAGAGATGACATTGATGACATCGATGGCCATTGTCAATTTCATATCTAATAAAAATGACGAAAAAAAAATCGCCTCTGGATACTTATCATAGATTAGACGAGAATGTTCCATACCCAGTAAAATCATACCTTTGTTAAGCCAATTCACTTTCCCTTTATTCCAAATTTACTTGGAATATTAGAATATTTTCATTGTTCGCGTACTCAGTATAAAGAATAGTTTTCATGAGTTATGATTAATCCTTCACAGTGAACTTTAACTATGTTTAATCCCCAAAAAATTGTTTTTAAACACTCTATTAACGAGACTTTTATATTCCATTTTTACACCAAATTCCTGCCGTTGGAGGGGTCATCATAGGTAGATCAAGGGGGCGAAGCGGCGGAAGGTGAGGAGAAAGATAAGAAGGATAGGACCGGGAAGAAAGATGAATGATGGAAGGGAGGGGAATAATTGGAAAAAAAACTTTCAGGTCATAGTATAAAAATAAAAAAATCGCTCGCGCTTTTGCATAAATTCACAACCATCTCTTTATTTCAAAACGTGCTTGATTTTTTTTTCACTTTTTAGATCGAAATATATAAAATCACATCATTTATTTAAGAAGATACCCATCTTTTTCATTATTTGTAGGTTCAGATATTAAAAAAATAGCTTGCCATTCGGTTTTAGTCTGAAATGTATTTATTAAAAGGTTAAACGTTATCACACTGTAATAAGATGGAAAAGGGGCTTATCAAAGGTATGTTTCACAGAGGAACTGTTCGTCAAAAGACGCGAGGCTTACTATGATAATGTAATTGCCCCGTCAGGGGCAAAAATTTTTCATTTTTGACAATGGAAATGACAATTTTTAGGCAGAAAAGAGTGCCTTCATCGTTTACTTTTGTCCTTAGATAATTTATCATTTTTCTACTTTCAGGGGGGAACATTGGGGGGGGGGGCAAAATCTCGTTTTGCCCCCCCAAAATTTTATTTGGGGGGGCAAGTGCCCCCCCTGCCCCCCCGCTTCCGGCGCCCTTGTACATGAAGCAGATACACAAGTTATGATCTCATATATCTTCTTCATGTACTCGATACCTATTTCTAAAACTGAAGATAGCTCATACGAGATGAAGAAGGAAAATGTGGAGGAAGATGGAGTGGACAGAAAGAGAGGGGGAGAGGGGGGGGGGGACGGATCGAGGAAGGGGAGGGATCTTCATAGGCGGCGGAAGTTGGGGGGACGGTCCCCCCCTCCTAAATTTTGTTTCGATAACCTTTTTTTTTTTTTTTGCTTGTCAAAAAAAATTTTCGTTAGCAACTCATGAAATTTAGGTTCAAAACCTTTTTTGGGTGGCGCTTGTCAAACTTTTTACCTGTGTCCATCCCAAAATTTCAGGTGGACACCCCCTAAATTTTCTGGCTTCCGCCGCCAATGGGATCTTTATATTTTTGCAAATATTTTCTAACAACACCCCTTAGTGTTTGGATTTTAAAAGGACGATATATTTTACATGTAAAAAATGTATAAGTGCAAAAAAAAGGAATTTTCATTTTCGGAGATCAATCCCCGTTTTCTCTTCATGATTTCCGACATGGCAAATATTCTATGCAGACAACATACTCGGTAAAATGCCAATCAAAATAATGACATTCCAATGGCATTCATTAATCAAATCCTTCCACACAGTATAATCACCTTCTATCAGACCTTCAAGAGGACATCACATGAAGTAAAGTATCAAAGCCAGCGGATTTGCCTGAGAATGTTGTAAGTATTTTAGGGGCGGCTGGGGGAGGGGGATAAAAATATGTCCTGCTTTGAGCATATAAAATAATGTATTAGCTGAGTCTGCTGTTCTCTTATTTTGTTAAATAATAATAACAATAATACATACGATTTATATAGCGTGTTTTCAATTTCGATTAAATGCTCTAGGCGCTTAGAAGAGAGCAAAATATGAAAATAAAAGAGAACTTAGAAAAGTAAAAGAAAGGGTAAATTACAAATGATGAAAAATTTATGTCTTCCAAACCTATTACATGCTGCTGAACAAATAGGCCCAAGTGAAGCTATACGATAAAGATACATAAAGCAAATAGAATAAATCATGAGTTGATGACAGAAAAACAGTTGATTATTAAAATAATAAGCAAATAAATTGAATGTGACATAATACCGCCAAGGATATTGCCCCTCGTTTTTACCCAGTACACATTCCTCGGAATTAAATCAACATATTTGGTTATTCTCTGACTATCATCATCCCTCATTTGCTTGTAGATGGAAAGCTTTATCTAAAAAAAAAAGATGCATGTTGGGGAAAAATCATGATTAGATGGACGATAGGGGGGGGGGGGCGTCACGCCCTTCGCCTCCATGGGATGGGTGCATGCCTGGTTCGAAGGGTGAATGAAGGGGGTGGGGTGGACACCGTGATGGGGGAGCCTTTCAGCTAATATGGGGGGGGGGGTAACGGGAAACGAGTAGATCACGGGATACTACATGACCATGATTGCGAAGAGTGACATTAACGAGTTCCAAGTTGTGTCCAGGGCAGGGGGACACTTTTATTGATTATTATTATTATTTCTCCAGTATCGTGATTATGACGTCAATTGAGGATGATTATGATAGAGTCGCATGGTTAACTGGAAATGATATCGATATCAAAAACAATGACAAAATTACATTAGATTAAGAAATTACAAAAATTGACATCAGTATCTCAAATATAAACAATTCATTTTTTTCCAAATTGATATTGGAACACCATTAAAAGTGCAAGTTTTCATGACCATTTTTGGGCACCACTGTGCAAAAATTGCTAATGTATAAAAGAAGCCACCAGTATAGCATGTGGCTAAATATGCTATTTTTTTATTTTCGTATTGCAGTATTCTGTTCGAATTGTGTGAATCCTAGCAGATGTTACACTCCCACAACTAGTTCAGGAGAATAAGAATTTCAATCACCGAAAAGCTTCGTCAAAACTTTGGCCAACAGGGGTAGTACAGCTATCCCTGGATTTTCCAGCTAAAATTTAGATCAAGGCCGCCCCCATTTCCTGGGGGTGTCCCATGTTAGGGGCTGATATAATCGCGCTTAGTTTAAAACATACTACCTCGGTTGCTTTAGAAATATAAACGGGATATTCCGTTCGGAAATTGATAGAAGGTCGACGACCGGAGGAACCGAAGGTGGTCTTTTATACCAGAAAAATCTTTTAAGTTAATTTGTAAATAAAATACGGTTGTGCATGGGAAAGTACCGGAATACTATGGAAGCTTAAAAGTGCCACCGAGATGTTGAGATAATTATCTCGGGAAGTCGACATCTTGATAGCAAAGGATAAGATGACGAGATCCCAGATCTCATCATGTCGACATCTTTAAGAAGAGATGATGAGATGACAAGATCCTGGATCTCATCATGTCAACATCTTTAAGAAGAGATGATGAGATGACAAGATCCCGGACCGGGATCCCGGATCTCATCATGTTGACATCTTTTGGAAGAGATGTTGAGATGACAAGATCCCGGATCTCATCATGTTGACATCTTTTAGAAGAGATGTTGAGATGACAAGATCCCGGATCTCATCATGTTGACATCTTTTAGAAGAGATGTTGAGATGACAAGATCTCGGATCTCATCATGTTGACATCTTTTAGAAGAGATGTTGAGATGACAAGATCCCGGGATCTCGTCATGTCGTCATCTTTTAGTAGAGATGATGAGATGACAAGATCTCGGATCTCGTCATGTCGACATCTTTTAGAAGAAATGGTCAGATGACAAGATCTTCGATCCATGATCATGTCATCTAATCATCTCTTCTACAAGATGTCGACATGACGAGATCCGAGATCTTGTCATCTCATCATCTCTACTAAAAGATGACGACATGACGAGATCCCGGGATCTTGTCATCTCAACATCTCTTCTTAAAGATGTAGACATGACGAGATCCAAGATCTTGTCATCTCATCATCTCTTCTAAAAGATGTTGACATGATGAGTTCCGGGATCTTGTCATCTCATCATCTCTTCTAAAAGATGTTGACATGATGAGATCCGGGATCTTGTCATCTCATCATCTCTTCTAAAAGATGTTGACATGATGAGATCCGGGATCTTGTCATCTCATCATCTCTTCTAAAAGATGTTGACATGATGAGATCCGGGATCTTGTCATCTCATCATCTCTTCTACAAGATGTCAACATGATGAGATCCGGGATCTTGTCATCTCATCATCTCTTCTACAAGATGTCAACATGATGAGATCCGGGATCTTGTCATCTCATCATCTCTTCTACAAGATGTCAACATGATGAGATCCGGGATCTTGTCATCTCATCATCTCTTCTACAAGATGTCAACATGATGAGATAATTATCTCAACATCTCGGTGGCACTTTTAAGCTTCCATAGAATACTATGTCTAAAAATCTTTATATCAATTCTGATGTTATATTTTCCACCCAAAATAATGCAAAAAATAAGTGTAGCACCTCATAATGAATTATTGTTATGTGACTAAATCTTAAATGATTATCACTGTCAAAACAATGAATGGAGGTGCCGTGGCAGAACCACAAGGCACCTGACTGATAACATGCAGGTCCGGGGTTCGATTCTCGGCCCTTGAGCGAGGCACTTCAATGCTCTTGTGTAACAACAACAGTGCGTCTCGGAATAAATGATTTCACTCTCGGATCGGGGGGGGGGGGGGGCACAGTCGTCTCGTGCCCCCCTTGAGAAGCAAAATTAAAATTTGTAATGTAAAAATGCCACTAAAACAGCAGAATTGTGCCCCCTTTTTTGCTTGTTACATTTTTTCAGTGACGAAATATCATTAATTTTTTTTTAATTTTTTTTTTGCTTATCAAATTTATCCTCGTAAAAAATCCCCCCCCCCCCCTGGAAAAACCCGGATCCGCCCCTGGATTATATCTAGATAAAGATGACGTCACATTTCACCGCAACATTGTGCAAACTAAATATTTTTAACCAACCAACATGCATGTTCCCATTGTACCCTCTATTGGGTAAAAACATTTTTTAGAGTGTAATTGATGTTTTGACATTTAAAACTGGTCTTGAAAAATGACGTAATAGGGAGATATTTAGCGTGGGAAATGTATCAATCAAGATTGGATAAAAATCACTTTCCCCGATTAGATTTACGCACCATGGCCATCCGACAAGGTCAAATGATATGCTGCAAAAGTAGTGATAATATCATGACAGGCACCTGTCTAAATCAATAATAATTATGATAATATTTAGATTAGCTTCTGTCATCAAAATCAGCTTATTAGAAACGTATTCAGAAAACATTAAAGAATAAATTTGTTTCTTGTCGTCTTGTTTACTGTATCTAAGATGTTTTAACAATATTTTTCTTGCATTGTTTTGATTTGTAGTTGATATAATCCTTTGAGATAGAAATTACACACACATTAAGAAATAAAGGTTCAAAATTGAACCCCGAAAGGTTGATGCAAAATCAGCACCCTATGGGTTCAAACATTGAACCCCGAACCCTGAGGTTGGGGTTCATTTTTGCACCCCTAGGGGTTCATTTTAAAATTTAGGGGTGCAGTTTTGAACCCGCAGGGTGCAAAAATGAACCCCAACCGCAAGGTTCAATTTTTGAACCCCAAATCAGGGGTTCAATTTTTGAACCATTAGGGTGCTGATTTTGCATCAAACTTTCGGGGTTCCATTTTGAACCTTTATTTCTTGTGCAGAGATAGAACGGAATTGGCGAGGAGGTTACATACAACAACATAGCGTATATACGCAGACCCCCCCCCCCCCCCCCCTCGGAAGAAGCATACCTGTTTTCGAAAGCGAGGGAGCGAAGCAACCAAACTTGTCATGGGGCCACCTTGTATTTTCTACAGTAAAATTGAAAAGTTTCGTTCTCACCCTTTGGGGGAATTTGTGAAAGTTATCAGGAAAAAATGTAAGTTTCCAAAATTTCGGGGAAACTTCCAAAATTTCGGGAGGGGGGGGGGGGCAACTGCCCTTTCGCCCCCGCTGCGTACTGCCATGTGCATCAACAAACTATTGCGTAATATTTCAGGGGGTAGGGAGTGGAAGAAATAGGACCGGATGCGCCCTTCCTACACCGCAAATAGGGATGTACTTTCGTCATGCTTTTCCAAAGGTCATTATTGTCCCCAGTTAAAACAAAAAAGCTATCAGGAAGGATGTACTAATGGATGAGTTAATTAATAATGCCTATCGATGACATGAAAAGTGTCTAAGCCCCTCGAGCACAAAGGATTAGACTCTTTATAATAACTTCAACATAATGTTCATCGAATATTAGATAATTATTTAGGGACCAATTATTAATACAAGTATCGTGCTTTCTTGGACCACAGCCTCCACACGTGCAATACAAATTTCATTTTTATTTATTTATTCATTCATTCATTTATTTATTTTTTATCTATTTATTTCTGTTTTATTTATACAGGGGAGTCTGTTCAGTACATAAAAACTGCTTTTCGAGAGAGCCCTGTACACATACAAATACATATAACAATCGTAATACAATTGTGAACAATTACAGAAATAATTAAAAAGAAAAACTTCATGTAATATAAAAGAAGTGAAATTCAAAAGCATACATATCAAATTAACAATAACAATATTGTGATTTAGGTCAACGATTTTTGTATATGTATTATACACACCAACTCGCCACATTATCCCATTTACTGAAGAAGTGACTTTTTTATTGACTTTATGGTGCGTGATGGTGGGTAGTATCATGGACAGTATCCGACTCCTTATTTTACCAAAACTATGGCCATATTTGAATTATTCAGAAAAATGCGCAGCAACAACAAATAAAGTAAATTAATTAATTAATCATTCATTTGATCGTTTGTTTTACAAGGAGATTGTGATTCGGAATTATCAAGCTCAAGTTGTTGTTTTTATCTTCATTTTCATCATATACATAAACAAACACAAATACAAATCGAATATAATTACAAATCAGCCAGTTTCAAATCGTGCATGGAGGAAAAGAATAACAAAACAATATGCAATATTTACGCGAGAAGAACTATGAGTCAGAGCTTTCTTTTTCAATGTTATGAGAAACAATGGAACATAGAGGAACCAAAAAGATCATAACAAAATGTAGGATTCCTTTTTTTAACGCCTGATATAAGGAAGGCAGCCTAATCTAACAGCGTAAAAATAAAATTGTCATAGCATCCGAATTATTATTGAGGGCTGGCGGAGAGTAATTCAAAACGGAAATTGTGGGCGGAGCGTCTGTCCAAAACAAATTCAAAGCCTGCGTAAAATAGCACGATGGGTAAATACTGACTTTATATTTTTGTGACGTCACGATATTTCCAATTGCTCGTTGGTCATATCATGGTTGGTCATATCTTCAATCCTTTGTTTATAAAGGCAAATGTGGTATGTGGCAAAACAGCTGCAGACAAATTAATTTACATGGTCTCATGTGTAATGATAATGGTGAATGGTGTATTTTTTTTTATAAACATTATGAGTATGAAAGATCATATTTCTACTGTTAACTTTCACATATCATTTTCGGAACATTATTAGAAATCGTAGGTTTATTGATCGGTCAACTAACTGCTAACCTACCTTTTGTCGAGGCCCTGGCGGCTGCTTTCCGAGCGAAGCGAGGGATATCCTTATTCATGAATTAGGATGTCCCTCGCTTCGCTCGGTAAGCAGCCGACAGGGTCTCGACAAGAGGCTATTGCTAACCATGCCATACGCTCTCTTATACCATGGACCTATTTGTGATAGGTCCATGCTTATACTTTCTCGTCTTCAACTGATTTCTGTAATGGTCTTCTTTCTTCACTATCAGTGGCTCACATCATTCGTCTGCCCGTCTTGTTTTTGAAGTCCGCCGTGGCGCACCTCCTGAACCCCTCTTACATAATTTACACTTATTAGACAACGGATCATTTTCAAGCTATTTCTTTTTGGTATACAAATCACTCAATAACCTAGCCCCAAAATATTTGTCTGATTGTTTAGAAATTTATGTCTCAGATAGGAGAACTAGATCCTAGCTGAATACCCACTTAAATTAACATATCCAAGTAATCCAACTAAACGAAAGCAGACCGGAGATAGATACTGTTGCATCCTCAATGGAATGGAACAAACTCCCTCTCACATGAAGATAATCCCCAACTGTTGAATCATTTTTGTTCAAGACAACTGCCTTTGCTTTATGTATGTCTTTCCGTATTTGTTTTTATATGAATTAGGTAAACTGATATTCTAAGCCACTTGGGCCATCAGCGGGAATGCGCATTATAAATATTAGGTATTATTATTACGGTCGGAGACGACATGACATCGAATGAATGATGAGATGTGTCCCGGATGTTGAATTGACCAGTCAATTGTGGTTTGGTCGCGCGCCAGCGATGATATCTCATACAGGAATGATATACGACGGGAAGGTTATTTTGGGCAATTAACAAATGACAGGGGAAAGGTTAACAATAACAAAACGATAATGATGATGATCATCATAACAATTATACTGAAAATAATAATTACAATAAAACAATAATAATTAGAAATATAGTGGCAATTATAGTTTGTTTGCATTTATTTCTACGTTCAAAAAACACAATACAAAATTATTTATAATTACAATATACAAAATAATTCACAATATAAACAATGTGGTCATATTACATAATAAATACAAATAAGGACGTGAGTATAAATCTTTTATAAATGTAAACATATATATATATATATATATATATATATATATATATATATATATATATATATATATATATATATATATATATATATAATGTAATGAATGAACGCAGGAGACCGCCATCGTGAGCAGTGAGGCTTGAATTGATGGCGGCCTCATAGTAATGACAATAATAATCATAATCCTAATCATATTGATACTTATAATAATATTAAACAAAAAGAAACATATAAATAACAACAAGAAGAAGAAAGAAGAATGAAGAAGAAGTAGTAGAAGAAGAAGACGAAGAAGGAAGAAGAAGTAGTAGAAGAAGTAGTAGAAGAAGAAAAAGAAGGAGGAGGAGGTGGATAAGGAGGAGTAGGAGCAAGAAGAAGGAAAGCGAGGTCTTAAAGCGCGCATCAGAATGAGAGGCGGCCTGCGATACCCCCCCCCCCCGCCACCGACCATAGGCGGTGGAAGCGGGGGGGGGGTGGGACGTGTCCCATGACCCCCTAAATTTGAAGGGGGACGGTCCCCCTAAATTTGTTGCTGATGACCTTTTTTTTTGCTTGTCAAAAAAATTTTGGTGGTCCCTCCTAAAATTTTTGGCTTCTGCCGCCAATGCCACCGACCCACCCACCCCCCACACACACGCACAACAGTAACAAAAATTACAGACCAAGATTAAGTGATAACTCCTTGAACAGACAAATTAAAAAAAGAAGCGAAATGTAAGACGACTAAGTAAGAATGCAATAGGCTCATTTTTCTTTGCACTAAATATTCCAGCGTCTGTATAGCACTATTTTCAAACATTTTCCTGAAATGAATTCGCTTTTTTTTTCCTCCAGTGTTTGATGAGGAGTGAAGAGGGGACAGGAGGGGGAGGCTATCCCTATACCCTGCTATATTTACACTGAGTAATTTTATTTCCGATGGATATGGCGAAGTTTCAAGATCAGATTTGTGGACAGAAAACTGGAGCTCTTCCAGCATGTCCAGGAGGATTGGCCTGCTGGCAGGACCGGGGGAAGTCCTTCTTCCTTTGACCAGCATGACCCCATGGCCAGGTGACCCATAATATTTTCATCCTTCGTCTTATCAAAGACTGGCGATCGCATCCACGTTTGGAAGGACTCTTGTCACACGCCAATCGTTGCCTGATTGTGACGTCATAATAATGAACGCGAATGATCAATATTGGTTTAAATTTTGTGCAGAGATCCAGAAATACAATTTGTTAAAAAGAAGTAAGACTAATCATGCGAATATTTTAAGTTTCATTCTCTTCTTATTCTTATTCTTCTTCTTTTTCTTCTTCTTCTCCTTTTTTCCCCTTCTTTTTCTTTTTCTTCTTTTTCTTCTTCTCCTTCTTCTTCTTCTTCTTTTGTTTTTTTTTCAAAGCGGGCGTTTTGACGCTGGAACGACTACCCTGTTTAAAAATTAAACTGAATAACAAACTGAAGGAATCGCCCTTCTTAATTTCAAACAAATTTCAATTCGAATTTTCATAAATTAACTGTAATAATGTGGGATTGACTTGTGTGAAAATTGACAGGGCATGCACTTTAAAATCATATTTGACTATCTTCTAGTCGTATTTTACCAGAACAGAGTTATTTCTGACTAGAATATGTCAGAAATGTGAGTATCCGCGTGACTGGTGAGTTGCACCCTGCTGACTAATTTGACTGATTTGTTTTAAGAGTGTGATATATATATAATCCTTCATGGTCGAAAATATTGATTGATTGACGCAGATTGAATTTCTCTTGCGTTACCACTACTTGCTTAACGAGTAATGGGCCTTTATTTTTTTCCTCTGTACCTTTTATAATGACGTGCTAATAACGATCTACATTATATACTCACGTTAACTATTCAAGTCTTATTAAGGTGGAGAGTAGTCCGGGTCAGTTATAAAAAAACTGCTTTACGACGGAGCCCTCCGCCAATTTGATTTTTCTAATGGAAACTAAACTTGCAAGAAACTAAATCAATCATAAGTCCCCAAAATCAAGTGCGAGTCATTTTTCATCAAACACAGATTTGTAGTCCATCTGCTTTGATTTGCAACTCAATTGTTTTGCAGCACCTATTACGCCTAATTTGGGACCCCATACGCTTGATTTGCAATTGAACGTGAATTACTTTCAATGTCCTATAGGTTTATATTATTCCCAGTATCAAAAGTTATTGGTAAAACATTCCTTATAAGTCTGTTTTCATGGACCTATGTCGTCTATAATGTATGTATTCATTCTTTCCCCTCTCCAGGACCCCGCGCGATCATATCGCAGTGAAACATATATATATATCAATGACTACATTCTCACTGGCAAATGTTCAAACTCACGTCATAAAATTGACTTTATCTAGACAGAAATCTACAACAGACAGAAACCACGAGCGAGCAATGTCTTCGAAATCCCGGAACATACAACTAAACAGATCATGTGCATGTCTTTCGCGATAACATTATGATTTTCCCGCGTTTTCTAAAAGAATACGATAAGATGTGCCGAACAGTTTCGATAGTCCAACGGTTGTCTTTAAAATGCAATCGCTTGACGTTTATCATGCACTCTTTCATTTTGGACGTGATAATTTATTCCTGTCATTTACATAGGCCCATATTCTGAGTTCAGGGACCGTTTCATAAAGCTGTTCGTAAGTTAAGAGCGACTTTAAGAGCTACTGGTGAGCCTTTCTTGTGCGCATATCCATCGCCAATGAATATGCCATTTTCCACAAGGAAGGATCACCAGTCGTTCTTAAAGTCGCTCTTAACTTACGAACAGCTTTATGAAACACCCACCTGGTTGAGTTTACATCGGAATTGGTGATCTGATTTTGAATTCTTGGTTTGATTTTATTGATTGATAACGAATTTATTCATTCCAAAATTTTGACAAAATTACAAAGTAAAGCAAAATATAATATATTTTGAAATGAAATAGGAACCTTCTGGAAAGCAAAGCTTGTTATCGAAGGTTTCCAATGGTGACAAAGTCACTGCCTGCCTTTGAGTTCTTGTGAGATTTTTCTCCTTTTTTAACTTCCATATTTCGTTTAAATCTGTAAAGTTCATAAAAAAGATGTAGTGCATTATACTTCTCATTACATCAGAACCCTTTTTGTTACCACTTCGACTAAGCATTTTTTTTCTTTTTAAGCTCAAACTGAGTTCAGAGTACTGGCCGTATGGCTTGTATGAGTAAAATAATGAGAATGGTGCCAATAACCCTGCATTGCTATAGCCGTGCACTGCCAAAGATCTGTAGTCTTTTAATCCGAAAGCCAAGTCTTGTATGCTCCACTGGACAGGACTTGTATAGTGATGACCTGAAGAGAAGAAGAAGAAAAAGCAGAACTTAAGAAGAAGAAGGGTGAGGAAGAGGAGGAGGAAAAAGAGAAGATTAAGATGCTGCATTAAGAATTTCACCTACTAAGTGCACTTTATTTTGCTTTTATTGTGGTAGATCACTGTACCTCAGTTCACAATAAAAAAACGAATGTTTCAACCACAATATACGTCAGACTTGAAACAAAGGAAAGTCTTGAATACAGTAAAAAGTACCCAATGCTTGCTTATGTCTTCCCCTTTCCTTTAAAAAGGATTTCTTATAAGAGAAAGAACTAGTGTCCTTCTGATTTTCTTTCGCTTAGATGTGACCAAGAAGGAGAAGTAGGAACACCTCATCCACTATCTCGTCTCTCTCCGACCGGTGAGTCTTCTAGCCTCTTTTTTCTTCTTTGCACGTAGTACTGCGCTTCGCGCTTTAACTTTTATCGCGTTGCATTTTACGCTTTGCACACTGCATAATTACTATGATGCTGTTGATTTAATAAATCTATCATTTCCCAATGAAGCCCTAAGTCATGTAAGTACGAAAATTTAATTCAGTTTATCTCTCTTATGGTTGTTTTATCACTTATATACTCATCGATTGTCCTTGGTACACGAACGTCTTGTCCGACAAACTTCGTCACCTTTGTCGATCCGTGTCTCGCGGTCTTGTCGCAGTCACGATTTACGACTCCCTAGCGGACAGCTATATTCCAAGGTACTCGATGACCAATCGGCATTGACCCTCCATCGTATGCTATGGTGAAGATGACGAAGGGTCAAGATTACTCACTTGTTAATAGTTTATAATGATATATTGTGATGATGATTGGGGATGAAACGAGATGAGTCGAGACACTTCCGATCGTTCAGCCGGATGCGCACTGGACGAGATGAATGGTCTGGTCTGACTAGTGATGATGCTATTCTGATTCACATTGTTTCAGGTCATTGACCGCCAATGCCCTACATTGATTCGTAATTCTTAACTTTTCTTCTTCTTTTTTTTATTAAAGGGATGCTCTGGGCTAAAGATATTTATATCTTAATAAATAGAGTAAAATTCACTGAGCAGAATGCTGAAAATTTGATCAAATTCGGATAACAAATAACGAAGTTATTGAATTTTAAATATTTTCATTGTTCTGGTGAAATCATTCTAGGCATGTCTTCATGAATATTCATTAAGTGGGCTGATGATGTCACATTCACACTTTCCTTTTTCTTATGTTATTACATCAAAACATAATTGTTTCAGAAATGTGTAAATGAGGTGTCTCCATTATGATGAAATAAGTTGAAGCAAGACACAACTAATGCACTTAATCACTTGTCAATCCATTTTTTTAAATTCTTGGTATACAATTTTGAATATCCTAATTTCATATAATAAAATACAAACGAACAAGTGGGGATATGGCATCAGCCCACCTAATGACTATTCATGAAGACATGCCTAGAACTGTTTCAATCTTTAAAATTCAATAACTTCGTTATTTATTCCCGATTTTGATCGAATTGTCAGCATTTTTGATCTGTTATTTTTTTTTATTATTGATATAGAAATATCTTCAGCCCGGAGCATCCCTTGGATACTGAGTGAATAAATGAATGAACAGATTTTACGGAAACGTACAAAATTAATATAATTAATGAAGAGCTAGGCTGCGTAAACAGGCACACACAATGTAATAATTGTTTGAAAATGCCAACAGTTTTAAACTTGCACCAGGGGTTCGATGTCGCAAACAAATAAAGCAAACAAACAAACTAACAAAAAACGCGTAGGTGCAGCGGTCCGGGACTCATCAAACTGATCATTGCTACCTACATGAACATGATGAACCCTCCGAAAGCGAGTCTGGTCGAAGGAGGGCCGAGTGAATGCAGAAATTCTTTGTCAAGACACCGAACTGTAAAGCCGATCCATATCTATTGTAATTCAAATCAGGACATTCTGAATATGCAAAACCTTAATGGACATAATTATTTTCGTTACGTTAGGAACGTGCACACCATTGAAACATTTGCTCTGAATATTGTCATGATTGTAATTATCGAAGTAAATTGATTCATTAAATACTACGTTGCTGATAAACAAACTCATTCTACTCAAGCAAAACAAAAACATTTTTATTCAAATGTTAGGATTCGGAAAACATCTAGATCAAATTGCATTTATTTTCAAGTTTTCTCTCACTGTAACAAAATACTATGTTTGGAATCATTGTATTCGTCAGAAAACTGATTGAGATTATCTTTGCGCAGAGGCAGTATCGTAGCCAATGAGGTTTATCCGAGGCGCGATTATTGCTAGTTGAAAACTTATCCCAATACCCCGCTCTGACGACGTGAAATACCGTCGGCTGTAGCAATTTTTCCAGATCTCCATGGAGATCTAATAATTCAAAGCAAAGAAAGATGCCCCATTTCTTCTCCTCCTCTTGCTTCTTCTGCTTCATTTTCTATATTTTTATTCTTTCTTCATTATTCTTCATTCTTCTTCTTCTTCATTCATTCTTCTTCTTCATTCTTCTTCTTCATTCTTTTTCTTCTTTTTCTTCTCCATTTTCTTCTTTGAAATTACTTTTCTTAGTTGCATCGACGTCCCATAGACGTGAAAGTCGCGACGCGATAACTGGTTTGAGACTTTGCAGCAATATCCCAAGGACTGTAATTATGAAGGGCAAAGTGATTGTCACCCTGGAGACGTTGCAGAGACACCTGCATAGTTAGAACAACGCAGATAGCTTCATTCGGTCTGACCATGAAGCTATCTGCGTTAATAGCTTCATGGTCAGACCGAATGAAGCTTTATGTTGGAGACGTCTCCGCGACTGTATATTCTCAGCAACGTCGCAGAGCCGTCTCCTTTAAAGGCCCTATCTCACATGGCTTGAAACTAGTTCGCGACTACAAATTTTGCTAGTTGCAGAGACGTCTCCGCGACATCTCTGAGACGTCTCATGAAAATTACAGAGTCTCCGAGGAGTCGCAAGAAGATTAAACATGTTTAATATTTTTGGAGACTGTTTCTAGTCTCCGCGAAGTCTCCGCGACGTCTCCGAGAAGTCTCCATCAGTTGCTGCGACGTCTCGGAGACTAATGATATCCGCGACTGCTGAGACGTCGCCGCGATGTCTCCGCGATGTCTCAGAGACGTCTCAAAGACATCGCGAAGACCTGCTGGAGACCAAAAAAAAATTATAATACATTGCGGAGACGTCTCCGCGACACTTCTTCACACTGTTTGACCCACTTCAGAAACCACGTGACTGAACGCGTGCTGATATCCCTCCTCCTGCTCCAAGTCAGGTGTATGATCTTTCAAATGTTCCATCGATACGTCTCCTTGGTGAGAGCGCAAGCCATTTTTGTCTCCGAGACGTCTCCGCGACTGCAGCGAATGATAAGTTGGAGACTGTCGCTGCGACGTCTCCGTTGGTGAGTGAGGTAGAGGCTTAAAGTACGTCATATTGGTCTTAAGGCCTTATCTCACCAACGGAGACGTCGCCGCGACAGTCTCCAACTTATCAGTCGCTGCAGTCGCGGAGACGTCTCGGAGACAAAAATGGCTTGCGCTCTCACCAAGGAGACGTCTCTGCGTTGTCACAGAGACGTCTCCGCGATGTCTCAGAGACGTCTCCAGAGCAGGTGACAAGCACTAGCCCGACAGTCGCGGCGATGTTGCGGGAAAGTCTCCAAGTAGTCGCTGCGACGTCCTTGAGACATTTCTTAATTGCAAGCGAATCTCCGAGACGTTTCAGGCAGTCTCGGCGACGTCTCCGAGATGTTTCCGGGCAGTCGCGGTGACTTGGCTGGTAGTTTGCCAGGGTCTCCGAAAGGTTGCTGAGACGTCGCTGAGACGTATCCGAGACTTCCTCCTGCCTATATACACTTAGGTCTACAGCTATATATATCATTCGTATTTCTGACACCAGACAGTCAAGAACTCTCACCATGGACATCTGCAATGATGTTGATAAGCTGTTAGAACAGGATCCCTACCTGGATGATGAGAAGAAGGAAGCATTGGCCCTCGTGCTGATAGCTCTGGCCGTGAATAAGGCTAAAGCCAAGGGTAGGTATCGTGCCAGAAAGAGGAAGGCAAAGACAGAGTGGGTACGTGAGTGGCTCCTACAACGGCAACACCATGGCTGGTATGAGAAGCTGATGACACATCTGGAAGAAGGGGATTTGAGGTCCTTTAGGAATTTCCTGCGAGTGGATCCAGATATGTTCAGGAAGTTGGTGGCTCGACTTACGCCCAAGATCAAAAGACAAGACACTAACTTCAGGTTGGCCCTGCCCCCTGGTTTGAAAGTTGCCATCACTCTGAGGTTCCTTGCTACAGGAAACTCCTACAAGAGCCTTTCGTATGGCTTCCGCGTGGCTCCAAACACAATTGTTAGCATCGTACCAGAGGTGTGCCAAGCAATCTATGCCGAGTTTCACGAGGAAGCCATCAAGTGTCCATCTTCACCTGAAGAGTGGAAGGAAGTGGCGAAGGGTTTTTCAGAGAAGTGGAACTTTCATCACGTGTGTGGTGCGCTGGACGGAAAACATGTCAGAATTCTCGCTCCTCCTGGCTCAGGCAGTGTGTATTACAATTACAAAGGCTTCTTTTCCATAATCATGCTTGCGTTGGTAGATGCTGACTATAAGTTCATGTATCTCAACGTGGAGACTCCTGCAGCTGACTCAGACTCTGGCATCTTCAGGGACTGCAATTTGTTCAAGGCACTCGATGAAGATCAAGCCAACCTGCCACCTGCAGAACCCTTTCCTGGTGGAGATCAAGATGTCCCGTACTTTTTGGTGGGTGACGATGCGATGTTGGCATCGAGAGTTTCCTCGACAGCAACAGCTGCTTCAAAAACTTGTTCCTTTTTCTTGCGACTTCCACTTGCCTTGGGTGGCATGCTGGAAGGAGTGGTGGCAGCAACAATTACAAAATAGGATCGATGGAACGTTTGAAAGATCATACACCTGACATGGAGCAGGAGGAGGGATATCAGCACGCGTTCAGTCACGTGGTTTCTGACGTGGGTCAAACAATGTGAAGAAGTGTCGCGGAGACGTCTCCGCAATGTATTATAATTTTTTTTTGATCTCCAGCAGGTCTTCGCGATGTCTCTGAGACGTCGCTGAGACATCCCGGAGACATCGCGGCGACGTCTCAGCAGTCGCGGATATCATTAGTCTCCGAGACGTCGCAGCAACTGATGGAGACTTCTCGGAGACGTCGCGGAGACTAAAAACAGTCTCCAAAAATATTAAACATGTTTAATCTTCTTGCGACTCCTCGGAGACTCTGTAATTTTCATGAGACGTCTCTGCAACTAGCGAAATTTGTAGTCGCGAACTTGTCGCGAACTAGTTTCAAGCCCAGTGAGATACCCCCTTTACTGGTATACTGCAGGTCCCCTTCTTACAAAGAGTTACGTTTGATCCGATCAACCTCAACTGTATGGAAATCCATCCATGTCAAAAATCTTTCTACAAGGAATTGGTACAATGTCCCTTGCAAACAAAGAGAAGCTGATAGAATATTTTAGAAATTAATGAATGTATGAATTATAACATATGTACAAAATATTTTGATGGAACGTGCATTTTGTAATGTTGACATTACTGGCTTCCAAAAAGTTGTGGATGATCAGATCAATCACAACTGTATATGGAAATCAATCCATGTCAAACAAAAAATCTATAATAAATTGACACAATGTCCCTTGTAACGAAGAGAAGCTAATGCATATTTTAGAAATCAACGAATGTATGAATTATGACATATGTACAAAATATTTAGAAGGAGCATGCATTTTGCAATGCATAAATTTCTTGCTTTCGAAGGTTGTGGATGATCAGATCAATCGTATCCCTGTGTGAGACGGGGTACAGTTCTCCGCGATATTTGTGATACCCCGTTCATACTGCGCTTGTCCCCGGTGACCCTCGCCGGGGAAGTTCGTCAGTGAAGGGGAACGTGTCCAGTATGAAAGGTACACATGGGCACCTCTCCGGCGATCTTCGCAGAGACGTCGAGGAGACATCGCAAATTCTGGAAAGAGTCTCTGAAACATCGAGCATGTTCGATTTTCTTGCGGCTCATCGAAGTTCCCTTAATTCCTAGGAGATATCTCGGAGACGTCGCGGAGGCACTTCTGCAATTTTAGACACATCTAGAGTCGCAAGCAAGTGAGATAACCTCTTCAGGCAAACAGCCTATAGCTTTGTCCACGGAAAGGAAAAGAATCGAAAATTCAGTGAATGCATACATTCTTTTACAATTAGTCACGGAGCTGTAAAGCCGATTCATGAATATTTTTTGTGATTCAAATAAGGAAAATGAATATGCAAATCCAGAACGGAATAATTTTGTTACGTTCGGGAAGGTGCACAGCTATTAGAAATTTGGTCTGAATTACAGTGTATAATTGGTGTAATAATATTTTAAATACATGGTAGCCAATGCAGAAATTCATTAACCTATTTAATAAAACATTTAAATTGCTATCTGACTATTTTCATTGGAAAACCTCTAGAACAAATTGCATTTATTAGCATGTTTTCTCTCACTGTAACAAAATACTATGTTTTAATCATCGTATTCGTTAGAAAGCTGATTGAGATTATCTTTGCGCAGAGGCAGTATCGTAGCCAATGAGGTTTATCCGAGGCGCGATTATTGCTAGTTGAAAACTTATCCCAATACCCCGCTCTGACGACGTGAAATACCGTCGGCTGTAGCAATTTTTCCAGATCTCCATGGAGATCTAATAATATAAAGCAAAGAAAGATCCCCCATTTCTTCTCTTCTTCTTCTGCTCATTTTCTTTTCTCTTTCTCCTTCTTTTTTCTTCTTCTTCATTCTTCTTCTGCTTCCTTTTCTTCTTCATTCTCTATCTTCTTCTTCGCCTTTTTCTTCTTCTTCCTTTTCTTCTCCTTCTTCTTCTTCTTCTTCTTCTTCTTTGAAATTACTTTTCTTAGTTGCATCGACGTCCCAGAGACGTGAACGTCGCGACGTGATAACTGGTTTGAGACTTTGCAGCAATATCCCAAGGACTGTGTAGGGCAAAGTAATTGTCAACTTGTCTGGAGACGTTGCAGAGACATCTGCATAGTTAGACCATGGAGCTATTAACGCAGATAGCTGCATGGTCAGACCGAATAGAGCTTTATGTTGGAGACGTCTCCGCGACTGTATATTCTCAGCAACGTCGCAGAGACGTCTCCTTTGGTGAGGTAGAGGCTTAAAGTACGTCACATTGGTCTTACTGGTGTACTGCAGGACCCCTTCTTACAAAGAGTTACGTTTGATCCGATCAACCTCAACTGTATGGAAATCCATCCATGTCAAAAATCTTTCTACAAGGAATTGGCACAATGTCCCTTGCAAACAAAGAGAAGCTGATAGAATATTTTAGAAATTAATGAATGTATGAATTAAAACATATGTACAAAATATTTTGATGGAACGTGCATTTTGTAATGTTGACATTACTGGCTACCAAATAGTTGTGGATGATCAGATCAATCGCAACTGTATATGGAAATCAATCCATGTCAAACAAAATATCTATAATAAATTGACACAATGTCCCTTGTAACGAAGAGAAGCTAATGCATATTTTAGAAATCAACGAATGTATGAATTATGACATATGTACAAAATATTTAGAAGGAACATACATTCTGTAATGTTGACATTGCTGGCTTTCAAATGTTGTGGATGATAAGATCAATCGCAACTGTATATGGAAATCCATCCATGTCAAACAAAATATCTATAGTAAATTGACACAATGTCCCTTGTTAAGGAGAGAAGCTAATAGCATATTTTAGAAATCAACGAATGTATGAATTATGACATATGTACAAAATATTTAGAAGGAGCATGCATTTTGCAACGTATAAATTTCTTGCTTTTGAAGGTTGTGGATGATCAGATCAATCGTATCCCTTTATGAGACGGGGTACAGGGAGTCCGAGATATCTGTGATACCCCGTTCATACTGTGCTTTTCCCCGGTGACCTTCACCGGGGAAGTTCGTCAGCGATGGGGAAAGTGTCCATTATGAAAGGTACACATGGGCACCTCTCCGGTGAACTTCGCAGAGACATCGAGGAGACATCGCAAATTCTGGAAAGAGTCTCTGAACCATCGAGCATGTTCGATTTTCTTGCGGCTCATCGAAGTCTCCTTTATTCCTAGGATGTATCTCGGAGACGCCGCGGAGGCGGAGGCAACTTTAGATACATCTGGAGTAGCAAGCAATAGACCAGTTCGTAGTTACTGCATGGGCAATTTTGGTCAAATGACCTTTCATTTCTTTCATCATGATAGGCAGATTTCAAAGCAAGATATTACGTAAGCTTGCCTTACATAGCAGGATGAAGAAATTGAATAGACCAGGTGACTAGAATAGCACACCAATGAACACTTAATGAAGGTATTTGTTGCATTCCTACTTTGAATGCATATCTTAGCATGTTGCACAATGTACTTGACAAACTGTGAAATACGAGTCGTTCGTGGAAGCATTGTTGTTTTTTGTGGATATAAATGAAAACGACAATTCAAAAGAATATATGAATAATCAAGACATCAAAGTTGGTGCTTATCTCATTAGATTTTAAAGCACCATGTCACATAGCACAAATGACCTTCTTCTGATCATGCGTAGAATCTTTTGATCATGCGCAGAAAGGAACTACGAACTGGCTTATTGAGATAACCTCTTCAGGCAAACAGCCTATAGCTTTGTCCACGGAAAGGAAAAGAATCGAAAATTCAGTGAATGCATACATTCTTTTACAATTAGTCACGGAGCTGTAAAGCCGATTCATGAATATTTTTTGTGATTCAAATAAGGAAAATGAATATGCAAATCCCGAACGGAATAATTTTGTTACGTTGAGGAAGGTGCACAGCTTTTAGACATTTGGTCTGCATCATAATTAGTGCAATAATATTTTAAATACATGATAGCCAAGTGCAGAAATTCATTAACCTATTTAATAAAACATTTAAATTGCTATCTGACTATTTTCATTGAAAAACCTCTAGAACAAATTGCATTTATTTGCATGTTTTCTCTCACTGTAACAACATACTATGTTTGGAATCATTGTATTCGTTAGAAAACTAATAGAGATTATCTTTGCGCAGAGGCAGTATCGTAGCCAATGAGGTTTATCCGAGGCGCGATTATTGCTAGTTGAAAACTTATCCCAATACCCCGCTCTGACGACGTGAAATACCGTCGGCTGTAGCAATTTTTCCAGATCTCCATGGAGATCTAATAATTCAAAACAAAGGAAATGCCCCATTTCTTCTCCTCCTCTTTCTTCTTCTGCTTCATTTTCTAAATTTTTATTCTTTCTTCATTCTTCTTCATTCTTCTTCATTCTTCTTCTTCTTCTTCATTCTTCTTCTTCTTCATTCTTTTTCTTCTCCATTGTTTTTCTTCTCCATTTTCTTCTTTGAAATTACTTTTCTTAGTTGCATCGACGTCCCAGAGACGTGAACGTCGCGACGTGATAACTGGTTTGAGACTTTGCAGCAATATCCCAAGGACTGTGTAGGGCAAAGTAATTGTCAACTTGTCTGGAGACGTTGCAGAGACATCTGCATAGTTAGACCATGGAGCTATTAACGCAGATAGCTGCATGGTCAGACCGAATGACGCTTTGCTGGAAACGTCTCCGCGACTGTAGTCTCTGCAACGTCGCAAAGACGTCTCCTTTATAGGGCCTTAAGGTACGTCACATTGATCTTGCTGGTGTACTGCAGGACCCCTTCTTACAAAGAGTTACGTTTGATCCGATCAACCTCAACTGTATGGAAATCCATCCATGTCAAACAAAATATCTACAGCAAATTGACACAATGGCTCTTGTAACAAAGAGAAGCCAATAGCATATTTTAGAAATCAATGAATGTATGAATTATGACCTATGTACAAAATATTTAGAAGGAACATGCATTCTGTAATGTTGACATTGCTGGCTTTCAATGTTGTGGATGATAAGATCAATCGCAACTGTATATGGAAATCTATCCATGTCAAACAAAAAATACAGTAAATTGACACAATGTCCCTTGTAACAAAGAGAGCTGATAGAATATTTTAGAAATTATTGAATGTATGAATTATAACATATGTACAAAATATTTAGAAGGAACATGCATTTTGCAATGTTTAAATTTCTTGCTTTCGAAGGTCGTGGATGATCAGATCAATGGCAACCCTTTGTGAGACGGGGTCCAGGGGACCGTTTCATCAACATTTTTGTCTGACAAGATTTGACATCTTTGCTTGATTCTGATTGGCTGAGAGGCACTGTTATAGTAACTGTCGGAAAAAATGGAACTTGTCGGATGAAACGTAAGACAAGTCCTTTCATGAAACGCTCCCCAGGTCTCCGCGATATCTGTGATACCCTGACTGCGCTTGTCCCCGGTGACCTTCGCCCGGGAAGTTCGTCAGCGAAGGGGAACGTGTCCAGTATGAAAGGTACACATGGGCACCTCTCCGGCGATCTTCGCAGAGACGTCGAGGAGACATCGCAAATTCTGGAAAGAGTCTCTGAAACATCGAGCATGTTCGATTTTCTTGCGGCTCATCGAAGTTCCCTTAATTCCTAGGAGATATCTCGGAGACGTCGCGGAGGCACTTCTGCAATTTTAGACACATCTAGAGTCGCAAGCAAGTGAGATAACCTCTTCAGGCAAACAGCCTATAGCTTTGTCCACGGAAAGGAAAAGAATCGAAAATTCAGTGAATGCATACATTCTTTTACAATTAGTCACGGAGCTGTAAAGCCGATTCATGAATATTTTTTGTGATTCAAATAAGGAAAATGAATATGCAAATCCAGAACGGAATAATTTTGTTACGTTCGGGAAGGTGCACAGCTATTAGAAATTTGGTCTGAATTACAGTGTATAATTGGTGTAATAATATTTTAAATACATGGTAGCCAATTAAGAAATTCATTAACCTATTTAATAAAACATTTAAATTGCTATCTGACTATTTTCATTGGAAAACCTCTAGAACAAATTGCATTTATTTGCATGTTTTCTCTCACTGTAACAAAATACTATGTTTGAAATCATTGTATTCGTTAGAAAGCTGATTGAGATTATCTTTGCGCAGAGGCAGTATCGTAGCCAATGAGGTTTATCCGAGGCGCGATTATTGCTAGTTGAAAACTTATCCCAATACCCCGCTCTGACGACGTGAAATACCGTCGGCTGTAGCAATTTTTCCAGATCTCCATGGAGATCTAATAATATAAAGCAAAGAAAGATCCCCCATTTCTTCTCCTCCTCTTTCTTCTTCTGCTTCATTTTCTTTTCTCTTTCTCCTTCTTTTTTCTTCTTCTTCATTCTTCTTCTGCTTCCTTTTCTTCTTCATTCTCTATCTTCTTCTTCGCCTTTTTCTTCTTCTTCCTTTTCTTCTCCTTCTTCTTCTTCTTCTTCTTTGACATTACTTTTCTTAGTTGCATCGACGTCCCAGAGACGTGAACGTCGCGACGTGATAACTGGTTTGAGACTTTGCAGCAATATCCCAAGGACTGTGTAGGGCAAAGTAATTGTCAACTTGTCTGGAGACGTTGCAGAGACATCTGCATAGTTAGACCATGGAGCTATTAACGCAGATAGCTGCATGGTCAGACCGAATGACGCTTTGCTGGAAACGTCTCCGCGACTGTAGTCTCTGCAACGTCGCAAAGACGTCTCCTTTATAGGGCCTTAAGGTACGTCACATTGATCTTGCTGGTGTACTGCAGGACCCCTTCTTACAAAGAGTTACGTTTGATCCGATCAACCTCAACTGTATGGAAATCCATCCATGTCAAAAATCTTTCTACAGGAAATTGGCACAATGTCCCTTGCAAACAAAGAGAAGCTAATAATATTTTGGAAATTGATGAATGTATGAATTATGACGTATGTACAAAATATTTTGAAGGAACATGCATTCTGTAATGTTGACATTGCTGGCTTTCAATGTTGTGGATGATAAGATCAATCGCAACTGTATATGGAAATCTATCCATGTCAAACAAAAAATACAGTAAATTGACACAATGTCCCTTGTAACAAAGAGAGCTGATAGAATATTTTAGAAATTATTGAATGTATGAATTATAACATATGTACAAAATATTTAGAAGGAACATGCATTTTGCAATGTTTAAATTTCTTGCTTTCGAAGGTCGTGGATGATCAGATCAATGGCAACTCTTTGTGAGACGGGGTCCAGGACCCCGTTTCATAAAGGACTTGCAACTGTTGTAACTTTGCCATTATGGCAACAACCATGGAAACCTTGATTCTGATTGGTTACTGAGTTCTGTTACCATGGTAGTTGTCATTATGCCAAATTTACAACAGTTGCAAGTCTTTTATGAAACGGGCCCCTGGTCTCCGCGACATCTGTGATACCCCGTCCATAGTGCGCTTTTCCCCGGTGACCTTCGCCGGGGAAGTTCGTCAGCGAAGGGAAAAGTGTCCAGTATGAAAGGTACACATGGGCACCTCTCCGGCGAACTACGCAGAGACATCGAGGAGACATCGCAAATTCTGGAAAGAGTCTCTGAAACATCGAGCATGTTCGATTTTCTTGCGGCTCCGTCCTCGAAGACTCCTTAATTCCTAGGAAATATTTCGGAGACGTCGCGGAGGCATCTCTGCAACTAGAGACATCTAGAGTCACAAACAAGTGAGATACCCTCTTTAGGCAAATAGCCTCTAGCCCCCCTCTAGCTTTGTTCACGGAAAGGAAAAGAATCGAAAATCCAGTGAATGCATACATTCTTTTACAAGTCACTGAGCTGTAAAGCCGATTCATATCTATTGTGATTCAAATAAGGACAAAATGAATATGCAAATCGCAAACGGAATAACTTTGGTACGTTGGGGAAGATGCATAATATTTAGACATTTTGGTCTCATTATTATAATTGCAGTATTTAAATACGAGGTTGCCAATACACAAATTCACTAATCTATTCAATAAAACATTTAAATTGCTATTTGATTATTTTCATTTGGAAAACCTCTAGAACAAATTGCATTTATTTTCAAGTTTGCTCTCACTGTAACAAAATACTATGTTTGGAATCATTGTATTCGTTAGAAAGCTGATTGAGATTATCTTTGCGCAGAGGCAGTATCGTAGCCAATGAGGTTTATCCGAGGCGCGATTATTGCTAGTTGAAAACTTATCCCAATACCCCGCTCTGACGACGTGAAATACGGTCGGCTGTAGCAATTTTTCCAGATCTCTAAGGAGATCTAATAATCAAAATCAAAGAAAGAATAGCCCTTCTTCTTATTCCTCTTCTTCTTCCTCCTCTTCCTCTTTTTCTTCAAGGAAAGTAGGCCTACACTTCTTAATCGCAGCGACTAGGTGAGACTTCGCAGCAACATCCTCGCGACTATCATACAAAGTGTTTGACAGCTTGTCTAAAGACGTCGAATAGACTTTTCCTTATATTTTAATATACTTCTATGATGGAGACATCTCCGTGACTGGTGAGATTGGACCTTTTATGTAGGTATCATCGTTTTTTTTTCTGTTCTCCCGCATGTCTCCGTGATATCCCTGAGAGGTCTCTTGGAACTCGCGGAGACATCGTAGAGACGTCTCAGCAGTTGTGGAAATAATTAGTCTCTTTCAACTGATGGAGATCAATGTCTCGGAGACGTCGTGGAGACATCGCAAAGACAACAAAAAGACTGCAAACAGTCTTTTAAAAAAATCGAACAAGTTTAATGTTCTTGGGACTCCTCGGAGACATGCTGTTTTTTAGGAAATGTTGTGGAGAGGTCGCTGGGGCGTCTCCAGCATATAGCCGTTGACTATGGTTACGGAAGGACTACGACCAACGAAAAGCTCGTGAATCCATTCTATTCTGTTCCATTCTACTCTGTTCCATTCTACTCCAAGCCACTGAGCTGTAAAGTTGATTCATAATTGTGATTCAAATTAGGACCTACTGAATATGCAAATCCTGAACGGGTAAACTTTTTTTAATACGGTAGGAAACGTGCACACCATTGAACCATTTTGATCTGAATATTTGTTGTAAATTATCGAAGTAATGTTTTTTTTTATACTATGTAGTTGGTGATACAATGTCATTCTACTGAAGAAACAAATATTTTGATTTGAATGTTGGGACTCGGAAAACTTCTAGATCAAATTGCTTTTATTTTCAACATCGATCTCACTGTAACAACATACTTTGTTTGGAATCATTGTATTCGTCAGGAAACTGATTGAGATTATCTTTGCGCAGAGGCAGTATCGTAGCCAATGAGGTTTATCCGAGGCGCGATTATTGCTAGTTGAAAACTTATCCCAATACCCCGCTCTGACGACGTGAAATACCGTCGGCTGTAGCAATTTTTCCAGATCTCCATGGAGATCTAATAATTTAAAGCAAAGAAAGGTCTCCATTTCTCTCAATATCCTCCTCCTGCTCCTACTCCTTCTTCTTTCTTCTTCTTCTTCTTCTTCCTTCTTCTTGTTCTTCTTCTTGTTCTTCTTCCTTCTTCTTTTTCTTCTTCTTCTTCTTCTTCTTCTCCTCCTCCTACTTCTTCATCGTACCACCACCCGATCCCCTTTCTCTCGTGAGTTGCAAGCTTTCGTGACGTCAAGCTCGTCATTTTTAGGACGTCATTGAATAATGTCACGTCTATTTTGACAGGGACAGGGGTTCTATTGCGTTTGCTCACTCTTAGGATGATCATAGGAAATGTTACCATTCCGAGGAGTTATTTTTGTGAGTGAAATTTAGAGACAGAGTGGAATGCAAATGTCACGCTGTAAACACATCTTGGATAGTAAATAGAGCGAATGAAAACCGAACATTTCGTGCCAATATGTCCGTATAATGCAGTTTCCACTCTAAAATTGTCTTTATCTAAAATCTAAAATTGTCCTTATCCTTCCAAACTTTTCTAAAAGAGAATATATTTTCCGGGGTATAAGACTATCAGAATGCTTAATTCGAAAGGATTTTCTATTCTGTGTTGTGATTGTTTGTGTGCGATACGAAGGGCGATCGATGAGAATCTATTATGACATGTAAATATATAAATCATTTCTACCGAGAATTCATATACATGATTTCAGTAAATATCTGCATAATTATCAAGAGAATGGAGAGTGGGGGGGGGGGGGGTATGGAGATAAGGACATGCATGGGACCTATAGCATCTGCTTCAAGCTTCAAACCATGACTACGAATCACGTGACCAATTGATTACGTGTTTTTAACTGTTGTTCCTTTGGATTAACTGCCACTGTTCATGCGCAGTGCAACAGAGAAACCATGAAGGAATGTGGTTTAATCATACACCTTCCGGTTTTTCAAACCAAAACGGGAACGCGATGGAGGTCACCGAAGATGTAGTGGTGAAGAATGAAATTATCCTACACTTAAATTTAGACCTTAGCTAATAATAAGACACTTTAAGATCAAGTTGGATAGATACAGCGTGATTAGAACGTAATAAGACCAGCTGTTAAGACTTCCGTAAACAGAAAACCCCAAGCTGCTTTTTACGCATCGGTCTGCGACTGTCAAAACGCATTGGAGGAAACACGCCCCCGGCAGCGCGTGGGTTAAGAAACGTCTGCCGAGTCGACGGCGCCACGCGGTCTTCAGAAGCTACCTTGTGTCGAAGACTCTATCTATATTGAGGTTAAAACTGCCATGAAAGTGTCTCGTAGAAGGGCGTTGGCTGGATTTAAACGCACAGGTGAAGACAAAATGGATGAGGGTGAACAAAACAAAGAAAACAAATTGAGGGAGCCTGTAGGTATTACTTGAAGATGATATAATTCCTATTTTTTTCTCTTATTTTCTAATTTAGTTAGAGCGTGCCCGGCCCCGAGTACGAGTGCGTGCGTGTGTGTGTGTGACCGGGTGGGGGAGGGGGTTCCAACAGTGGATTTTGAATGGCCATAAGGGGGGGGGGCCTAATTGTCATCGTTTATTATCCCCTTCAAAATGGAGGGTACAAGATGGGAAAATTATATACTAACAGACGTTTTAAGAATATTTAGATTTAGATTTATTTATTTCCATTAAAAATGATATAATCGACGTAACAGTGCAAATACATATTCAATTCAACCAACAAATAAATAACTTTACTTCAATATTTTATTTATCATATTTTTGCTAAAAATCACACAGTGACCTAGATTTCCTGTATATTCGATAGCAGCCCATAGAAGATGTTGAAAAAATAAATAAATAAATGACACAATGGTTAATACACTGTGTTTACAAACAGATTATTTTTATCTCTTTCTAATCAAGGGGTGTTTAACTGTACCAATTTCATATCATAGCTTGATAACTTTCATGTGTTGTAAATTCATATAATCAATCTTATAGTATCACGACCGTCCCAAAATAATGATGGACCAAAATACACCACCACTGTTTCAGATAAAGTCAAAGCGCACTTTCTTATCCCACTTGATCGCTCTAATTGTAACTGGAATTATGATTAGATCCTCTCAAATATGATAAAATATTAACGTGATATTAACACAGCAGCTCAAAAGTATTACCCAAATCCCCGTCACCTAAACCCACCTAAGCATCGGCTAAGCGTCTGACGTGCTTGCGCATGACGACTCGCAGCAAAAGGTGGGCACATTTTTGGAAATTCGGCCATCGTATACCGGACAAGAAAATGCCTCGCAGCTGCCATTTTTTTAAACACGCCCTTTTATTCTTCTATCTTTGCACCTTTTTCTTTGTTATCTCCAAAATTTACAAGGATTTTAATTATACCGCTTAACAAAAGACATCCTCTGATTATTCGCCATGCCTTCACGGATTTTCTATATTTTCACTTCGGCTAAATATCAGGTGCCGATTTTGATATCGTTGTGGAGCAATAAAGACATTTGAACTATTGTTGCACTATCGTTGCCCTGCCTAAAATGTCATAATTTCTTTCTTTTTATCTTTTTGTTCTTTATCTCAGTTGTGATTACTCATAAAATAGTACTTTGATACTTGGTACTCCTGTCTGCAACAAACATGTCAATAATTCTATTTTGGTAACATCGATCAAAAACATTGTCACGAGATTCAATATTGTTGCCATAAAGATATTTTTAGGTGTGTGTGTCGGGGGGGGGGGGGGGTATCTTCACGAAAAACGAAAATAAAGGCTATTTCTATCATTATGTGCTCATTTTCTGAGATGAGCCAAAATCATTCAGATGAGAAGTATGCTACTAAAGCATCATCCCCACTGTTTCTGCTTTTAATATAGATTTAATCATTAAGTTATTCTTGTCTTGCGTGATTTCGATACAGATCTCCTTTTTATTTACATTTTTTTCATCAAATTAAAAATCATAGAAAAATACAGATCCACGAAAGTAACAAGTACATAAAAATATAGAAATGTACAATCACGAATGGTAACCTATTTTCATCTGCATCCATTGTAGCAGAACATATTCATAGCATTAATGGTAGCTGCAAAAAAGAGAAAGAATTTGACTTCCGAGACGCAGTTGATTTTTGTTCTCTCGTAATACATTTCAAAAAGAGGTTATTTGTCAAGAGTTCGTTTTTTTTTTACCGCCTCGAGACTCACTCAAAAAAGTTATCCTGCACCTTCTTCATCAGTTTGCAAACCTGGGGCCGTTTCATAAAGCTGTTCGTAAGTTAAGTGTGACTTTAAGAACGACTGGTGATCCTTTCTTACTCGCAAAGAAATCGCTAATAATTACGCCATTTACCACAAGAAAGGATCACCAGTCGTTCTTAAAGTCGCTCTTAACATACGAACAGCTTGATGAAACACCCACCTGGGCCCTGTCTTACAAAGAGTTGCGAATCATCCGATCAGTATTTTTATCTTTTTATTCAAATCAACTTTTTTGGGGTGGACTTGTCCTTTAAATATGCGTATAGCATTGTATGCCTCGTCTCCGACATACAATAGAAACACCTAACGAGCAGGCCCCGTCTTACAAAGAGTTACGATTGATCCGATCATTTGTAATAGGTCCATGATCCGATCAACCTCAACTCTATGGAAATCCGTCAATGTCATAATTAAAAAAAAGGAAGTTTGCGCGATGTCCTTTCTAAACAAAGAGAAGCACATTGACAGTTCAAGAAAACAATGATTGAAAAAAAAAAAGTGATTGTGTGAACATAACATAGCATATCTAGAAAATATTTTAAACAAACGTACATTTTACGTTGACATGGCTGGCTTTCCATAGTTGTGATTGATCAGATCAATCGTAATTCTTTGTAAAATGGGACCCTGGTATCCTGCCATTAAACAATGCCACGACCTGTTGTCACTATAATTTTAAAGGACAAGTCCACCCCAACAAAAACTTGATTTGAATAAAAAGAGAAAAATTCAACAAGCATAACACTGAAAATTTCATTAAAATCGGATGTAAAATAAGAAAGTTATGGCATTTTAAATTTTCGCTTATTTTCAACAAAATAGTTATATGAGCGAGCCAGTTACATCCAAATGAGAGAGCTGATGACATCACTCACTATTTCTTTTGTATTTTATTATATGAAATATTTTTATTTTCTCGTCATTGTCATGTAAAATGAAGTTTCATTCCTCCCTGAACACGTGGAATTCCATTATTTTAACATTCTGTGCTTCAGGCAAGGAGGTCCTAATCGTCAAATTCGTAAAAATTGAAATATTGTATAATTCAAACAATAAAACACAAAAGAAATAGTGAGTGAGTGACATCATCGACTCTCTCATTTGGATATAACTGGCTCGTTCATATAACCATTTTGTTGAAAATAAGCGAAAGTCTGAAATGTCATAACTTTCTTATTTTACATCCGATTTTGATGAAATTTTCAGCATTGTGCTTGCCTGATTTTCCTCTATTTATTCAAATCAACATTTTTCCGAGGTGGACTTGACCTTTAACAAACGCAGTTTTATCTTATAACTTATCTTGAAATTATAGTGATAATGGATTTCTGTGATAGCGGGGTGATATTTCAAGACATGAGGGGGCTTCGCAAAACGACGCAGAACGCATTCAAGGACATAGAAAACCTATCGTCAAATGCCCTTTATGACAATGAGCAACCCAACAGTCTTTGTCGAAAGTTGGTGAATCAAAAAAAGCAGTTTCGTCCTGGATTCTGGACAAACAACAAGTTTTGCAAGTTTTCGTCAGCTCTTCCTGCGCATGATCAAAAGATTCTACGCATGAACAGAGGTAGGTCATTTGTACTAAAGTGACATGGTGGTTTAAAATCTAATGAGATAAGCACCGTCTTTGATGTCTTGATTATCCATATATTCTTCTGAATTGAGGTCTTCATTTACATCCACAAAAAACAACAATGTGTCCAAGAACGACTGGTATTTCATAGTTTGCCAAGTACATTGTGCAACATGCTATGATAATGCATTCAAAGTAGGAATGCAACAAATACCTTCATAAAGTGTTCATTGGTGTGCTATTCTAGTCACCTGGTCTATTCAATTTCTTCATCCTGCTATGTAAGGCAAGCTCAGGTAATATCTTGCTTTGAAATCTGCCTATCTCAATGAAAGAAATGAAAGGTTATTTGACCAAAATTGTCCATGAAGTAACTACGAACTTAAGACGAACAATTTTCGACAAAGACCTACCCGCTGTCCATTGTCATTTGACGGGTACACAAAAAAAACTGTGGTGTTAACCGGTGTACATAGAGGACCACACCAGTTATTTTACAACGGTGTTAAATTGGTGGTGTTAGTTTTACACCTATAGGTGTTATTACAACATCTATGGTTGTTACATTTACACTCTTTGGTGTTATGTTCAATCTCTAGGGTCAGTAGCGGACCGTGACCCGGTGGAGACAAAGCATGGGGGAGCATTGTTCACAAACAATGCAGTGCCCCCCCCCCAAAAATGCTTTGTCTCCGCCGGGTCACGGTCCGCTACTGTCTAGGGTGTTATTTTAACACCTCAGGGTGTGGTCCTCTATTAACACCAATTGGTGTCAGTTTTAACACCACGGTTTTTACAGTGTATTTTCAATACATGTACAGTGTTATAGAATTGTTCTGCGTGGCAGTACGAAAACTGACAAATAATCATCACTGATGACGTTGATAATGACGCATGATATGAACATTTATTATAAGATTAAAATCATCCTGTTTGGGAATCATCTTTTGGCCGTATTTCAACAGGAGATGTTTTTTTATGACAAAGATCAGATACCAACGTACAGGTGACTTGAACATGTTCATGTGACAATTTAAAGAGTGATAAATGCGATCAATATTTAGAATCAATGGCGAGATAATGGTTAACTCTTGACAGCTGACAATTTTCTCTGGCTCTGAGGTTTCGCTTCATTTCTAGGAACTATATATGACACACCGAAGACATATACCTGGGGGCCGTTTCATAAAGCTGTTCGTAAGTTATTAAGAGCGACTTTGAGAACGAGTGGTGAACCTTTATCATGCACTTAACCATTGTCAATGAATATACGATTTCCACAAGAAATTATCACCAGTCGTTCTTAAAGTCGCTCTTAACTTACGAACAGTTTTATGAAACACCCACCTGGTTGGTGTTTCATAAAGCTGTTCGTAAGTTACGCAAGACTTTACGCACGACTGGTGACCTTTTCTTGTACCACGCTATCCCTACGTAGCTCGGTTACGCTTCGTAATTCCGAAGATTCTTTATATGTTCAGTAATTAAAGAAAAATGTATATATAGATATAATTTTCACAGTACAGTTGATATTTTATAGTGATTTATGTACATTATCCAATATGTTAAAAAAAACATTTGCCTATTATGTAATATTGAAAAAAAAATATTTTACCTGTATATACTTTGTTCTTGTTTTGAAATGTGGAAATGAATAAATCAAATCAAATCCTTTACAACGAAGACCTCTTTGTGTGAAAAGCTTTGCATCTGTTCAGTAATTATGTTTGCATCAATATGATTTCTTTTGTTCTCTTTTTCTTTCCTGTAATACATGCATGTACGCATATAAGAATAAGTCAACTATAATTTCTTCATTTCCAAGGGGGATCCACACTTTACAAGCTTTGCTTTTTAGTGGATCCCCTCATTTCCATTTATGCTCTATATTATACTGTTTGTCTGTTTTACGAAGTAAGAATGCCCTTCTTTAAAGTTGTACTTGATTTGTATTGCTTTATATATATATATATATATATATATATATATATATATATATATATATATATATAAATACTTTGTATCATGTTTTGAATGGAAATGAAATAAAAGAATTGAATTGAAAAAAATTGAAATCAAATCAAGATCATGTTCCAGTCGAGCGTAAATTTGTGCATTACTTTACGAACAGCTTTATGAAACACCTGATTTATTTCTGAAAATAATGTTCTAAACATGGAGATAATAGGTCCCTGTTCTAAACATGGATATAATAATCATGTTCTAAATATACCAGCGCGTTTTACACTTTTAAAGTCAACATGAGAGAGACTGAATGAAGGTGAGGATTGAATATTATTCCACGTTCGCACTTGCAGGTAAAAAAACACGTCTCTCTCTCTATTCATACTATAGACATGATAGATGGCCTTTTAGATCGAACCAAATGAATACGATTGTTGTTTTACATCTCGGGCGGGGGGGTGTAATTGCAATCAATTGCAAGATACGCAATTGACTGCGATACCTTATACTTAATTTATAAAGATTTAAATAGATTACTCAAACGGCTGGACCATAAAACCGAATGATGACATAAAGGTGGGGGGGGGGTGCTAAGGGGAAAATCTAATGGTTAATCTTGTTCCTCCAGCAAAAGACGAAAGTGATTATTTTCTAATAAAATACGCCACAATACAAAATATCTTACCTACACACCTAGAATGTCTTCAATCACACCAATTTTACGTTCTTTTCACTGGTTGCCTGTTAACAAAAGAGTTCATTTTAAGCTCATGTTACTTGTCCATCGAGCCATTCATGGGATGTCGCCACAATATATTAAAGATATGCTACAATATTTTGTGAAAACAGTCGTCATGAATATTTATTAGGTGAGCAGATGATGTCATATCTCCACTTTCCGTTTTCTTATGTTATTACAAAAAAATTATATTTTTTTCATTATTTCATACTTGTGTGAATGATATGTTTCCCTTATATTGAAATAAGTTGCAGCAATAAATATCTAATGCACTAAATCAGTTGTCAATACAATTTTTCTAGTTCTTGGAGGAAAAATTTTGAATAAACCTACTTTTATAAAATAAAATAGAAAACAACAAGTGGGGATGTGACATCATCAGCCCACCTAATGAATATTCATGACGAATGTTTTCACAAAATATTGCTAAATTTCAAATTCAATAACTTTATATCTGTTATCCGATTTTGATGAAATTTTCGGCATTTTGCTCAGTGAATTCTACCCTATTTATTGAACTATAAATACTTTCAGCCCGGATCATCCATTTAACCTGAAATAGCTTCTTTGCGTGATCCCCCAAATCCCTGGATAGCTAAACCACAAATGGAAGATTTAAATGTCAAATTTTCCATTTCCAAACCGCAGATATCCAACCACCGGGTATCCGGGCCAATTTGACCCGACCCATAAGCAGATTCCATCCAGTTTACCGTGTCTTAGCTAATTGATTCATTAGTATGCGGTGAGGGAAATAATAACTGTCCACTTTGTTATAGGAAAAAATCAATGAGCTGCCAAATTGTTCATTTTAATTGTTTTGTACCTTCAAATTATCCGAATTTAACAAGCCACCACCGCAGGCGCCAGAAAGCGATTTGGCAGGGGCCGCAGAACGGTTTTTAAAGTGTGTGTATTATGCACAAAGAAACGTTCAAAAGAAAAAAAGAAAACATCTCATTTTAACTATGTTATAAGAGGCCAGTTGATTTGAATATGTACTGAATATGCTTTAGGGTTGTTGAATATGGAAAATTGTTAACCATAATTTGTCAAGTATCTGACCTAAGTATTTTCAATGTTTCTTAACTACTAGTATTATCTGTAAAGGGCCCACTATATTTTTTATTTGTTTATCTTATTAATTTGTAACTTTGTGCTTCACAGTAATTGTCCATAAAAGTGTTTGTAAAATGAGAATGACCCAATATGTGTGGATTTTGATCAATAAATTTTGAAAATTGCATCGGGGGGGGGGGGGTGGCGATGAACACATGGCCTTTTTCTAGGGGGAGGGGGCTTTTAAAAAATTCCTTGACCAAAATCACCTTCATTTTGTAGCGAATCATTTTTTTGTGTGTGTTTGTCAAATTCAAACCAGCACCCATTTAAAAATAATCTTTCTCATGTCGCTGTACTGCAAAAACTCCGGTGTTGACTGAACACATGGCCCCGGAAGACGGGATGCTGGGGGTGCTCTATCACCCCCCCCCGATCTACCTGGAAGTGCTGCGTGTATAGGCAGCACCCCTTGAAAACCTTACAGGTATGTTAAATAACATGGGTTTAACCAAAATTACCTTCATTTTGTAGTGAAACTTTTTATATTCATTTATTATCATTATTATTATTATTTTATTTTTTAATTTAATTTTTTTTTTTTTTGGGGGGGGCTTGTTTCCAGCACCAATATCACTTTCATTTTGTAGCGAAATCTTTTTTTTTGGGGGGGGGAGGGGGGCTTGTAAAAATTTTCTTCGACCAAAATCACCATTTCGTAGCGAATTTTTATTTTTATTAATTTTTTTGCTCGTCAAATTTAAACCAGCATCCCTTTAAAAATGGTTCACAGGGCCATGTACTGCAAAAACCCCGGTGTTGATTAACAACAAGCCCAGGATCTATGATTATGTCCACACCAGAGAATTATTGAACAAAAAAACCGATATATAGCAAGTGCTTCATAACAATAATTGGAATATATTTTAGAAATGTCAGTTTCTTTTCGTTTCTTTTTTTTTTAGAGAGGGGGGGTGGGCATTTTTATTGAGTTTGAGAGTTGCGCTATAGTCACACAAAAGAAACCAACTCTAAACCGACCGATGATATGTCATTGGAAACAACATAGTAGCGTTGGTCTGTCTGGGGCCCCGTTTTCACAAGACTCGTTATAATAACAAATATGCCAGAACAGTTTAAAGCTACTGAAATCTTTCAATTTGATTGGCTAATAATGAGCCAAAAAAAATTGAGGGGTCGAGATAGAGCGTATCGGGCGAAATATGTTCTAAAATTGCGAACGAGCGGAGAGAGCGGGCCAAAATTTTCAAATTTTTACACGAAAAGTCAATTCTGCGATAAATTTTGACATGATATTCAGAAATCATATTTAATCCTTCTCTCTTTCCTTTTCTCATTTTTTCTCGGTCGTGAAACTTTTGAGGGGCAAACGCCACTTGGCTGATAATTAACTTGTTATAGAAATTTTGATTTTGTTATTTTATATCCAAGTCTCTATAAAACGGAATCCTAGAGTTGGGATCGCGGGTATTACTTGTTATTATATTCAATTCAGCAATATTTAATTTCATTCTACTTTGTCTTCTGATAAATTCAATACAGTCATGTCTGTCAAATTAGTCCTATATAATCTCAACAGGAAATAATTGGACACTCATAAAGATTGGAAACGTCTAAGCAAAATGTCTTGTCATTCTTCGATCTCGCAATCATCCTCTGGTCGGTCTTAGTTCTCCGTTTTATAGACACCCATCTGGTCAGTACACAGCATGCTGTGTACTGACTGCAAAAACTCCGGTGTTGATTTAACACCAGTCCGGAATCTATGTCCACACCAGAGAAGTATTGAAACAATACCAGTTTGGAATCAAACCGATGCTGTTTTAATACTAATTTGTGTTGTATAAACACCTATCTGGTGTTTGACCAAAACGAAACTGGTGTTGTTTAACACTTCTCTGGTGTGGACAAAGATTCTAGGCTGGTGTTTAAGCAACACCGGAGTTTTTGCAGTGTAATAATGATTTTCGGATGCATTTTTCATGTCCTCTTTTCACAACGAAAGGCAGACACAGGTTACAAATGGGACCTTGCACCTCCGATTTTTAATAGTCAAATGAATGTTAACCAATACCTTGAAAATGATTACTCAACTATGAGTTGACACTTAATATAAATCGCATCATTACTTCATGTCTTTCACTTAGCGTTTAATGAAGACGATTCGACGTTGATTAATTGTAATGAAAACATTGATTTATCAAGTTAATCTATCATCAAGCATGTCTATTATTGAAAGGGATGTCTACAAAAACAAGGGGACACCCAGACACTTATCGTGACATTGCGTTTTAATAGGAACAGGTGGGTAGACTCCAATATAATGTTATCTCGAAATACATTATTAGTAATTGGCGCTAAGCCGCAGGAATATCCTTCAAGCCAGGTTACACTTCGAATTCCGAAGGTTCGTAATTCCGAAACACGTAAATTGCCTTTACCTCGATGTTAGTTAATCCGAAAACGTAAAAGGGTTCGTTAATCCGAACATTTGTGGCGTTATTCCGAAGGTTCGTTATTCCGAAGGCTCGATAATCCGAAAACGAAATAAGGTTCGATGTTCCGAAGGTTCGTTAGTCCGAAAACAAAATAAGATGCGTTAATCATTTTGTTTTCGGACTAACGAACCTTCGGAAATACGAACCTTCGAACTAACGAACCTTCGGAATAACAAACCTTCGGAATATCTGAACCTTCGGAATAACAAAGCTTCAGAATTACCGATGTATGCGTCAAGCCGTTATTTCACACTCCTATCAGTAATCAATGCAACTTAAAGGACAAGTCTACCCCAGAAAAGGTTGATGTGAATAAAAGGAGAAAAATCCAACAAGCATAACACTGAAAATTTCATCAAAATTGGATGTAAAATAAGAAAGTTATGACATTTTTAACTTTCGCTTAAGTTCACAAAACAGTTATGCACATCCTGGCTGGGATGCAAATGAGGAGACTATGACGTCATCCACTCACTATTTCTTTTGTATTTTATTATAGGAAATATGAAATATTCAAATTTTCTCCTAATTATCAAGTGATGCAACGATTAATTCCTCCCTGAACATGTGGAATGAGCATTCTTTAATACTATATTGTCCTGTCAAGTTGGTCCTTATTTTCAAATCTATGAAATATGAAATATTGTATAATTCAAACAATAAAAATAAAAGAAATAGTGAGTGATGGACATCATCGGCTGACTCACCTAGTTGTGCATATCACTGTTTTGTGAAAATTAAGCAAAATTTGAAAATGTCATAACTTTCTTATTTTACATCAGATTTTGGTGAAAATTCAGCACTATGCCAGTTTGATTTTTCTCTATTAATTTAAGTCAGCATTTTCCTGGGTGGACCTGACTTTTAATGTGTACTAAAAACATTGTCAGCGTTTGAAATTGTATTGTATGAGTATAAACCAAAAGATGTCTGCCCCCTAAATGGGAAAATTGTCGATTAGATTTATATGGAGTAGTTTGTCTCGATCCCCATAGATCATGAACATCCTGAAGCTCTATGGAAGTTTTAAAAGAATATAAACATGTATTTATAACATAAAGTTGTTATAATGTTATTAGATCCATTTGTTTTTGTATTTGTTTTTTCATCCAAAAACACAAATCCTGTTCATTTTCAACCAGCTCAGCTCGATTTATGGGCCCCGTTGCATAAAAATCCTTATTCTCGCAATGCTAACTGCCACGGTAACAAATGCTCTATAGCCATTCACAATGATTTCATTGAAGTTACCATAATCGATGAAAGCATTTTCAGCAGAATAAACCAATATATCCATTAATTCTCACTTTCTCTTGGAAATGAACGGTTACGGGATAATTTGGGTGTTGTTATTGTATGATAACAGGTTTGTTCTTGTTGTATTTATGATATAAATACGCTCTTTTGATGACCCCTTGCTCATTGAAAATATCAGCCCAAAAAGCTACACAAGCACACACTGCGAAAACTCTGGTGTTGATTTAACACCAGCCCGGAATCCATTATGTCCACACCAGAGAAGTGTTAAACAACACCAGTTTGGTTTTGGTCTAACACCAGATAGGTGGTTATACAAGACCAATTAGTTTGAAAACAGCGTCGGTTTGATTCCAAACTGTTGTTGTTACAATACTTCTCTGGTGTGGACATATGTAGATTCTAGAAGGGTGTTAAATCAACACCAAAGTTTTTGCAGTGGAAAGGGAAGGGAATGACGCCAAAATAAAAGTTTTTCTGTGTATGGGGGGGTGATCACCCCCTTGCGATAGATGACCCATTTTCTTCTCTTGGGGGGTAGGGGTGGCAACCATTTTTTTTTAGGTTAACTTGTCAGATTTTTGGGAAGAAAATGTTAACGAGAAATAATTTTTGAAAAAAGTGGAAACCATATAAATCAAATTTGTACGTACTTTCTGTTTTTCTGTTTCTGTTTGTGGTAACTCCCGTAGGAACTCGGCAGGACAGCATTTTTTTTGCTGGTAAACACCAAGCTGGTATATAACCAATTACCTTGGAAACATTTTCCGTCTAGGTTAATCAGTCATAGTGGCTGACGTAATAGACGACAGATATCACTCTTGGGCCTTTTTATCAAAGTGGAGACAATGGCAGAGTTGGGATTCGAACTCACAACCTTGCGATTTTGAGTCCAATGCTCTAACCACTGGACCACACGACCCTTGATGTGTGTGTGTAGTGTGTGTGTGTGGAGGGTGGGTTGAGGAGCGGGGGGGGCGGTAATTAGGGGTCACATGATGTCACATGTGTTCATTAAGTACATGCTCGTGTGAAGCATTTTAACGTCTAGACAATGTCAATCGGGCCTTTCATTTCGGCCCTGGAGGCCATTTTAAGTGAGGTGAATTTGAGGTTACAGATTAATTATCTCATCTTGTCCAGGCACATTTAAAGCCCCCTTTTTAAGAAGGTGATGATAGAAGTCGAGAATGTTATGATCAAAACAACTTTCATTACACAGCTGTAAATGGTTTTGATTAATAAGAAAAAAGGCAAGGGGATAAAGGAGAATGGTATTTTCTTGAATGACATCATTTTGTGTTTTCCACTCCATTTTTTAAAACAGACTCTTTGGTGTTTTTTTAGATATTTGTTTATTTCATGTCAAGAATATATTCCAATATACCAAAATGCATTTTAATATTATTAGTATTCTCCTTTTTTATCCAAAAAGATCTTTTAAAATTTGTTTGGGGTTGTTTAAGTATAGTCTAATAGCTTTGATTTTGGTAAGTTTTGGGTAGATAAAAATGCATTGTAGTAAGACTCAAGTACCGTATTATGTCAACCATTCTGGGAACTATTAATCATAGTAAAATAATCAAATTATTATCACACGGCATGAAATGAGTTTCGGGGTGCTGCATTGCGTCCAGTGACGTATTATGTAGGGGTTGGTACCCGGGGCAGACAATGAATTTGCCCCCCCCCCCGCGACTTAAATATATCGATTGATGATGATTAGCGATTATTTGGGGGGACAAATATTTGTTGCTATATACCCTGGAACAACAAATGATAAAAATGAAATATCAATCCTACTCTAAATGCAATTAATAAGGAGCTATGTAGTTAAGGTATTTCTTATGATATTATTGTAATATTCTGTATACTTTCTTCATATCTCCCATATATATATCGTCCCTTGCAATTTGAATTGTCCCAAACACATTTTAGGACATAATTATGAAAAAGTGCGTTTTATCGAATTTACGGTACATGATTTGAAAAAGTAGACAGTTTCTTCCTCCATGTTAAAGGCCACAACAGAAAAGTTGATTTACCAAAAATCTATTATTCGTTATAACTGGGAAATTATGGCAAGTGGAGGCTATACCATTAAGTTTATTTTGTTATCAGTTGAACACCTTCTGTTTCATTTCTTTCTGCTTCATGCCATTTGAATCTAACATCCCGACCTATATCAGCCGCAACCTGCTTCACCAGCCGTGCATTTACCTGTTTGCTTTGCCTACGTGCGTAACATGTTAACACCCAGGGGGGCATAGTCAACCCCCTTCCCAGTTTCCCTCCGACCAATTTTCCAATTTCATGGTTTGTGGCAAGGGCTCCGCTGGGTTATTTTGCCAAATCAAGGAGCCAGAAATAGTGGCAATTGTAACCTTTGATTTAGAAATGTGTCAGTATGTGTCAACCTTCCTCGCCTCTGGCGCAGTGACCCCTTAAAACACTTTCGTTAAGTTTTAGGACAACCCTTCTCCTTACCAAACCCATTCCCCCTTTCCATTAAAACACAAACTTTGTTCTTCCTTCGGTTGTAGCTAGGACAGTCCTTCTCTTTGCTTAACCCACCCATTCCCTTGAACACTTATTTTTTCTTCTTTATTTTTTAGGAAAGTCCTTCTCTTTGCTAAGTCCATTTCCTCCTTTTCTTTATTTTTTCTTTTCCTTTCCTTTGCATGGTTACTTCTATCTTGAAAAGTATGCACCTGTAAATCTATCTTTCTATCTATCATTCCCTTTTTTCTTTCTTTCTATTTATCTTCCTTATTTGTTTTTCTTTCTTTCTCTTTCCTTCTTTCTTTCTTTCCATCTATCTATCTATCTATCTATCTGTCTGTCTGTCTGTCTGTCTGTCTATCTATTTATCTATCTATCTATCTATCTGTCTGTCTATAAATCCTGATATTTATCAATCTATCCATCTAACCTATCTATCTGCCAAATCTTACGTCTATCTATCTTATCTAGCTAACTACCAAGCTTTAGCTAGTGAGTTATCTACCCATCGAGAGTACTATCAGTACATGTCAACTTCCCTGCCGATGGCGCACCGACGTGTACATCGAAACAAGAAATTGCACAGGTCTTCCTTGCATTTGGCTTATACCTTAGCTCATATAGATTTACTTTATTTTTTCAATTCTTTATTCCATTTCCATTCAAAACATAATGCAAAGTAATATAAATCAAGTACAATTTTATAGGGCATTCTTACTTCGTAAAACAAAAAACAAACTGTATAATGATGAGCATGAATGGAAATGAGGGGGTCCACTAACATACCCCCCCACTAAAAGCAAAGCTTGTAAAGTATGGATCTCTCTTGGAAATGAAGAAAATATTGTCAAATTATTCATATATGCGTACATAGGGGGAAAAGAGAATGGACGTCAAGGTCGGAATCATATTATTATACCGACCAAATGCAAAGCTACTCACATAAAGTTTACTTTAAATTTAACTTAATTTACTTAAAATTTACTTTAGCACCCTCATAAAAAATTGTTTCAAGGGCCCTGATATCTAATTCATGTTCGTAGATCTATGTCAGAAGGCTATAGGGTTGCATCAGATGGGGACGCTTGACAAGACAGATATCCCTGGACGATCTGAGGAAGATACGGAAATAGTTGGTCGCTAAATCACATTATCATCATCCAATTCGCATGGTAAAGTTCAAGGGGCGGCGAATGTTAGCTGATGGCGACTCAAGAGGCCTGGGTGACGACTCTAAGCCAAATTTAGAGATTCTTCTGATGAGTTGAGGGCATTACCCTTTAAATTTATTGATATCAAGTTGATGTGCATCGATATAGGTGGCATTCCGTGAATCCCTTTAAACCAACTTTAGGGAGTTGCAAGATTTGAGATGAATCATTGTGGCAATTTTACAATAAAATTGATAGATCAATTTTATCGGTAGCAAATCAGTTAACTCTCCTTTTTTGCAAGAAGCGGATTACTATTGTAATTGAATGAATATTTTTTAATTAGTAACTGCTACACATCTGTTTAGGCAAGCGTCGTTTTTAGTAAGTAGTATAAGCAATTGGAGTAACCAAAGCGCAGTAGAGTATATTTACACTATGGCTGCGCTGGACAAATTTATCATTATATTGTTATTGTATACTGAATATCATAACTTTATTAACCATCACCAGCACCATCATTGGAACACTGTCGTCCAAAGAGCCTAAATTTTCACGTTTGCCTCGGAAATATCGACCTTTCGATAAAGTCGATCACTTCGATGCCTGTAAAGCATACGTTGTTTGAACATTTAAACATATTATTACCCCCCCTCCCATGCTTGGACAGAAATCCCGACTACAGCCCCCAGTCGGATGATTACAAGATATTTTTTTTATTGTAACTTCGCCACAAAATGACGACTTCCAAGATATTCTTAATTTTGATTGGTTGTTAAAGGGATGCTCCGGGCTGAATATATCTATATCTTAATAAATATAGTAAACTTCACAAAGCAGAATGCTGAACATTTCACCAAAATCGGATAACAAATAACGAAATTATTGAATTTCGAAGATTTGCATTATTCCGGTGAAACAGTTCTAGGCATGTCTTCACGAATATTCATTAGATGGGCTGATGATATCATATGCCCACTAGTTCTTTTGTATTTTATTATATGAAATTAGGTTTATTCAAATTTTTTCTACCAAGAACGAAAACTATTGGATTGACAACTGATTTAATGCACTTGTTGCAACTTATTTCATTATAATGGAGACACGTCATTTACACATTTATGGAAAAAATGAAACAATTATGATTTCATATAATAACATGAGAAAAGTGGGAATGTGACATTCATCATCAGCACGACTAATAAATATTCATGAAGACATGCCTAGAACTGTTTCACCGGAATAATGCAAATCTTTAAAAATACAATAACTTCTTTATTTGTCATCCGATTTAAATGAAATTTACAGCATTTTTCTCTGTGAATTTTACTCTATTTATTTAGCTATATAGTTTAGCCCGGAGTATCCCTTTAAGCATTGTTACCATGAAACATACCAATGGACTGCACATTGACTAAATGGAGGCATATTTTGGGAGGGGGTGGGGTGGTTATCAGAAATGAATTCCACAATATAAAGTTTTCATCACTTTCTTACTGATTCAGATTCCTGAGCGGAAACTAATGTAAGGATGATGATACTAATGTCCTTGTACTTCATGAACACTGCAGAATGATCCAAATGTACTTTCAATTTCTTGGATGAATCTGATGTATTTGACATAGTTAGCTTACTTTTATTTTCGATGAATATTTTGTAATAAAGTAAATGGTTTCTTTTTATAAATTCATAAACATATTTAATTCAATTGATAATTATAGATTTCCTTCAAGATTTATAAAAATACATATCTGATAAATTCGAAATCCGTGAAAGGTGCAACAAAATTGCTATTATTAAAAAAAAATCTTTAACATATAAAGATATCAAGCTCTGAGCCAATTATTGATAGTATTATTATTATTATTCTAATCATCATCATTATCATTTGGCAGATACAATATCCAACATAAAATAAATCATTAAGCAAACACTACAGAAACGAAAATATCTGTTGAAGCAACACAAACACATAATATTTTAGCTAAAGTTCATATAACTACTCTCTTGAGTCGAAATCTCATGAATTTAAGAAAAATTACACGCAATAATTAAATTTCCACAGTTAATCCACCCATTTATTCCATTGAAATGTTATTGATGTAAGAAAAGTCTCAAGCAACACTAAAATTTTCACAGTTAAATCACTCATATATTGAATCAAAATCTTATGGATGTTTTATTGTTTTATTGATATTTTGATTTTTTTATTAGTTAAAGTTTCCAATTTACAAAAGAGTGCCTCCTTATAAAATAAAAAATGACCATGGCTGAGTCATTTTTCTATTAAGGACTATTTGTCCTTATGAAGGGGATTGTTTCATCTCACCTGGCGAATCAGAGCCAATTTTCCCTCATAATATTTTCAATATTTATAGATATTGGACAAGGGCCATAGTCACTGGATATTGTGTGAATATCGTTAATTCCGTCCTGTAATTAGACTGTTGGTCCCAATAGGGGGCAATAGATATGTTTCAAAGGCTATAGCTCAAGGGAGTCGGCCAGATAATGGAAAGATCACTCATTTTTATCACGTGGTTTTCTGTAGCATATATAGGTGTGTGGTCATTGTATCATTACTTAAATTAATATACTTTTATATGTTTCAAACTGTAAATTAATTTGTAGCCTGTGAATAGCCTGCGCATAATTTACATGGAAATGAGTAAGTGGAAGTTGAATCTCAATATTCAGCTATACTGACATTCCGCTGTTCCTCGACTGTGGGGATCAAAAGTAAATGGAAAGGATAAACAGAGTAATTGGAGGAGATGAGAAAAAAATAAGAGAGGGAAAGTTGGCAAACACATCATGAGAAATAATTCGTAATTCTATCCGAGTTTAGAAGTACTTTTTTTCCTTTATTTTTTTAACCATGCAGGTCATCTGTTTCTCGCTTGCCTTGTTTTTGCAATCCCCACGACCACGCGGAACATTACAGCAAGCACTACTAATCTAAACTTGCCTGACGTATAATTATTCAGATTGATTACATATCGTTTAATCTACCCTTTTTACACAAAATAACCTGTTAGACAGAAAATGTTATCCCGACATAAAGATGCATTTGCTATAAAAAAAAAAGAAAATAAAGTGAAATTATATGAGAAACATATTAGTGAATAATTTGCAGAAATCGAATAAAGAAGTTATGAAGTTTTGCCAATTTTGATATTGGGTTATCTCTATACGAGCGAACCACCTCAATCAATTCCATGAATTGACATTTTTTAATGAAATTTGACAAATATTCAGCTTGTACGTTCCATGCAAAGTCAGACACGTTATTTCATTTAGTAATAATGGATAATTTATGGAATTTTTATGCACGACAAATGAAGGAGCCGATTGCACGTGACATGACCTACCACAGTAGTAGATCAATTATTATACCTATCAGAAAACAGTTGCTATTTATTCTGTAATTGATTTTTCCAGAACTTCATTATCATTTACTTTTATCTACTTTGTTCTGCTTATATTAGAAGTAGCTTGGTGCCAGGATTAATTTCCACTTCAATAAGTCATGGTACTATATTAATATGATATAGGAATATCCGGAGAGTGTCAGAAAAATCTGTCGATTAGCTCCTAACCTCGTGATGACCAATGCAATCCTCGATCAGACAAGATATGTAACAGAATCACTGATTGCTTATAATAGGACGAATGAATTCAATATGAAAGTTGATGAGATAATGTTTAATTGAACAGATAAAACTCCGTTTCTTTTGATTTTTTTTACAGGGGACTACTAACATGACTAATCCGGTTATAAATGATTTGAGGAGTGGAGGCCGGCTGAAGCATTTTTTAGTTTTTTCCTTTCCTCCCTTCAAAACCCCTTGGCATGTTAAGGTGGTTGGGTGCAGTACTGGTTGCACTGCAAAAAATAAAAGGTGTTGATCTAACACCAGCCCGATATCGAAAAACATTAGGGAAGTATTGAAACAACACCAGTTTTAAATCAAACTGATGTTGTTTTAACACTGTTTAGTGTTGTTTAATTACCTATCTAGTGTTAGCCTAAATCGGAAGTGGTGCAGTTTCAACACCTCTCTCGTGATTTCCTACACTGTAAAAAATGAAGTGCTAATTTAGCACTTACAGTGCTTGTATAGTGACTGCACTACGACAGCTGATTTTCTAGTTTGAATTTAAACTAGAAAATCAGCACTCGTAGTGCAGTCACTATATAAGCACTGTAAGTGCTAAATTAGCACTTCATTTTCTACAGTGTGGGTGCGCGTTTTCTGTGTGTGTGTCTGTGTGTGTGGTTTCGTGTGGGTATGGGCGTGTATGTGATGGGGTTTCAGTTTGTCTCCCCTTCCCTCTCTCATACAACTCCCATTTCACTTTTTCCCTTTCTTAACCCCCACCCCTCCACTCTTCTATATAGGCATACTCTCTCTTTATAGTACACAGTTTCCCTTCATTCTCCAGATAATCAACTTCAGACCCTAATAATTTTAAATTCTCTTTTTTATCTTTTGTACTCTTCCTTCCATCGTCTTCGTCAGATTCTTGAAATTCTTCCTATTTTTTCCCCAATAGTCCCCAAACGTTTCCATAGGCCCCGTGTCTCTTTATCTCTTGATTCAAACTGCATGATTTGATGAAATAGGTGCGATAATGTTAAGTGTACCCAGGGTTTTCTATCTCTCATCTCTTCTTATTTTGTCCTCCTCCTCCTTCCGCCCCAAGTACCAAGTTCAACGATACACTAGAATATACGAGGCTGTGATTATAACCTTCTTAAAACTCTCAGATGAAAAATTGCTGATCAAAAGAAACCACAGATTTAAAATCAACTCTATGCACCGAAAATAGACAAAAACCAATTATTACTGGGTAGACGGACTTGGAAAGGTTTCCAGTTGCCCCACTTTTTCTTAATCGTCGGAATTGAATTTCACTTTTGTGGATCGATGATTCATGCGTCATTATACCTAATTAATGTGTGGTTTGCGGAGAGGGCATGACCCATTAACACGAAAAGTATTCGTGTGTTTGCAGATCCGAATGATGCTTGATGGCAAGAGTACGCATGCCATGCAAGTACCCTTGCGCAAATGAAGTAACCTGCGCGGAGGTATACCGACACAAATGTATAAACGTTGCCCTTAAATACCAACTTTCTGGGCAAGTAATCAAAAGCCTTGATAATTCATCATCTCAGATGATTATTTACGCAATTCCCCTTCCCAAATACAAAATTCTGCAAGTATCATTGACACAATAGTAGTACACATAGACCCTTATTCTGTTGTCCGGTTTTATTTAGCTTAGGCCATGGTCTAACTCTGTGCTGAAATTAAGGGAGGCCGAAAATGTCAAAAATATGTTGATATTGAATGTTTCTAATGTTCATTGTGCTCTTTCGTCATTCAATAAACTAACGCAGTTATTATGATTTAATCATATGATTTGTTCTTTCGCCCCGTGACATCACTTGTGAGAGTTGGTATCAAAATTAATCCATTAACCAAACATGATGGCTAAATAATAATAACAATAATCACATGACATGCAATGTGAAATTTCATTGAAGGCGAATTAAATCACCAGAAATTTACTGCCATTTTATGATTGGCATTATTTCGATTGTCTTGACAATCAGTCCTGTATTTTGTTTACTGTCTCTGTATGAGTGACTGACGCGAGATAAGATGTGTGAAGACGATCCCAGTCACCTATCTGATCAAGACATCTATCCGTGAGACTAAACCTCGTCTAATAGCTAAACATACTGATGTAATCGAACCCGCAAAAACCTTCATTAACACGTTCTGGTTAACCAAACTACGTTGAGCAGACTCCCTTGAACCGATATATTACCGACTGGTTGGGATATGTTACTGAAGGTAAACGACGACCAGAATGCCCTTTCCATTCTGCAAATTTTGATGACTTTATTACATCTCTTTAACCACATAAAAGTTGACGTCTCCATTTCAAGAATGTTTTGAACTGTTGCCATAGCTTTGGCAGGTCGAATGGATTGGATGTGTCATTGACGGTAGAAGTGGCTAAGAGAAAGATACACAAAGGAGCGGATCCCATGGCAGACTCTTCCAAGAGGATGGGGAGAGCATCAATCATATGCTCACTAGCTCGTTAATATTAAGTAAATGAATAATATCGTTAGTGACTGCTGATAGGCAACTGTCAAATGTATTTCTTTGACAATTTACCTGTTGCCATGCAGCGTCAACTGTCATAAAAAAATAACTCTCCGAGCTTGAGTGAATGCTCGATTGGCGAACCAATGGTAGCTTCTGCGGTCTTTAACCGCTCGTGGGCTATTCGGAATGGCGTTACCCCTTTCGGCATAATTCGACTCACATCACATGAATGTCCGGTGCTCTTTCGTCATGATGTTATGCGCACGCGTATTGAGGGGATGCATCCCACGTTGTCTCGATCAAGCGCTATCACGGGAACTCTTTATCTTAACACTGCATGGTAGAATATAATCGACTAATAACTGGAAGTTTGATTCATGCTTTCAAGAATTTAAGTGATGTATTTATATGTCTCAGAATTAAAAAAAATCTAAAAATATCTTAGAAAAAGACTAAAAGCATAATAGATAGCAAAGAGAAAGAGAGAGAGAGAAAGAAGTGAAAAGTAATCATCAGTAATCAGCATTAATAATGGGCATGCGCGATTGCTGGTTATTAGAGAACAATGTCAATGGACATGAACTTTCTAACAGACGTCGCAACTCTGTTAAAGAAGTTGTTCCGATCTTCTAAAGTATTACCCCCTAAAGACCTACAATGACCTACAGATACATATGTATATAATTCGTTGGGAGTTTCCCAAGTAAGTAAGGGTCATTGCAATTGCAATGCCAAGAGGACTTATTTGATAGGCTTACCACCTTCAGTTTAAAGATTAACTAGTTTGGTTCCCGCCCAAATCTTCGGATGACCATACCCTGTAAACAATGCCCGATGCAATGCCATTCGTACTCTTATCCTTGGTTTAGGGTGTGATATCTGTCTATTGTTAAAATCATCAGGATTTATTTCATGGGGGGGGGGTAAATTCTTGGGTTTATTTTCATTTGGTCCAATGCCAATTCGTCTACTATCATTTGGTTTAGCATCAGTTCGTCAAATATCCACAATGGTCTATACACTAAATCTAATCCGGCCTATTTCAACCTCAATATTATGTCATTTGATCACTCTTATATGTTTTTTATATTCTTATTGTCTTATATCCCATTACTTATGATAGACGCAGTATTATGTATTTATATTTTTATATTTAAGATTGCTCTAATGTTTGATGCTTATCATTTTAATGGTTGTAGATAAATAATGATGTGATTGGGGGAGGTATTGTGGGGTTGGCTTAAAGTGACCAAGTCACGCGTATGACCATCGTATTTTGCGATTCTAAATATCTTCATTTATTTTTTACCATTAGTGTTCTGACCTGTATGGGGTTGGGAGGTTTGGGGAGGAAGACCTGTGGGTTGTGGCTATTAAGTTAGCTTTTTCCATACGCAGGCAGCCTCTCCAACTCTCATCCAGGTCTTATTTTCTCTATCATGTACAAGTTTGATTGATCTTGTCTCTGATCTGTTTGTATTCTTTGTTTTTTTTTGAAATGCTAAATAAAATAATAATATTAATAATGATATAATTGCCATTTCATCCACTCACTATTTCTTCTAATAACCAGTTGATCCAATAGCCATTTAGTCTAATTTGGTCTAATTAGACTAAGTGTTAAATGGACAAAATTAATGAACAAAAACAAATATTAGACCAACTGGTTATGAGATGAAATGGTTATAGATGGACTGGGGATTAGACGAAGTAATGATTGGACCAAGTGGTTATTGGACCAAAGTGTTGTTAGATGAAATGTTGATGGACGGAATGGCATTAGACTAAAAGAAGGTAGACCATGTGGTGAGTGGACGAATTGCCGATTTATCATTTCTTGCAGCTAATTCATGCGAACAAAATTGCAAGCATTGTCACGCAAAAATAAACAATGCATACTACTTTTTTTAATCTCTGAAGCCTGTAGCAAACGTCACCAAGAACATTGATACCTTTCAATCAATGGTCGTCTAGTTTTTTTACAAATCTGGGGTAGTATTCTGAAAATCGTCTATAATTTACTTGTAACTTTTTTTTAAAGTCAGCAAGATAACAGCTCGCCAAAATTCTCTTAAATCGGTATTCTGAAAATTGTCTTATCTCTCTTAGGACGTCCCTTATTTTATCTCTGACACGCCCAATATTTAATCATCAACCAATCATTAAGCTTGTTATATGCTTAAGTCAACCAATAGAAGCGCCTCTTCTGATAAATGATGAAGCGCAATTTATCTTTTCTGAATTACTTAGTAAAAGAAAAATGTGCTTATTGTGTTAAATAACAAACGAAATGTAATACCACCACTTCTGATCGAGAACTTGAAATAAGAAAAAAATAATTAAGGCTAAAATCATCATGACTACCTTTCCGTTCTTTAGTTGGATTAGCATTGAATAATTAATATGGTTTGATCAAAAGACAATGGCGATCATTTAACGTGAGTTGTATAAAGATCAAAGATAATTTCACATTGTGACCAATGTGTATATTAAACGTGCATACGCTTAAATCATCTAATACGACAAGAGGAGGGAGCAAGAAGGATGTCTCTGAATGAGTTTAGTTCTGTCAATATCATATAGCCTCATCAGAAAAGACAATTACTAAATTTCTTTTGACAGTCAAGGCTTTCTTTCTACCTTGGTAAAAACAAAAGAAATCCAACAAAAATGACCTATCACTCGAGACGGCATTGTGATAGGCTAGGGCTATACGATGACATTTCCTTCACAAACTTTTGTGAAAGGTATGAATCATCGCTATACCGAAGAAGGCAAGCCTATATTCTCTCTTCCTGAAAGATTTGCAAAATATGCCTCTCATTTTAAGAGGATATCTCTAGCTCGGAGCAATAATTAAAAAAAGATTATGAGAAAAGGTTGGTTTACCATCTCTTTACAAATATACGTGTATAGCATCTAAGCTTTGTTTCGTTTGACATTTTATTGCAATATTTCTTGGAATACGCTTGCCTTGTCACCTAATAGGGTCAATTTATTTGAGGGTATAAGTACATCCTATTACTTTTCATTTAAAATGCATATATTTTGAAAGAGGTTGTAACTGAAGTAAACATGTAATTTTTAGAGGGGGCCGGAAGAATAAAAAGCTATATTGCGTTGCCTCATTGACGTCACTCAGAAGAATACAAGCAGTGAAACGGGAACTTTAAGACAACATCATCAGCACAAACCTCACTGAGTGAGGGGCATGGTGGTCTAGTGGTTCTGACTTTTCTTTTAATCAGAAAGTTGTAGGCTGGAATCGAAACAATAAATTCATTCATATTGTGCTGAAAATAAGGTGAAATAAATAGATAGCCAGCAAGATTATATTTTTTGAATGCACAGCGCTGGAAACGGCAAATTGAGCTATAGCCATTGTAATATGCACCTCCGAATAGATTATCTAAATAGATGGTGCGAAAATAAATGCTTATAATTATACAATGTTTGTATGCAAATAATTGTATATTGCCAGGATACGTATACGAGCCTCTTTTATTACGTCAAGTACATGTACCTGAGGAAACACAAGTACCATGAATTTCTCTGTGTTTTTAATCCTTGTAAACAGTCGAATTCAGACCAAGTTTTCAATCAGATTCTATCAATTTCAAAGAGTACAAGTCATTTCCCTTTCACGATTGGCTCTATCAAGAAACAATATAAAAACAATGTAGAGGCCTTCGTCAAAAATGAATTGATTTGAAAACAAAAGATCTCTCATCCGTTTAGTTGTCTTTGCCCGCTGTTTGCCAAGGTCGGGACTTGTTTCCTGTTTTTTCTTTTATCTTTTTGTCTTTGACAATCTCTGGGGGGAGGCCTCCAGGCTCATAAATATGAAAAGTCATATTTGAATCAGTGGGGGATTGCAAAAGGAAATGTTAGAGTATCACCAAAGTGATATGTTGTCAAAGAAGATGAAGAAGTTTAGCTAAGGACGGGATAAAGGAATTGCATGAGATGGAGGAGGGCCTCGCGTCTTTTGAAGTGTTCATTGGAAAAAAATAGGCGTTATTTTTTTTCTTTTGTGAAAGTATTTATTAAGAATCATTCATTTCAGAATCAAAGTAATGGTACATTGCAAAATGTTACAATGTCAACAAAACACTGTTCACAAAAGACAAATAATTATCCATAATTCAGAAAATTGCACAAAATAGTTTTTAACTTATTCATACAGGCGATTAATTTTAGTAACAAAAAAATTACATATGAGCCATTAATAAACCAGTATAAATTCACAAAATCATGCTTTAATAGTTATGCAGAAAATTCATTGCTCAACATTAAGGAAACTGAATTTAACAAAACCCTGATATCTATATCTCCAGATATTTGTTAAAACAGCACCAGTTTATAATCAGTGTTGTTTTAACACCGATAAACGTTGTTTAAGCTCCTATCTGGTGTTAGCCCAAAACCAAACCGGTGCAGTTCCAAAACTTGCCGGGGGTCTCAGCTGAAGTAAAATCACAGGATACCTGTATCATGTCCAGCATTTATTGTAATTTATCGATAATGTAAACGCTTTATGAAATATTATTTATTCTATTAATCAATCATAGCAACGTGTCTATAACGAAATCAATGCTCTATGTCGTACGCCTACACTTGCGATTTTCAAATTTTCAAATGTTTGATATATTATCTTAGGGGATCCACGCTCTACAAGCAATGCTTTTTAGTGGATCCCCTCATTTCCATATAAGATTTTGTTAAATCTATTTAACGAACGTTTTGAAACTCGTAATTGATTTGTAATTACTGTTATCAAATTTCAATTGTATTTGTTTATATTTATGATGAATGTTTGATTTGTATTTGTTTATAATGTTGATAATGGAAATGGAAAAATAAACTTGAACTTGAACTCTATGAAATATAAATTAAATTACAAGGGACTAAATTTATAGGCTATTATTGTCACAACATAAATACTAATGTACTTTGTACATCAACTGAATGTCAAGATGAGCAATGTAAATAGTTGAATCTAATTTTGGATATCGCGAACAGGATACTGCTATTATAGGGTGGTGTAATTGATCTTTCATTGTACTTTGTTGTTTAAATTAAGGTGACCAGCGGGAAACCAACATCAATAGCTTGAAATGGGACTAAGCAATTTAACCTGCATTCTAATAGAGGATCAACTTTAAATAATGATTCATATTCTGCTATGTTATAACGAAATTTTTCATGTCATTTTAGAATATTTTTAGCAAACGTTTGTGGATTTATTCATTATAGCGTTGAGAAACGAACATAATTATTAACTCGTATAAAAAAATCAATGCAAATAATGGGACGAAATAAATACAAATTGAGATATGAAAGAAAAAAACAAATTAAAACAATTCATTCTCATATTTGTTTATTCATTTTGTACTTCATTTTGATTGATTAATTAATTCATTCATTCATAAATTCTTTTATTTCTGCATTTGCATTAATTCTTAATTTTGCACATGTAGGATAGTAATAATGACACAATTCTTGTATAGCGTATATCATGTATATTATACTATGTCATAATGTCCTAATGCGCCTCCAAAGGACTAGGATATCCTGGCTTTAGCCCCGCAGCCTTTTACAGCGCGGTGGCATTTCAAGGAATAAATCCCTGTCAGGTACCCATTCATCTCACCTGGGTTGTGTGCGACACAATGTGGATGATTTTTTTGATGAAGGAAATTACGCCATGGCTGGGATTCGAATCCACGACCCTCTGTTTTAAATTCAGAAGACTAATCCACTGGGCCACAACGCTCCACAGGATAACTCAATTTTTACATTTTATGGCCACTTTACTCAATATGCCTGAATATTTTCTTACATTGTAACCTGGAATTGCGTAAGTAAACAGCAGCGATGTTAAAACATTAATGATTTTTATTTCATGATCATAAATTAATATTTGAAAGCCGCATTTACAGACTGTTGTTGGTAATACCTCCGAGCAAGTCGCTCCATTTACACAAGGATACTTGACGTGCGTACTCTTCCGACCAACAGCGTTAGTTCGCATCTATTATTTTACATGTCAAGGGCGTAAACTGGGGGTTTCAGCGGGTGCATGCACCCTCCCCCTGAGGCAAAGGAGTTCCGACACTGGCAAGCAAACGAAAATTTTCCCGCTTTTTTTGCTTTCAACAGCTGATTGTCCAAACTTTAGTTCCAGCTCCCCAAGATGTGCACCACCATAAACTTTAGTTCAACCTCCCAAGGATGTTCATCTCCTCATGATCAAACCAGCCTATGCCCTTGTATTTATTCATTAGTTCATTTTATCTATTTATTTACTTTACATTTACCTCAATATTTACCTATTGAATTATTTAATTAATTATTTTTAGGTTTATTGGTCACAATTTTTTTAAAAGCCTTTTTGCCTATTATCTATTTTCGTTTTTATTGATTGAATGATTTATTGAACAATTTTGTTATGTATTATGTATAAATTTATTCATATTTATCGTTAATATATTCATTTGTAAGTATATTCATTAATTTATTAGGCATTCACTATCTATCAATTTGAATATTTTTTACTTAATTTATTTAAGTACTTTAAAATATTCATAATAAATGTACTCATTTAGGCCTACATTTTGGGATTCTGGGAAATGATATATTTTTTTCTACTTGCTTCCGATTACCACTGGCTAACGTATGCTTAGCCAGGGTCAAATGTTCAACTGGGTGGATCAAAGTAGCCAGAAAATAGGCAACAACAATCGGATGCGTTACATTAAGGTGGCTTTAAAATATTTACCGCGTTTAATCTCTCACGTGTTTCATGTGTATTGGTAGGTGGATTCGCCGAGAAAGGGAGGAGGGGGGGGGGGGGCAATATGAGGTATTAAATATAGGAAATCTTGATGGTCGTAGGGGTGAGTATTACACCTTTGGTAGGTAGATCTTTAACAGGTGTGAGATAAGGCGATATAAAATGAAATAAGATCACAATATAATAAGGCCATTTCGTCCTTCCTGTATTGTGATATAGATTGAACGAGACCGGTCCGTATAGGTCACCAAATAGGTGTAGCTACTTACACTGTAAAAACTGTGATGTTAAAACTGACACCGATTGGTGTTAATAGAGGACCACACCCTGAGGTGTTAAAATTACACCCTCGAGATTAAACATAACACCAAAGAGTGTAAATGTAACAACTAAAGGTGTTGTAATAACACTTATAGGTGTAAAACTAACACATCAATTTAACACTGGTGTAAAAGAACTGGTGTGGTCCTCTATGTACACCGGTTAACACCACAGTTTTTGCTGTGTATAACATGACCCTGCATTGTTATTCATTCCATTCTGTATGTAGATCCCCTTTCGGACATCATTCATCCCCTCGTAATTGTGATAATGCAGTGCATGATGGCACAGTGGTAGAATGCCGCTTAGTGAACGGTAGGTCATGGGTACGAATCCCGGCCGAGTCATTTCAAACACTTACAAATTTAGCGACCTCATGATTTGACGAATTATAATGGAAACGGCAAGTTGGTAGGTTGGAGTTTGATGGCTGAAGTGTTTTGCATTTAAAAATTGATTGCAAATTATTTAACTTGCACAAACTTAAATGTGTTCAGTGGGCCACTGTTCTGTTTTGTATAACGACTTTCAAACAACAGATTTTAACGATGTCGTTTGGGAGGTTTGTTAATTCATTTATCATGTTTATAAAGTTATTCTGTCTACAGTATTTTTTTTAAATCTTCATAGTATTCAATGCCGCTTTGTGAATAGTTATATGGTTAATTAAAAGCGACAATCCTTTAAAAAAATCGTCATTATTTGGTATAGTAATCATTTTTTGTATGATTGTATATACATATATTTAAATAAACAGCAGACAGGAGGCTGAAACCAATCGACCTCACCGAGATGTATAATTTACTGTCATTTATATTCAATCTGGTAAAGAAAAATCATTTCATTTGATATGCTTTGATGAGTAGGCCTATTACTCAATCTAGAAGCAGAAGTGCGTCAGTCAACGAGGATCACTAATTCTTTTGATGCGAATACAAATACTATGATAATAATTTATGAACATAAAATTGCTCTGAATGAACGACGAAACCCAAATTATGAGACAATCAGATTAACATTCTATAATAGATACATATGAATAATAGATACAAGGACATATATGGCCTCATAGAGCTCTTACAGAACAAGAGAAGTGAATTGATAAAACAAAACCACTTCCGCAGTTCGGAGTATTAAGAAAGTCCTGAATTATGCGAGTCGTGTCGCGTTGCGTCGCCACAGTAAGTTTCACGGATCATATTTGCTGTACGCATTCATTGTTTTTCTCAGCATAAAATATCAGCTTGAAGGCTGTCAATTCTGCCCCCTTCTTTGTGTGATCGAAGTTCGTCATAGCTGAAATAAAACAGATCATTGAGGTGGGTTTTCCTTATAATCCATTATCAATTTGAGTGGGGCAATGACGTCTCCCGCCCACACTGTGTAGAGATGTATACGAAAATGGGGGAGGCGCGATAAGGGTGTCTGTTTCTACCGAAGTGACAATTTAGGATCTAAATGTTGTGAATTTGATTCCGTTATCCACTTTGAGGCAAATGCCTTTGTTTGTATCATAAGTGCATGATACATGAAGACATACATAATGGCAGATGAGATTAGGGATCCCTTACAATAATTACAAATGAACAAAGACAAACAAACGAAATACGTAATAAAACCGTAGAAAGAAAAAATGAACACCGCATGAATTATCATGACAGGTATTCGATTTAGATAGGCCATGGGGACAGTTATTTATACGAAAGTCTATACGAATCATCTTCGAAATCACTATATTGTGTATCATTCATGTTAATTTTCTTGTCATATTGTATAATCTTAACTATTTATAACATTAAGAAATTATATATCTTAATGCATCGATTTTCTATTGCATCCACCTGCAATATTTTCAAAAATGTAAAGCAGTCTTTCACATCATAAGTTTTGAGAAAATCCTTAGGCCAGTTTCGTTTTCACGCCAATGTTAAATACTTCAGAATTCCTAGCAGGAAATTTTAATTTATTCATCATTTCCTTTCTTTCCTTCGCAGTATCCTGTCAATGGGGACAGCTTTATTAACGAGAACATCATTCTTTATGGTACAGTCATAATGGTGAAACCTGCCCCAGCCCGACCAAATCTATCACGTTATGTCCAATGATATATACTATTGATCGCCTGCATGAGGGTCGGTTTCATGGCTGTGACTGTCGAGTTTCTCTGATTCAAGATCCACACAAAGACGTGGTCTATGTTGGCAGGACTTAGGTCTCACAAGTTTTTGAAGATCTAAACGATAGCTCCTAGATGATAATCTTATTATCGGAAGTTAAATTTCAGGATGTCGTCTGCGCCGAAATTGTTGACGAACACATACCCAAATATTTGCTTGTATCTGTCAAAGACGGGTAGGCTGTCATGTTGTTAACCTCATTTTAATGAAGGCGTCAAGATCGGCGATGCCCGTTATGTTATGTGTCATGTCAATTCTGTTGGTGCTTAAAAACAAGGCAAGAACGATAATTAGCCCAAGTGTTTATTAGATCATGGTAAGCAATGTTTTATTTCTGATTCACCTAAACAAACTCGAACACCACTGACGCATCAAACAAGCGCGCTAGTCTGGGAGACAACATGTCAGCAAAATTTAAGGATGTCGTCTGTCCCGAAACCTGTAAAGAGCAAGATCGTACTAATGTTTTGCTGTTGAAGACAAGAAGGCTGTCGGATTAATTAACCTTATTAATGACGCTGGAAGAACACCGATGCCCGTTACAAGTTGAGTCACTTAGAAGTATCAAGTATCTTGACCATTAAAAAAGCAATTGCGATTATAAAGTACTGCGCCAATTTTCATAAAGACTCATAATTATTTCATTGTCATTTCATTTAATTTTCATTTAGGCCTATTTCATTGTATATTTTTGCCACTGTGGTACTAATGTGGAAACAAGGCTAAGCGGGTAATCAAACACTGGTGATCTCCATATGCATTTTACTTTTGGGAACGCCCCACCCCTTCTCCTCCACGGCTCCTACTTTGTTTCTTTCAAGCAAAAAGCTTCAAATAAATCCAGGTTCGTTTAATTCAATTCAAGTTAAATCTCTTTGGCACAACTATATTGTTAACATAGGTGTGCAATCCTTATATATTACACGTGAGATCATGAGTCGACTTAAGTGGGTTGAAAATGAGCAAATAAGCTAATTCATGAATATGACCTGATGACCACAACTACGTCACATCTTACGTCATTGTCGTGTTCGTCTTTGTCTAGTAGAGAGCATTTTGTGTCATCTTGGGACCTCTTGGTAATTATTATACTGCATATGTGACCACCGACGAGACACTGGTTTGATGTGACAGTTAGGAGTCTTGTTTAGTACAGTTAATTTCCTTATAATAAATTTACCTTCTTGTCATCGACAACAGCATTTGTCTCGTAGAAGACACATAATTGTCATTTTCTTCTTGTCGATGAAGGTAAAGACATGCGACAGTCCTACCAACGAACCCGGCTCCAAACCGACCGATCGTATGTAATTGGTAATAACACAATAGCTTTGATCGGTTTGGAATCGATTTCGTAGATGTGACTGCGCCATTAGGGAGTTATGCACCACGATGCAGGACGCTTTCAAGAACATAGAAAATGCATTGTCAAGTTCCCATCAAGACAATGACTACTCATAATGCTCAAGAAGACTTTTTTTCCCAAAATTGGTGAATCAAAATCAGCAGTTTCGTCGTGGACTCTGGAAAAAAAAACATATATTCAATATTTCGCCAGCTCCGAAACTTAGGACTAACTGCTCTTCCGGTTCACCAATTTTCGACAAAGACCTCCCAGCTGTTCATTGTCATTTGACAGGTATTTTCAATACATTTACTGTGTTCTTGAATTCGTTTTGCGTCGTACGTGGCCTGAAAACTCGGTCATGGTTAAGTATAACCGGCTAGCCCGACTCCAAACCGACCGATGATATGTCCTTGGTAATAAGGTAGTAGCTTTGAACGGTCTGGATTCGGATTCGCCGGTGTGTCTTTGGCATGAGGTATTCATAAAATTCCGCAATGGTGAAGTGTTCTTATTCTTCCACCTCCTCCTCCTCCTCCTTCTTCTTCTTCTTCTTCTTCTTCTTCTTTTTCTTCTCCTTCTTCTTCTTGTTATTATCATTATTCTCCTCCTTCTACTTCTGTCTGCTTCTACTTCTCCTTTGATTACAAGAAATGATGAATCATGAAAAAATCAAGTCATTGACTCATTCTTGTTCATGTTGTCATTTTATAAAATCCACTGCTAAATACAAAGTCTACATTGAGGGTAATTACATTTTCACCTAACCGTCTTTCAATGAGGGTGTTAAATGATATTGGCTTTGGAGATTAATTAGCATGACATGGGTCATGTGATGTAAGGGTTATAAGGCCTGACGTCGCTTACCTTTTACTGTTCTGTTATTGTTGATTTATATTGCAATCTATTTGCATAACAGCTAATCCATGATAAACCCATTCAATTTCCTACGAAAATTTGTCCTTTTTCCAATCTAAAAAACGATGTTTTGCTACTGAAGTACTTTTACATGTTTTAAGAGGGGAAGGACACTCAAAGTCCATGGCCATGGGAACGATTTTTACACACTTATAAAATAGTTGGGCAAAATATGCCCAACTTTTAACCAACCCTGGGAAACGTACTGTCCACACAGCTCTTTGCTAAAATCTGCCCAAATTAGGTAGCAACAACTATCAATTGGGTACAAACTTTGCTCACTTGGGTAATATAATTGCCAAGAATATATATATTTTTACTAGTATACAACAGTGGACTGTATGTTGCCCAACATTTTAAGTGTGCAGGGGGTGCTGATGTAGATTTGACAAGCAAAAATAAAAAGGGTTTTACTACAAACTGTAAGTCATTTAAATATTTGACGAGAAAAAAAAGGGTTCCACTAATTCGACAAACAACAACACCAAAAACAACTAGAAAGGGTTTCACCATAAAGTGTAGGTTATTTTCATTACATTTCTCCATTTTGCCACATCTACCAGAGATTCCGGGGGTGCTGCATACGGAGAATAACACAAACAGCCCCGCAGAAAATCTTGGAAAACCCCCAGCATCCCCCCCCCCCGATTCCAAGGGCCGCGTCAATGTCATTTAAGAAGACTAGTACTTCTGAAATGCATTTTGCGATCACAATTTGTATGTCTTAATCAAACAAAATATTACTCTTGAAAATTATTTTGATCTTAAATAACTTAACTTACTGCCCAATAATATATGATCTACTTTCCTTTTTATTTGAATATGTATCATTTTTAGATGGAACGTGATATTGATGAGCTACTTAATTTTTTTCTACATAGGATACGGCTACTTAACAACGACTTATACTTCCAGTCAGGTGGTTGCAAAAGGCACTATCTGTTCCCTTTGACACGCCCCTTGGGATCAACCTTAATCCACACAAGGCAGATTTAAGACATGAAGGATCTGGAAGAATATAAAACTTCTTTTTATTCCTTATTTTTTCTGAGAACAGGTGTAAATTATTAGCATCTTTATCATCTTTTTATATTAAAGTATTTTTATAGAAGATTTTAATTTCCAGGTAAAATATTCATTTATGCTTGGGAAGAAAGAAAAGAATATTTATTTAATCGATGTCGTATTTAGGGTGTATATAGATCGCAACATCAATGAGAATCGTAGATCTCATTTTATCAGGTGGACAGCTTGACTGATAATGATATTATCAACATGATTTATTTTTCACAATGGTTTAGGGTCCACCTGCTTACTCCCTGTCTCTCTTTCTCTATCTTATAGTTACCAACTTGCGATCACTTTTATTTGAACTTTAGATTCTCCTCACACCTTTTTCCCTTTCTAACCCTATTCCCGCCCTTATCATTGTGTTTTATCAATCACCCATCTAAGATCTTTTATTCCTCCTGCACCGCTCAGTCGTTTTTCATTACACTCTAATAACCGAGGCGCTGCTCGTCCGCTTCGCAGCAGCCAGGCAAAACCAAGTGTCAGAATGTGATCATTAGGACATGGAAGAGGGTTTAAAAATAAAGCTGTGACAGCTTTCGGTAATAATATTAATATCCGCTAACTCTTAGCTCTCTCTCCCCCTCCTACGTTTTGCGATTTTCCCTAGGCGCGCGACTGCTACCACTTCGATATGCCATCATTTTATTGCAGTACAACGGGAGAGCGCGCCTGACAGTCAACAAAAGCGGACACAGCTGCACAGATCGGTCTTTGGCAGAGACCAATGCAAAGCTTACGCTTTTAACTTTCCACCAATCTGCTAACAGACACACACACCGGAGAAGGCGAGATATCGTCTGCACCACTTTTGCACCTGAAAGCGTAACCCAACGCGCATGCGCGAAGTTGTCTGTGTGTTTGCTCCGTTCATTACTCGGGTTTGTTATACGAGTTCATCCATCGGGCGAGTGCTCAAGAGTGAACGAGGGAGAAAGAACGCAGTCGTGATTCGAAGCTTGCATGGAACAGTCGATAGTGTCCGGCTGTAGTTAACTGTGATTTTTTTAAAGGAAAATAGCAAATCCAGGATTGTGGAAATAATGATTGCAGCCTTCCGCTTGGAACTTATTTCTTGGAGCTAATACATTACCCTTATCCTTTGAAACAAACTAGATTACACTGTCATGTAAGTATCAACAATTTATTTTATAATCTCTGTCGTTATTACTCGTATAAAAGCTGTAACCGAACAGTTAACTCCTTGTGATTTTATTTTCAAAGCGTTTTTAGTAAATTGATGAAAATATAAATGGAAGCACTTGTGCCTCTTTTTAAAAGCACTTTTATAACACTAGATAGAGGATACAAAAGTGGGTATATATATATATATAATTTTATTATTATACTTTTATTTTGGAGATCTATAGTGTTACAATTAATTTTTGTTTGTATATACATGTTTGCAGGAGATGTTGAAAAACAGCTTTGCTGATTCGAGTGCTTCTTTCGTATTCTGAATAAATAAATGAATAAAATATTCATTGTTTAAAGTGACTAAATAGCCAAATGACAAAAATAATATTACATTATTTTGTCCTTTTGCCAAGTCCCAAGACTATTCTTATTCATCCACTAACTCCTAATATGCAAATTTATTTTGTCAATTCACACGACACATCTCCTTAAACCCAACCTATATCGATGGAACACCTGTCCGGTATTATCAGTTCACGTATAGAATCGACATTGAATATCAGGGATGATTGCGGGGGAGACTACGGAGCAGAAATAGACATTCAATTTCAATGATAAATTTAGGAGATAACTCTCCCTTCTTCTCTTAACTGAAATCAGATGATGTGTTTTCACCTTTGCTTTGGATGAGTTTTATTTTAGAAGTGCTGTGCTATTTATGATATAACCTTCAATTGCCAAAACAGTAACAGCTAATGTATGCGAACTGTATTTCGTTCATTTTTTAAGGTTACTAAGGCTTATATGGTCATGGTTGTCTATTTGCATATGCCAGTCAAAATGTTTTTCTCGTCTTAAATCTTTTGAATTATTTTCATATTAAAGATAACAAATTCTTGAAATCAATCAATAATATTAAAAAATAGAGAAAGAAAGAAAGAAGAGCAGACTGCTTTCTAGGTCAAACCGATTTTCTTGAAACGCAGACTTTATTTTACCACGTGTATGCCGTATAGACGATAATTCTACCATAGTACCTCCATGTTTCTACCAAAGAATCTCATAAAGAATTCCCGATTCTACAACGAAACACATTCTTTCCAAGTTTCCCAACCGATGAAATGGCATTTGCTCCGTTGAGTTATAGCAGGATTGTAATAGAGTTTCTGGTTCAGAATAATGAAAAGATTTTAATTTGTATTTCAGGCTAGACTTTATTTTTGGCTTTACGTGTAGTAATTGTTGCCAGAGCAAATGTCATGAAACCTTAATTGCAATCGGTATCATTTGTGTAGACATGGTAGATGTCACACCAACATCCCACACCTATCGATACTGCATATAAAGGAAAATATCGCAATCGTTTCTATCGGTTTGGAAGTAGTTTCTCTGATGTGAATGCGGTATTCCATTTGAAAGCAAGTAATCAAGCGTCTACACTGAACAAAAATGAGGTGTTAAAACCGACACCGTGACCAGATGGTGTCCCTAGAGCATGCTCTAATGCGTAAAATACGCCGTGGTGTTACAATTACACCCTCTACAGTAAACATAACAACACCAAACCATATTAAAGTAACAACGAAAGGTGTTACAATAATAACACTCATCGTGTTGAACTTACACTGCCAATTTTACACCGGAGTAAAATGACTGATGACACCGGCTAGCACCACAGTTCTTGCTGTGTCTTGTCCTTCAGGCTATGGACCTATATTGCAGCGAAAGTGAAGAAGTTCACCAAGCGTTATCAAAACCACATTTTTTTTCATGGGGGAAACCCCGAAGATTCATGCGCAGCATCTCAGATATCAGGCAAAGCTTCTCATCGATGTGAGATGATATGGATCGTTGTTTCTTATCACAAGTAAGATCTTACCCGACCCCAAAACTTTGTCCCCTCTCAACTCCGGTTTGAGAGGCAAGTGACTCAACATCTTGGAACAAATCAGTATTATTGGTTTGGATTGGATAACCAAATATTCATTTTCTAAAGAGGTGCGCATTTTTGTTCAACCGGGATGATGATTGTCGGGGGGGGGGGGGGGGGGCTGTCAGAGATCTACGTCAACTGTTTCGCCTTGTCTGGAAGATAAAATCTGCAATTTACGATGGGGCAATGCGATTTCCAATTGTTAATGTAACAGCAGACCATGGATGAAAGTTTGTATATATATTGTTATTGTTGGGGTTACCACGCAGTCATGCTTAGCTTATAGTGGCAACCCCTGCAACCTTCTAACAATCGAAAATGCAATTTTGTTCAATGTTTTGCTTGTCAGTTATACGTATATTATCATTGTATTTTCTTTGTTAATGTTTTTATGAAAAAGGTGTTGCAGAAACCATTAAATGAAAATGAAAAATGAAAAGTGTTAATGACATATAGTTGAGACCAACCCACATATTATTATATGTATTTAAAATGTAGGCAATGATATGAGCGCATTACCAGAACAAATATGACCATGCATCATGTGCATAGTGGCTCCATGGTAAAGCTTTCGCCTCATGAATGGGAGATCTATTGGGATCGATCATTTTGGGAGCTGAATTATTACAAACCGGAACTTCTGCCTTCTTGTCAGGCGCTCCATATAAAGGTAATGGAATGGATAATGTGACAATATCATATCATGTAATATGCAGGACCCAGTGGGCACTTATCTGACCATTTGACTCGTGTGCAAAGAACGACCGCGAGACGTGTATTTCATTATTATTCGAATAAAGCCATCTTAAATAGGAATATGGTCTAGACTGTATGTATACACTCTAAAAAATATTGGGTAAAAGTGCTCCATGAGGGTAATTATGTGTCCAATCAACATTGTGCTTTTCAGCCGGGCATTTGTATTCATCCATTGTGATTAAATTCTTTGCTCATTTTAAAGAAATTGCTGCTTATTTTCTAACCTTACTGGACAATATACTTCCCGCATTGGGTAAAATACTGCCCCAAAATGATTGGACACGTAATAACCCTGTGGTGGTAAACAAGTTACCCAATATTTTTTTACAGTGTAAGAACAGCAGATGCAAAGCACCGTCATGCGTTTCTTAAAGGTAAATGCTAGTTTTGGTAACGATATCAAAATGAGTTCGTACAGAATCCAATGAAATGACCACTAAAGTGTCTGTTTGTATAAATAAAACGCATGTGCCAAAGGATTCTGGAAGAAATTGTGTAATTGCTGAGAAATCAGCAAATAAGCACGGGATTCGGGTAGGGCGTCGGGCCCGACGCCCTAAGCAATAATTATACGTTGTCCCACGTGCGCTTATCTGTGTTGGGGATTTTCGGTGTGAACATTTTTCAGCGTAGATTTCAAGATTTCACAAAGTCCAGTTAATGTAACTGTACCAGATCTAGATCCTCGATGATATACTGGCAATTAAGCCTTGTTTTACAGACTTTCTCATGAAATCAGTGTTAACTGCAACTACTGGAATTTCTCTTAACTTGAAGGTCCTGGAATCGTATTGCGGTCAAATAAGAAAAAAAAATAATGATTTGATTTTCTTTTGCTGAATTAATGAGTGATCCTGGTCACTCTGAAGGCGTTTCCCTACACTTCAGTAACTCTGGTGTGGATTTAACACCAGCCTGGAATCTATGTATGTCCACTCCAGAGAAGTGTTAAACAACACCAGTTTTGTTTTGGTCTAACACCAGATTAAACAACACCAACAAGTATCAAAACAGCATTGGTTTGATTCCTAACTGGCGTTGTTTCAATACTTCTCTGGTGTGGACATAATTATATATATATTCCGAGCTGGTGTTGAATCAACACCGGAGTTTTTGCAGTGTAAATATACTATAGAAAGAGAGAAAGTGACAGAGAAGGGCAGAAAAGTTTAATGTGGTTTCTAAAAGTAACCGAGTTCGCAATGCTTTGATGCTGATTAGACGAGCCATAATCTTTTCGAGCGAGGACATCTTGGAATGTTTTCAGCTCTGTTTGCCTTCCCTGCATCAATCTAAAGGATTATAATTAATTATCATTATAACATTCATTTTTAAAAGAAAGGTACAATATTCACTCCCTCGTCATTTGTAAGGCAAAATGTAAACCTTTCTTTTTAGCCCCGCACTTTTCCTTCCTCTTTTTTAGCCCTACGAATAAAACGCATTAAAACGTTATTTATATTTTTGATATTCGTACATTTCCTGTCTTCACGGTCTTGGAGTGGGTGAAACCTTATTACTTGCCCATAAAGTATGTTTGATAGGGCAAGACCTCGTGCCATTAACCCTCGTGTTGATTTATCGAAATTAATGATTCGGTTTATAAATAGTTATTATTAATGGAAACGTCTCACTTTCATAAATTACGCAGTGATAGCGCTATAGTGCATGTATCATGTGTTGCTTAATTCAATATAAAACATGTCGTCATATAAATAATGGTTAAGTAAATATTTTGTTTTTGTGTGCTGTGCTCTAAATTGTATAACCACCGTTTCAAATTGTCTTTATAAACTCTCTTTTTTTGGAAAATCACGCAGGTATATATTAAATGTAAAATGTGATTTGTCAAAATCGATAGAAATGCTTTATTTCACGATTAAATACCTATTCATAAAACCCTCTCCGTTGCATTGGTAATTTCGATTCTTGTTTACACATCGAATTGTTTCGTTGTATATAACTATTTATTAATATTGGTACATAGAAATTTGCTACCACATCACAATTATGATTAGAAAACATAAAACTTTCATTTATTCAAGAATACCTTTCATAATATACATGCGGAATTCTCCATTTGGCACGATCATTTGACTCTTGATCATTTTTCTATTTCCCTTTCGATTAGCACTTGTGCTATTTTCTTGTCCCATTTACCATCGTATTTTTATAATAGTGTTATGCAATTTGTTTCATCACCTGTAAACATGTGATTATTGTTGGTAAATAATAAAAAAAAACAAGTGCACACCTAGTTACCAATAATGCAAGTAGCATTTCCATTTATTTAAAAGCAGATAAATTAATCAAATGAACACGATACTCGTTTCCCTTATTTCTTTGTTTTACTGCTTCCTTCCTTTCTTTTTAATTTGTGATGTCACTGTTTTCATCTTGACCTAGTTTATTCTTCTCTTTTTTTTTAAAAAAACCCCATAATGTTCTTCGTTATATTTTATAATTTTTTACCCTACTGTACAGTTAATTACCCATGGTTAAAATCACAACTTATTTCCAGAGGGGCTTACCAATACTAGCTTAATTTGCTTTTAGATAAGTCCATCATTTTCATTTTCATACGTTAACTATGACCTCTAAATCTCAATTATTTAGTTATCAAAATGTGTTTACAAAACTGCAACTGAATTATTTACCAATCACTTTTGTATATTATTTGTAACTGAATTATATATTATGACGTTTATTCTGCTTTGTATATTATATATCTATATGTTTGCTGTTGTGTTTATTATTTGGAAATAAAATAAACTGAATTGAAATTGAACTTAAATTTTAAAAAGTGCACGAACCATATATGCATTGTGGTATTATCTATTGATTTAAACATGCCTCTTTTTAATTGTAGGTTCATTTTCATATGATTTCGAGTGTGGTGATAGCTAAATTCGACATGCTCTTATGATTGTAAGCCAGTATTCATATTTCTATTGATCCATAGATTGACGTGAATATATATACGGCGCCTAACGTAATACGCACTTTTCTTATTTGCTAAATACAAAAGATGTATAACACAAACTCTGCAACTAATGAAATTAAACAGAATGAAATTGAATATCAATATGAAAATCATTGGTCAACGTGAAATTCATGGCCATAGCCTTCATCTTCACCATTGTCACTACCGTCCTTATCATCTACATCTTCATCTTTAAACATATTAACAAAATTAATATTACCATTCTGCTTGTATTAATAATGTATTAATGAATTTAATGAGTTTTTAATCCAGGGCTGTCATTTTTCTTCTAGTAATCTGCTTATAACGAAAATCCTTTTCCTGCGAATTGTAAATGTTGAAATTAGTTGGTAGTAGATATTTGTTAAGAATTACATTTATTTCATTAAATCTTTTTCTTTATGATTCATGCAAACAGAGCCCCCAAATTCCAATACATTATGTTTGTTATGTAGTGATAAACGTAATGTTATGAGTGCAGAAGAAAACAATTAATCAAATCATGTCAAATCAAATGAATTCAAACTAACCCTAACCCTATACCTTAATTATGTTTGAATAGGGATTAAAAAATTAAAAATGATGGATGTAAAAACTGAAGTAAGTAAGCCAAGTAGCTAGGTAAAACACAGCCTCTCGTTGAACCTGCCTAACATGTAACTATATCCCGAAACATGATGCATATGATAGATTGTTCGCATTGCTTGTCGAGTGCTGGGGGCGGTTTCGCTCATTTGAAAATACAACCCAAGTCCACGTAGGGCAAATATTTTGTTATCGTTGCACAATAATACACCAATAATGAATTTAAAACGATGATTTATGTCGGACAGTGGTCTGTCTTGTTAACAATATGTATATAAAACTATAATTCCCTTATTTGATAGGCACCCCCCCCCTTGTATTTTTCATGGAGTACACGCGTTGTAGATAGTCCCGGATCAAACCCTTTTTGTAAGTTTATTGTCTAAAGTCTATTTGACTATTTCCCTCAAGAAATGTCTTTGTTAGAACATGCAAGTAGATATTTATTCCGGTTTATGATCTATTATTTTTTTTCATAAATAGAACCTGAAATATCTACTAATCGTTCTCTCTACTCCATATGCATGAATGTTTGTTGAACGCGAGGACCTATTCCGCCAACCCGCGATGTTCAAATACTTGATGAATGAATTACCACTCTCTCAAAGAACGGGCTTTACAGGGGGGGGGGGGTCAATCCTATATAAGGTATGATATAAATTTTATTGCTTTTTTGTAAAGATACCAGCCGTTTTGTGAGATCACTCTTGGATTGCCTGTCCTAGCATCACCCACAAAAGACCCGTGTAAACTCTGGCTAACAGTGAGCAATGTGAACGCGTTCCTAATCGCTATTCAATATGGCGATAATGAGGGTGACGTTACCGCTTGACTTTTCATAATTTCCGACAAACATGAACATTTCAGCCTCGGGCATTTCTAGAGTCAAATCTCACCTTTTTTTCTTGTTCTCTTGATACGTGATATAATGTGTGCGAGGCTAATGCAACGATACATTCTATACACAAGTTAGCATCTTAAAAAAAAAGATTTTTTTAAAGTTTGCCCAAAAGGGGTAAGAAGGGAACGTGCGCATATAATCTGTCCCATATGAGGCCAAATGTATGTTTAATAGGTAGACATGAGCATTGGGTAACGTTTACACAATATGTGGTATAATTTACTCAGCAAACATGCATGTTCCCTTTACCCAATATTGGTTAAACTTTTAAGAGGTAATCGAAAATGATCATTGATGTCACAACATAGCTAGTTTCTGCCGATTACCCCCCCAAAAAAAAAAAAAAACAATGATAATAATAAAATAAAAATGAAAAAAAAAAAGATAATTATAATACATTAAAATAAATAAATAAATAAATTAAATCAAAATTAAAAAAGTAAAGGGGAAGGTAATAGTAAAACGAAAAATGAATTGAAGCATTTATTCGTTTATGTGAAACTTTGACATTCTAAAAGATTTTGAGGAAAATGCATTTCTACTCTATTGTTTTATTTAGGATAAATGCATTTCTTCTGACAATTACAAGGTACGTATTTTTCAGCTAATGTGGTTAATCCGAACAGAATCGATGCAGTTTAAGTAATTTTATAAATGTATTAGGGTGATTCATATATATACTTCAACAATCTCTTTCCACAACTTTTCTGTCGGCATTCTTAATTATACCTCGTAATTTCAAACCTATATCTGTGGCAAAAATGAAACAGAACATTGCCCAGAACATTATGTATGGGGCAGTTTGCACGGTAGGCTAATCCATGAAGAGTGCGCAGTTGCTGGTAGAGGTTCTTTTGAAAGGAATTCTCTGAGGAAAATGTGTCGAAAGACTGAGGAAAATGTCAAGGAAAGATATCCGACATACGAGAACCATTTCCACCGGTTTTTGTCCCTAAGGTTTCCTCGACTGTCAGGGGGGAATGGCCATACATCGGCATCTAACCGTTCTGAAAAAAAGGAGTCGTCATTTACTCCCGTTTATGTTATTTTGAGTAAAACATGCGCCTAGCGTTTGACGTAATTTATTCATTTCTATGATGTATGTTACTGGTGTGTTTGTTTTGATAAATGCATTGATTGTCTCGCTGATCCCGAGAAAAAAAGTTTTAGATGTCTTGCACTAGCATGAATAGGCTTAAACATTGCACAAAGTCGAAATGTGTTTGATTGATATCCACAAGCCACATTATAATGAAAGTTTTTATTTTGTGAATACTTTAAAATATTTTGTTAATGCATTATATTATATAAAAATCAATCACTTAAACCATTTGAAAAATTCTTCCCAATCCTTCCCAGGTGGTAAATATTGCTATGCATTTGTCTTTCTATATTTCTATTGATTTCAGTCAACCCTCTCTTTATTTTTGAACTCTCATTCATCTAAACATGTAAATCATTTAAATGTAACCAAGTCATCACCATGTTTCAAAATCTCATCTACGTGTCCTCGGAGCGTTTCACCAAGTGTTGTGTCAGTGATTTCCACCTCCAGAATACTCTTAGCCATTCAGATGCAAAGATTGCAATACCCTTGGTCCGTTTCATAAAACTTGTTCTGAAAACATATGTACAATAACAGATAAAAGCTACTGAAATCCTTCATTCTGATTGGCTGATAGTTCATCTGTCATAGACAATCACTTCATGAAACTCTTCCCAGACTGTCGAACTTGAATGTAAGTCGAGGCACAGGACGTCGAACCCAATACTCGAGCCGCAGTCACATTGACTAAACCGATTCAAGACCCACCAAATGTATCACGTTATTTCCTATGAGACACCTCCGATCGGTTAGGAATCGGTTTCGTCGGTGTGAATGTAGCCACAAAGCCATCCAATCAATCACTAAATGAACAAATGGAACATTATCCCTTCCCAAAATTTCCAACCCCCTTTCTTCGAAAGTCATTAATTTCTTTCTATTTTGCCAGTCATTGCTCTTAGATCTGATTATCAGTGATGTCAGAAAGAGGAATTATCGTCTCTAAGCAGTATGTTCGAATGTCAGGTTGAAAAACCACTATATCATGGTTGGGTTCGGAAGTGGCGTAGTCTCCCGTGTCTCTGCTTAAGAACGGTGCTTGACTTTGGAAGGTCCGATTAACGGATGACTCAAATACATTAACATAGAAAGGGGTATATACTGGATACGAATCTAAAGAAGTCATACTGCACAGTGTACAATGAAGTTTGCTTAATGTTTTCTTATGAAAACCTATAACCATGATAACAGTGTATAAGGAATTGCAATGTCTTTTGAGATATTTCCTGATTCATGTCATCAGTTATTATAAATTAAAAAAATAATTAGTGTTATCACTCTTGTTCTTAATTTCTATCAAAAGTATAAACATTAAGAGATTGATGATTCCAAATTCTACTACCAAATACTCCTACAACTGCTATTACTACATCTACTACTTTACTGCTGCTGCTCTATACTACTGTAATCTTCCCCCTCCACCTTCTCCTCCAACCTCCTCCTCTCCTTGTTCCCCTACTCACCCTACTCCTTCTTATCCCCTAACTCCTACGATTATTTCTAATTATTATTAGTTAATACTCAATCATTATTCTTTTTTGTGAATTTATTTCATTGCAGATCCTCTATCATCATGCAGTACATGACGTCATCAATGAGCCCTGTGCTCCTGAGTGTCTTTCTTATCCTATGCCAAGTACTTGATCCCACCGCTGCCATCGGTTGTATCCGACCACCGTCCTGCGATACAGACGAGGAAGCAGGCTTTGCCAGTATGCTCTGCGGTCAAAGACGTCTGAACTGTATTCCTCAGGAACAGCACCATGCACGCTTCCTGGACATGCATGGCAATAGGTTAACCAACCTGCTTCAAGATGCCTTCCGACAGTTCTACAACCTTGAGAGACTCGACCTGAGCTCCAACGAGATTGCCTCCATCACTCCTGGGGCATTCTCCGGACTGCACAACCTCACTAGCTTGATCCTGAAAGGGAACAGGATCCAGAGCCTCAGCGCCAGTACTTTCTCGGGTGCAACCAAGTTGGAGACCCTTGATCTGTCCAGGAATAACATATCCACGATCACTGTTGGAGCTTTTAACGGCCTGAGCCAACTCAGGACGCTCTATTTGAACGAGAACCAGTTAGATTGGCTAAGACCTGGTATGCTCCAAGGTCTTCCTAGACTTGCCCTTCTATCCTTCCACAGCAATGGTATGCGTACAATTGATGCAGCTGCCTTCCGAGGACTTACGCACCTTCGTGCTCTTCAACTAAACAACAATAACATCGCCACGATGGACAATGTCTTCAACTCCTTGCCATCACTGTCAACGCTGTGGATTGGTGAAAACCCATGGGAGTGTGACTGTCGAATGGAGTTCCTCAGGAGGCTGTTGGTGCCCAGGCACGCCGGTGCTGCTGGTGTCCTGGATGTACGACACCCTGTGATCTGCACAGGTCCTAGTCTCATGAGGGGACTTGATATGAGATACGTCAACGACCCTCTTCAATGTACCAGACCAATTTTCAAAAGGGTAAGTCTATTACATTATTCTTAGGAGCTGTGTGTCATTTTCACTTCGTTATTCATTGCGCGTTGGGGAAATTTAACGCAACTCATTTCTAATTCATCCAATATGAGATGATATAAATGAAAATGATATGCCTGTATATATATATTCTAAACAAAAAAGTACTTGATGATTACTCTGGATTAATGTAGCGACGATTAAACATTCACACCCATGAGCCAACTTAATGCTGAGTGTAGCTACTTGCCCTCCGGGGTCGAACGTCGATTACCAAAGGCAGTTAGCCAAATTTTCAAGATTGAAAAGAGCTTTAGATTTGCAACGCAGCTTTTGTGACAAGGTTATATTCGGTAAAGAATATAATTATTGCTTGCGACGATCAAGAAGCTACTCCCCGTCTTGCGCATGTGCACAACTGTGTTTTGGTCTGATAAATGTGGAGGGGAAATTAAAGTACGAGTTCACCCCAACAAAAAGTTGATTTAAATAATAAAAAAATCAACAAGCATATCACTGAAAATTTCATCAAAATCGGATGTAAATAATAACAACAACTAATTCCTCCCTGAACACTGCACGCCCTTTTGTTACTACATGACTTCAGAGATTCTCATACATGTACATCGTATATGCCTCAGGCAACGAACTAGCTTTGAAATGAAATCCATGTGCATGGAATTTCTAAATAGAACTTGAACATATCAAAACAAGTAAAGATATTCACTTTACGGTTTATTTGTGGGATGTTTCGTTCTAATTTTGATTATACCGCATTGCGGCCTACTTTTTGAGGGAAAGTTTATGATCTAATTAATCCTTGATGAATTGACATATGTGTCTCCTTAAAATGATTGGAGGGCAAGAGCAAAATTTAAATCCGACATCATCACCAATTAACCACAACGCCTCAGCCAATTACCAACTTCTCTGACAATTAACACCTACTGCTCGTTGTTGGCTAACGGCTATTGCCCGGTGGCAGTGATCTTGTCGGGAAAACCCAAAATTCAAGTTGATGAATTCAAAATTGAGTTATCAATCTTCCCTCTCCGCGAGCTAGCTAGCTGAGATCGTATGCGCGGGAGATTTGTAAACAGACATGGCCGCCGAACGGGGTTATCAGTACTTCCGGGGTCAGGTACTGTTTCCGGTTAGAGCCTGGGGATCGTCCATTTCATTCAACAAGACGGGATGATAATATTTCCAAATACTTTGACGAATGAATGAATGAAATGGATTCCTAACTGACCAAAGTATTTCCAAACAAATTTCCAAGAACTTTGCCCCATATCTTAGGATCTGTAAGATATCTGACCTAAATTTGCGCACCTGAACTTGCAGGATATTGAAACACAGGATGTTTATTTTGCTCGTTTGACTTGGGCACCGCTGCGTGGTCAATTTCACAGTTAATTGCCCCTTTCCGAAACAAATTTCTCTCTATTTCATTTTGGTAATCACAATATTTTCTTACTCGAATTTTAAGACTCTCGCAGTGATACATGTATATCTGAATATAGAGACTTTTCATTAAAAAAAGTCTGAATGTTTAAATTTAAAGTTTATTAATTTGATATTTGAATATCTCTTCATCTAACCTTTATATCACATCAGGAACCGGAAGACTAGTATCGTAGCCAAATTCGATAAGCATTTGAAAATAATCTAATTCATGCCAAAGTGATATAGCAAATGATAAAATACCAAACTAACTACTTAATTACTCGAATTAATGTTCTCATGGAATCAAATAGGTCCATGATGGAATCAAGAATATAATGAGATCACTGCAGATGACCATGCATTGAGATGTTTAAATATTCCAGCTGTAATGTAAAGGTGTAAAACATAAAAGTCAATTACTGATGTGGTTACCGCGGTTGAAATAAAAACAATCCATATTTTTATTGTTCGAAATAGATATGAAATTAAATACTCCTAAAATTTGCTTTTAATTACCCATTTGTTCGTGGGCCCAGCACCGCTGTGCAGCGCCAGACCGACGAGGCTCTATCCCTATAATCGTTGAACGCCAAACGGGGTAGGACTTCCATCTTTTAATGTCTTTTGGTCTGACGCAGCCGAGGTTTGAACCCCCGACCTACCGGTTGTGAGAAGTACGCTCGAAATTAAAAAAATATAAATAGATAAACAAACTACATAAACTGAAAACTTGAAATTTAAAAATCCAATGCAATATTCATTTTCATGATTATAGGCCCTCTGTCAAACCTTATTTAACTTTATAAAAGGGATGCTGCCCTTTATGCAGCAATTAGCTGCATATTGTACCCATTTGGGGGAATGTACCTTTTATAAGAATGGTAGAAATGTGTACCTTTCGAACGCAAGAATCGATGAATCCTAAAATGTGAAAAGTTGTATTTTTATGGTTGGAAACGGGCACTTCAGTGTACAAACTCGAACAAAGGGTATTTTGCACCTCATTTAAGGTGCAAGATGACATCTTGAGGATTCCCGCCACTGTTGCGTTATGGGGTGCACTTGAACGGGTTTTATTGTTATTAATAACAATTAGCATGATGCGGTTTATGATATCAAATATTCATGCAACAATAACAAGTTCAATAGTGAAAGCCACTTTCGGCTTATCCGACAAGTTATGGATCTGAAAGTTTGTAAACAGACATGCGATAAGTCCCTCAGATTTGGGCGGGAAAATTCCAGTGGACGGTATATCCTCCTTTTTTTCATCGCGCTTAAAGAATGATTTCCATCCCAGCTTTTCGTTGATCTTCTTTAAGCACGCGACCTGACAGGCATCAGCTCGAATTTCCAGAGAGGGGCGCGATTAAAATACAGGGCTTCTTGGGCTACACCCCTCTAAACCTGCTAATCACTCCAGAACAGCTAGCACTTAGCCCCATTAAAGGGGCAAATCTTGGTGAACTTAATACCCGATAATCAACATAATATTGAGATAGTCCATGTGTAAGTAAAGGAGATGAAAAATAGGCCTTACTTGGGCTGACAATGGATACAAAATAACGAAGTGATAATGAAAAAAATGCTCGTTTATAGATGAACAATATATATTTTAATATTTTACCAAATTGACATGCGTTAAACTTGATAGATTATATCATTAGTTTTGATAAAGAAAAAAATTAACTTGAAGAAAATATATGTCTTTCGTTGCAAGAAATTAATAAAAGCATTACAGTTATGAACATATTGAGATAATGTGATAATAAATCTTATCTCATCTACTACTTAACCTAAGTGCACCATTATTGTCTCAGTGTACTTTTAAGGGTGCAACTTTGCAACTTTGTCTCTGTGCGTCTACTTAGCATGACTTTCATCTTAGTGAACCCTTAACATAATACATAAGTGCAACTTTGCACTTTTCACACAACGGCTCCTACACAGTGTTGAATTGCTACGGGTGCTAAGTTGGTGATTTTTTTTCTTTAATTAGAGTGTGTTTTGTAAAACCGTGAAAACCGATGGCAAAATACATATACAGTAACCCGTATTCCAATGTCTAACATTTCCCAGAGTATTCGACTAAAAATCAACACACGTGTCTTTCACATATCTCCAGTAATTAATAACAAATCTGACACGTATTGCCTTGGAAAACCTTAAACAGTCTATTTCCATGGCAACCAATAAAATGGGGGGCAGGACGCCAGAGTTATAATTAACATTCTCACGGTGAGGACGAGCTAAATAAAGCGCGCTAATGAAGACAAAGTTGGGACGTGATCGACATAAGAAGAGCATCTGGGACGTTAAGAGGAAGTCACGCTGTTCGTTTGCCTATCTTTGATGAATTTACCTCTACTCGTATTTTGATGAAGGTTTATTTTCACTGAATCCGTCTGCTTTATCCATGCTTATGTTTAGTGATCATGTTTCCAAATGACATTATTTTTTTCAAAGAGCAGAGCATTAAGTGAATTTCGTCATGTTCACACAGATACATGTCCAAACATCTTTTACCAAACCTCAAAAGTGTTGCCCAAATCGTGTAAGTTTTTTTTTCACAACATATGTATTATTATTTTTGTTTCTTTGCAATGGATAGAAGTACTTATTTTTATATATATGGTATACAATTTGTTTTTGTTTGATGGAAGTGAAATAAATAAAATTGAAATTGAAATTGAAATCGAAAAATTGAACTGATATGGCAATCACTGATATTCACAGTTCTGACATATACTATAGTCAGAAATATCTCAGTTCTAGTAGAATATGACTAGAAAATAGTCAAATATGACTAGAATAACATTTGCACCCAGCTGACCCTATTAACTAGTCATTTTTTACTGATTTGTTTTTAGAGTTGATAATCCCTACCTTATATATTCGTTGAGGAGCAATTAAAACTGTGTATATCTGACGATACAGGGAGTTTGTTGTGGTTTCTTGACTCATACCCCCTTTTTGTCCCATCTTTCTCCTCTTCTCCAGGAAAAGTTCGAGTATCTTATTGCGAGAGGACAGGATGTCTCGATGACATGCGACGCCTCGGGCATCCCTTCCCCAGCCTTGTCGTGGGTAAGCCCTAGGGGTGAACCCATCCCCTCGATCACAGTGGGTACAGCCAACATGAACTACGCCCACGCACCCCGCATCAGTGTCCGCAGCGACGGATCCCTCAACATCCGACACGCCCAACACAAGGACGCTGGAAACTACACCTGCTTGGCGCAGAACCCCGGCGGTCAAGCCATGGCCGAGATCCGGGTGACCGTCGTCAATGAAATCCCGAAGCCAACTGTTAGTGCGCCAGGGAAGACGACCCCTGACATGTGGCCGAGGAAACCGACAGGCGGCAATGAACCGGAAGGAGGTTGGCCAAACCAGGAGCGTCCACCTATCGCGTGTATACCTGAAAGATCCCGCGCGTGCGATTCTGCAACAGGTGTTGTCGTAACGGCCATCGTGACATTTCTCACGACCCTGATCACGTGCGTGGTAGTCTTTTACCTCTGGTATCGAAAGCAAACAGCCAAAATCCACTTTGCTTCGGCGCCACTCCCGAACACGCAGAAAGCTCCGAGGAATCAGTCATCGATGAAACCGACACTTCAACGTTTTATCAACGCCATCTCCAACCCCGCGCACCTGTACGCCAAGCCCAAGCCAGCCAAAAACCAGCGCCCGGGCGGATTCAGCTTTCACAAAGCCAGTAACAAAGTGGACGACGCGAGCAGACACATTATAGCTCCGCTGACAGAAAAGCCATCCATCCTCAGTCAAGGCATGCCCGAAATGGATGCGCCCACGCCACCGCCTATGACCGGAATGAACCGGTCACACCCGAAGCAAACCGATCAGAAGAGGTTAAGTGTCCCGAGAGAACTGCTCCGAAACAGCGCCACGATATCTCGATCTTCACACCTATACGAGAACGCAACCGCTTTAAATGACGATCCGAATTACACAGCGCTTGATCCCATGACAAGATGTATAATCAACGACACATATGTGTCCTAGATAAGTAAAAAAAAGAAGTATGAAAAACTTTTATTTATGAAGAACAAAGTAACTGGTTATTAAGATCGCGAAAGGCCGCGTCTTAAACTGTCACGATTTAAAGAAAATAGAACAAAACTAAGTCATTTTGACAACTGACGAAAAATGGCATGTGCCCAGATATTTTGAGGTCTAAAAACTAGTTTTTGAGAAAGAGACGTTGTGACAACAGCGACAGAGTTTGAATCGTTCGTCGCGAGCAATTACGGAATATGACTCGGAGAACTGATCAGAGATTTGTAACTTGAATGTGAGGAAGCTACTCTGTGACAGTGGAAGGGAGAGACATTGTTTTCCAACAAATAAATTGTTTACCACAATACAGAATATAAGCGAGTGTATACAAAAGCATGTAATACAAATGTCTAAACACGATGAGCTCCTTGGGTAAAAACAAGGACAGAGATGAGAGGCGAACCTGGGGAGTTTTCCATCAACATTTTTGTCCGAAAAGTTGTCAGATATGATAACTTTCCTTGAAGTTGATTGGCTGAGAAGCACTGTTACTATGGCAAATGTCGGATAAAATGGGACTTTTCGGATAAAACGTCTGACAAGTCCTTTCATGAAACGCTCCCCAGGTCTTCTGAGGGTTCGTTGGATCATGGATCTGTAGGTCCATGGTTGGATCAACTAAAGGCTCTTAACAGCATGGATGGTGCATGATATATAAAAACAAGCTTGTATTTGCACGGGACATTGGGATGTTAATGGCTTTATGAATTTGGTGTTTAGGGAAGGGTACCTTCATATAGAGGTTGCCTCGTTCACCAGGGCGTCTTATGAAGCAAATGCCGACATACTGAGGCTATGGCGAGTCGTTTTTCTTAACCCCATTTCTTGATATCAAGCTATCAAGCATCGGTTTATATTAACAATTCAAACGATTCTCTTTGATGTTATGTGTTGTTAACAAAATGCACCCATTGATGTAAAGAATGGAATCCTTGAAATTATGAAATGGAATTAAGGGAAAACGGTTTGCAACAGTGAAGCAACATACGCTATTTAATCCAGGTACCTCACACTTCGATCCCTGCTAAAACGTCCGGGATCCATAACAAAGGATAGCGATTGATCGTAGGCTTGCTTTTCATGATTGAGTGTGCATTGTGGTCGATGCAATCATATCATAAAGATATTCTTCTACAATGATTGCCAGGCTTCGTGTTATGGGCCCCAGGGAGGATATCATCTCTTCCTAAGAACCCAATCACGACAGGTGTAAAACTTTTATTATCACCTTCATTTCTCTAATGAGTTCCAGCATGAACCACCTGGACCTATAACCTAAAGCTTAGTGATTGACCATGGGGTTAACTTCTAAGATTGATTGCATTGTTCATTGTGTATGATTGATTGTAAAACACAGCCCTACAATCAATCACTTAGCTTTTTGTCAAAGGTTCCTGGTCACTCTGCAAAATATCGCATGGTAAAGTGTCCTCACCCCGTCTCTCCTTCTTCATTTCTTCATCCTCTTCCTCTTCTTTCTTTAATCACCAGATTTTTATTTTAAGGTTAACAACCCCTCTATGGCTTCAGACCATGCTTTTAGAATCATGAGCCTCATGCAAAGCTGGCAAATGAATGAATTCCGGTCCTCTATATCCGCTCTTGGGTTGGTCCTCATCCAGCCGTAACCAAACATGCCTGGGTGAATGGAGGGAGTAGCATGCTCTCTTGGTAGGGACGTAATACCTCGGTTAAAAGCATCCGGACCCTCTATTTATGTCCATGCTTGAGAGCGGTTTGATGTACACCAGCAAATACATAGCAGTAGATATGAGTTAGTCTTGATAGGTCCGAGAATGAATATCACATACGAATGTAGAACAATCCCGACCACTTTTATATTGATTAAAGCCCGGGGGGCCAGTTCCATTCACGAGTGGATACCATGCGCGACCATGGGGTCTCGAAAAGCACCCTAAACACGTAATTTCCATATTCTGAAAATGCACCCCTTAACAAGTATTGGCGTGTGAAACCCTACCCTTAACAAGTATTGGAAACAAAACGATACTCTTGGCAAATATTCCCTGAAATGAACCCCTAAACAAGTACAGGAATGTTTTATTGTTACGGGTCCTTTGGTTGTCGGCTTTACCTTATTTGGTTTAGTACGACCCCACTTCTAGACCTCGCGCAAATCGGACTCTAAACACGTAGTATTGGGGCAAAAAGGACATCCTTTATAAAACATTTTAATTTTAATCATCCACGCTAATTCGACCCTAAACACGTAATTTTACTAGCGAAATAGATACCCTTTTTTCATTATTTTTGTGTTTTTGACACCCTTTTCACGTTACGTACGTAACGTGCCCTATCGTGAAAAGGACATCCTTTTTACGTGTTTTTTTGGTCGCGCATGGTATCCACTCGTCAATGTAAGTGGCCCCCCGGGGATTAAAATAATTTATGTTCCCAAGTGCTCTTGTTATAAACTGCTCAAGACATTCTGTTGGGCCTTGATCAAGATGTCCCGATAGATCCGATGATCGCTGTTCAAGGTCATAGTTAAAGTATCCTTTTCCATACAAATCATCGTCAAAACACTTTGTTGTGGTGTAGCTTGATTATGGCTGAAAAAAAAACTCTTGATCAATCGAATCGTAAGATGGAGAGTGGGTAGGGAAGTTTGAAATATTATCCAAGATTTTGGGGAACTGCAATTCACTGTGAGTGGCAGTGATGAGTTTCAGTTGCAATTTATGGCTATGAATATAGTTTGTAATCGGTATTTACCAAATATGCGTTTCTTCTTATGAATTTGAAAAAGAATCAATTTCTAATTTTCTTTTATAAAATGAATTTGACAAATCAATGCAAGCCCTGAAACAGTTAATATTGTTTTGTCATTTGCCGAGTCGCAAGTCGGTTGGTTATACAAGCTTTATGTCAACCTATATAACCAAAACTTGTACAGAAATTGTGTGTGAGATATATCTTAATTGTATATCAGCGTCCTTCGAAATTCGTGCACGATAATGGCACGATTCAGCGGGGTGGATGTTGTTACTGAACACAGCAAAAACTGTGGTGTTAACCGGTGTACATAGAGGACCACACCAGTTATTTTACACCGGTGTTAAATTGGTGGTGTTAGTTTTACACCTATAGATGTTATTACAACACCTTTTGTTGTTACATTTACACTCTATAGTGTTATGTTTAATCTCTAGGGTGTAATTTTAACACCTCATTTTAACACCAATTGGTGTCAGTTTTAACACCGCAGTTTTTACAGTGAAAGGTGAAATTGGATATCAATATTCATTTCATCTGTGATATTTTTTTTCATTTGACATTCGTTCATTTAAAAGGTTACGTTTCTTTGCTGATATTTTTGATGTGCAAAATATTATTTGGATATTTAGCAGAATAATATAATGATTCAGCTATATTCCATTTTTTCATTGATATTGAGGAAAGCAATTACTCATGCTTTTAACCAATCGATGTATGTATTTTCATTAAATACTCTTAGCGACCAATTTAGGATGGAATGTCGCGGATGATAAAAGTGTTTTGTTTGTGAATTGTTTTCATTGGTGAAATATGCTTATATAATGTATTATAAATTGTTGACTATGTAAATACTATTTTTACGTCATGATAATATGTAAAATAAAACTCTATGAGCAATAAACGAGAATGATTTTTATTACGAAATTGCTGTCTAGATTTTTTTGCAATTAAATGTGGTCGTGGAGCCTTTTTTGGAAGAGAGAAAGGAGGAAAGAGGGGGGCATAGGAAAACAGAGAGGGGAGGGAAATGGAGGAAGAGAGGGAGAGACAGTGGTAGGGAGGGAGAATGACATAGAGATATGGAGGGATGGGAGAGACAGAGGAAGAGAGGGGGCGAACGATAGAGTTAAAGAGAGAGAGGGGGGTAGTGGTGAGAGGGAGAGACCGAGCGGGAAGTAGATGGAGAGCGAATAGGCCTACACGTAAATATTTTGGTGTGTATCAACAATCTACATTTATCAGGGGCGGCACCATCGGAAGAGGCCGGGGGGTGTAGTGCGACCGTTCCCTATGGTTTTTCCATTTTTGTATAAATAAGAATACAATTATTTTAAAACAATCAGGGTGACATCATGGACTTTTCGAATTTCACGTTCACTAGTGGACTGCGACGTAATTACGTAATAGCAGTCTTATTTGTCTTTACAGCATACAAAGTGATGCGTCGCATAACACAGATGTTTTACGCAAGCCCCCGAAAGAACACTATCGCACTTTCCGGAGGGAGGGGGGGTATTTGGGCAACATCAACTCCATCGTCACGACCAGTTGCTATGTGAGGTAACGTTATTCGAGTTTGAGCGAGTTCGGTGTCTCCGGTTCCATCACTCCACCAAATTTTCAACGCAAAGCAATAGACTATAACCAGTGGCGTACCTGGGATTTTCCACAGGGGGGGGGGGCAAAACCGGTCGAAAAGTTTGACAAGCAAAAAAATAATAAATAAAAAAAGGTCTTCAATCAAAATGCTCTTTAATCGTATCCGAAAAAAATTGACAAAAAAAAAAAAAGAAGGTCTTCAAGCTCGTCAAGGGGGGCAAAATAGGTATTCAAGTTGTCAGGAGGCAGGGATATGTCTTTTGTATGGGTTGTGACTCGTCAGGGGGGCAGACTGCCCCCTCTGCCCCCCCCCGTAGGAACGCTAGTGACTATAACGTACTTCGGCAGTAGTCCACTACTGAACGCGCAAATCGGAAGGTCTATATTGTTATTCGGCACTACTGTGACACGACAAACATAAGAATAAAATTGGGGAGTACATTTCACCCTGTGTCACTCCTGAGAGCCCAGGGCCCCGTCTTGCAAATAGTTAAGATTGATCCGAACAATCTCAAGAAAATAGAAATCCATCGATGTCGTACTTTTTTTTCTTTTGGAAATTTGCTCACTGTCCTTTGAAAACAAAGAGAAGCACACTAAATTTTCAAGAAAGCAATAATAAAAATAGTGATCATCAAGGGAGGTCCAAATAGATGATCATGATGATTGATATGTATTTTTTTTTTACATCTTATAATAATTCCACATTAGCATGCAAAGGGAGTCATCTTCCAGGCTAGGTTGAAATAATTATAAAAGTTTTCTTTTCATGCTCAATGAAAAGAAATTAACCTGCTCTGATCAGTGAAAATCACCAGTTTAGCTGAAGGGATTCACAAAAGTATAAGCCTACATGAAATCAATTAAAATGTTTAGAATCACCTATTTCATGTTCTGTGGAGATAAACAAAGTACTTTTTCAGTTCACTTTATGTTAAATCAATTAAATGAATTCAAATATGCCTACTATTTATGGTTTCTGAATCCAAATCCTGCAATTAAATGTATTATTATATTGTGTGTCGTACGGGACATGTCCCGTAAGACACAGCGTGTGTCGTACGGGACATTTTTTAATAGGACAATAATTGAAAAATGAAGGGCAGTAATTAGATCCTTATGGGATAAATCGATCACCCATGGGTCAAACAAAGAGAAACTCATTTTATGAAATTGCATCATCAAAAATAAAATTGTAGGAAAAACTTTTGCATTGTCATGTGTCGTACGGGACATTGCCAAAAATAGGTTCGGAAAAATCAGGGCTGCCCCTATTATGGATCATGAAAATGTTGTAGATATTATTTGGAACCATCAATGATATATTATTCTACTGACCTGCAATATTTTCAATCTTCTCTTGCTTTGCAAATAATTGTTTCAGGTGGAATTTGTACTTGACTATTCAATGAGCAAAATTATTGAAAATTGAAAATTCCATTGTTCTCCCCCCAAAAAACTATATCTGTCTTCACTTTTGGTTAAAACTCATAATTTTCATAAAATTTAGGTATCACAGTAAAATATTACACTACTTATGACTTATTGAAAGCATGTTGAAATTTATGATATTTTTGAAGTTCTAGTGTGGAATCGCCCAAATGTATGAAAGTACATCATATTACATCAAGAAAATATTTTGAACAAACTTGCAGTTTGGAGGTTGACGTTGATGGCTTTCAATAGTTGTGGTTAATCGGATCAATCGCAACTCTTTGTAAGACGGGGCCAAGGATTGTGTCTTATAGTGGTTTGTAAAGTAATGAATGGTTCGGTTTAAATAATAATAATAAAAAAACTAGCGACAGAGGTACTCCGTTTTCACCTCTGCCTTGCTTCTGCCATTTTGCCTCTGCCATTTGTACACTGCACCATTCTCTCGTGGCTAAGGATTAAGACGAGTTTTCATAAAGTTCCATCAAAGTGGCAGTGAATTTCCAAATTTCGACGAATAATGTATAAACGAATGTATAAACTTAGCATTAATGTGGTTTTTTTTAAAGACAGAGAAATCGATCTTCATAGGTCGTTACTAACTTGGCTGATGAGATTAAACATGATGTAAAAAAAGATATTAAATAAATTAATTAAATATGAATAAGTATGAGTAAATATGAATGAATATGAATAAATATAGATAAATATGAATAAATATAAATGGATATGAATAAACATAAATGGATATAAATTAATATAAATAGATTTAAATAAATATAAATAGATATAAATAGATATGAATAAATATAAATAAATATAAATGAATATATATAAATGTAACTATATTAATCAATGTAAATAAACATAAATGGAATAAATGTAAGTGAATTTAAATAAAAATATAAATGAATATGAAGAAATATAGATAAACGTAAATAAATATAAATAAATAAATATAAATAAATAGATATAAATAAATAAACATAAATAAATAAATAATTCAAAATAACGTATTATATTTTATCAGTCGGGGTATGTTTCACAAAGATTTAAGGTATTTGGCACAAGTTTTCCATTACCGCAATTAGTCTCCTGACTTTGAAATAAAGGATCGTTGGTTCAAACTCCAGCCATGGCGTAATATCCTTAGCGATCCACATGTTGCTGCACTCAACCCAGGTGAGTTGAATGGTATCGGGCAGGAATTGATTGTAGGCAGACGTTTAGTGAGCGTAACAGCTGCTCCGCTGAAACCAGTGTATATACCTCATTATTGTAAAGCGGTGGCTTAGAGACTTTTTAGTTATAGTTTAATTGGCAATATCATAAAAGGTTACTAAATTTGCCAGTTATCCAGGGTCAAGGGTCAAAACTTATAACACACAAATTTCTTTCTAGAATATCAGAATACCTTGAGAGTCATAATCAAACAATTTTGTTTGCATTATCCCCATATTTATCATGAACTATTGATGCAAAACATCAATTTTCTGATATTTCGAGGTCGTTGATCTTTAGGTCATTAATTTCTGGAGGTCAAATCAGACTTATAGTAGTTCTAGGTAGAGGTGCCGTGGCCGAGTGGTCTAAGGTGTCTGGCTATACATAGAAAGTCAGGGGTTTGTTCCCAGGCCACGGCACCTATGCTCTTGCATTCAATAAATGGAAATGCTTTACGCATCATTGGTAACTAGGTGTGCACTTGTTAAACAAAATCAGACTTACGTCCTAAATTTAAAATGAACCTATGGTAAGATATGACAGTGGTGAAATTCATCATTTTTTAAAATACTATGGTCAGATCAGTCTTTGTATTACTGCCAGCAAACATATAAAATTCTTATGATGGCAGCCATTTTAGATTTATGCAAACTAGACGTCTTTCCACTACTGAAAATTTTCTGGACTTTTAGTATGTCATTATTGGGACTTCGGGGAAACGCATTGTAGTTTCAAAAAAAGTTATATTGCAAATTTTTTGCGGTTGACCCCCAAAATCGGTTATTTCCCTGGACTACAATTATATTTTTTTATTATTACTGCCAAAGATGTAACTTATTATGAAACGGAATTCATGATGATAATTCATGATAAAAGTGTCGGAATTCGATTCAAGTTCGGTCAGCATCAGATGGCGGATACAGGGGAGGGGGGACATCCAGCCCGTGCCCCCTACCCCCTTTTGAGAACCATAATCATTTTTTTAATGTAAATATACCGCTTTTTACACAAGTGTGCCCTGCCCTTTGAAAGTCACAGCATATATTTTTAAGTGGAATATGTCACTAAAACACAAGTAATGACCCTTTTTTTCTTTTGCTTTTCAAATTTTACGAGCACGAAAACCTTTTTTTGCTGTCAAATATTTCTCTGGAAAATGTGCCCCCCCCCCCTTTGGAAAATCCTGGATCTGCCCCTGGTTGACATACCTGGTTAATTCAGGAAGATGTATTCGGCTATACTCACCGTTAGAGGAAACTCCGACTTATCTCTTTTAATCACTTCCCCCATCTACTCCTCTCTCTAGCATGCCGAGAGAGAGAGATGGCGGTTTAAGACTTAAGCTATTACATCCCGAGAAAAGGAAATTAAGGACCGGTATTGTGGTCTTGGATTAAACCGAATCCGATCCGTGCCACGAACGAAAATAGGTGATGGAAAATAGGAAAGCAGGATGGCCGGCGACAGGACGAATTAGCCTCCTTTGTCGTGATTCCATTGGTTGCTTTGTTTTTATCAGGATCACCAAATTAATTCAAAATTACCCTTCAGTTTTAAAGGACAAGTCCACCCCAACAAAAACTTGATTTGAATAAAAAGAGAAAAATTCAACAAGCATAACACTGAAAATTTCATCAAAATCGGATGTAAAATAAGAAAGTTATGGCATTTTAAAGTTTTACTTCATTTCACAAAACAGTTATATGCACATCTCGGTCGGTATGCAAATGAGGAACTGATGACATCACTCACTCATTTTTTTTGTGTATTTTATTATATGAAATATGAAATATTTTCATTTTCTCGTCATTGTAATCTAAAATGAAGATTCATTCCTCCCTGAACTGTTGAACGCATTCATGGAATTCCATTATTTTAACATTTTGTGCTTCAGGCAAGGAGGTCCTAATCGTCAAATTCGTACAAATTGAAATATTGTATAATTCAAACAAAAAAACAAAAGAAATAGTGAGTGAATGACGTCATCAACTCCCTCATTTGGATGTAACTGGCTCGTTCATATAACTATTTTATTAAAGATAAGCGAAACTTTGAAATGTCATAACTTTCTTATTTTACATCCGATTTTGATGAAATTTTCAGCATTTTGCTTGTCTGATTTTTCTCTATTGATTCAAATCAACATTTTTCTGATGTGGACTTGACCTTTAATTTCCTACAATATGTTCACTGGACACTGCACTCACATGTTCAACCTTCAGTAGATGCTGGGTATAAACGTAAATTACCTTAGTATTGTCCATTTGTACAACTCACATAAAAACACAGCAATTAAAATCAATAGTTATTGTTTTATTATCTTTCTTATTAATAATTTATCATTAAATCAATCATTGCTTGCATAATGCCTCTTGATTTAGAAGAACTATATATGATATTTTTTCAACATGCTATACACAAATTTAGATTTACAGTGACCGATAAAAAATCAGAAATATCATATTGTTATGACTATAGGATTTGCAAGTAAGTGATTAAAAAACATGCCAAAACAAACAACCTTCAAATTAACCCTACACCCCCCCCCCCAAAAAAAAATAGATAAATTAAATAAATGAATAAATAAATAAAAAATTAAATAATAATAATGATAACTAAAATGAATCATCTAGTCGATCTGAAGTTCAACAGTCGTGCAGAAAAAACGTTAACATCGACTATTATCTACTTTTTAGGTCATTAATGGTTTTAAGGACAGTGCCAAGATATGGAGTTTATGATGGACTATACCAATACGCATGCAATGTACAGATTTAAATGAGTTGATCGACTCACCTGGGATTAAACCTCCATTAAAACAGTTGGTCCTAGGCAGATGACTAAAGCTTATTAAGGGTAACGGTTAGCCCAACACGGTCCAATTAGACAGGTTTAAAGCCCTATCCATTGAGTCATGGGGGGAAACTGTCATCAGAAATAACACCAGACCCAATGAGGAGGGTGCTCTAAACGACCACACCCATAGGGATTAGCGAAATAGACGAAGGAGAGGGGGGGGGGGGTAGAGGGGCAAGCAGCAATGTATACGCTCACAGCAATTTGAGTCGTGTAAGAAATTTGTGTTTGTCTATAAAAAAAATGTGACAAATATTGGGAAATTTGCGAGAATAATTGTAATACATAACTCATTAGGTAATTACTTTTAGATATGTCAACACACTACTTTTTCGTTGCGCAAAACCATTACTTTTCAAACCATGTCCCCTTCTAAGGAGGGGGGGGGGGGTTAGAATATACCCTGTTCAAATTAACCTTTAAATTGGGTTTATTGTCAGATATGAATATGAACTATACACCCCCACCCACAATAATAATAAAGAATGTGAGAGGGAAGTGAAGGGGAGGGAGGGGGATAATTGGAGGTGGATTAAGTAAATAAATGAAAGAGAAAACAGAGAGGGGGCGGGGGGTGAATTGTTGCAAAGTAGGGGCAGCAGTACAGAGAGCGGGGGTCGCCCCTTTGATTACTTTTCAAGTAGTGAAAAAAAGGTACAAATAAGAGAGAAATAATGGGAAAACATGAAGGATAATTTCTTTCTACTGTATATACCAAAAACAGAGGTCTGTGTCATGTAACTACATTCCAAGTGAGAAAAAGGTGACGTCTCCTTTCTCCCCCCCCCACTCACACACAAAATCAAATTCAAAAGTCTATTGATATAAAATCTTGACATATAAGGATCATCATCAAAAACACACCATAATAATGACTTGTTGAACCCCCCCCCCCCCCCTCCGTGGAGCAAATATTTACCGTTCAAAGCTTCACTGTCATCATTAGAGTTCGACAAAAGTTCATATAAAAATTATGGAGATAAGGATTATCAATTGTATTCGTGATTTCTTTAGATTATTATTGTACCGGGCTACACCTTAATATTTATATTTTCTTCTTCTCTCTTTTGCCCCCCCCCCATCACCTCCTTTGTTTAACATTAAAACTGCTCATGACTTGTCAGGTGTTTAATTTTAATCCAATTTCTCTTATTTCCTTTCTGTGGCTGAACGCACGTACGATAGGATTTATGTCATATCGAAAAGAATCATGTTCTCCCCAAAGAAAACATGAATGACGTAATAATAAATTCATAGATCGATAAGATAATGATTTATTTTATTTATTTATTGTGTGAAAAATTGTATAAACTAACAATGTATTTATAAGAATCCCGATTATCAAAGTATCATTCAATAATAATAATGATAATAATAATGATAATAATAATAATGATAATAATAATAATGATAATAACAATAATAATAACAACAATTATAATAATAATAATAATAATAAATATAGGTATATTTACCAAGGGAAACCACTTCAGTTCTGAAAATATTGTTCTCCCAGCGGGCCCTGCTATTATTATTACCCCGGCTTTAGCTGGGCTGCCTAGGTGCTCAAGCTCAAGCCTAGGCGCTCAAGTCCACATTACATGCATAATGAGATTCAATATATGTGCCATTTCTGAATCAAAGAGTTTAAAGTAATCATTGCAATACTAGTATGCTTATTTTTTCGTATTTTTATTTTCTGTGTCAGCCTGTTGGAATGAATACAAACATAACTTCGAGTCCGAATGAGTAATACCTTCAGACGTCTCTATTTATCATTATCGCATTTCTCATCCAAACGCCTGACGGGCATATTATCTGTATATCTCACATTGCTCGAATTATTATGGGGTTCGATGGTACATTAGAGACCAGACTTTACCTTCTGATAAAATCTCCTTCTGTCGTTCATCTGTGTGAGTGTTAAAAGAGGGCAGATCCTAAAAGTCAGATTTGTTTTTAAGATTGTTGAATAAAGACGATTTTGTAAGTTGGCGGAATGGATTATCAGCCATCACATATCTTGTTCTTATAAACCCCTCAGAAAAAGTTTTGCAACTCAGTTTTGGGGGATGATATCTCTTTGGCTAATGAAGTATAAAAGATGAAACTGGTTTCATTGGAAAGCTGAATTATTCCTCTTTACAATGACATGCCATTTGCTGTGATTATGTAATCATGGAATATGCAGTCACCATGAACATTGAGAAAAGTCAGAAGTGAAATGTTGCAAAGTGCATTGATTTCTAACAAGAACAAGAGTCTCCATTTCTATAGAATTTCCACCATGCTGGCCGGCCGGCGACAGTGAATGCACTCGGTCCATCCTCAAAACAATTGGAAATTCGCTATTGGAAGCGACGCATTTTGCAACATTTCATTTCTAACATTGCTGCGTATTATCATGTCTGTGTATTCCATGATTACACTAGCATTACAAATGACACATGATTGTAAAGAGGAATAATCATACTTTCCAATGGTATAACTTTTACATATAATGATGGCTCACTAAGAAATTTATTAGCACTCAAACTTGAGTTGCAGAACTTTTTTTGAGGGGTTCTTTAGAGGTAGAGGCCTCTTCGCATTTTCAGAGTCAAAATATGCCCTCCTGAGAGTTTTTCTTTCTTTTTTTTGCCTTTAACGACTTTTTTTCATGACTGAGAAAAAGGAGAAAATTGAATGATAGGTGAGTTGAAATATTTTGGAATGCATATCTATTCAACTTTAATGATTTACTATGTCAAAATGTTGATGATCATTCATACATGACTACATTAAAAAATAAATGTTCGATTCAGGGCAGCATTAGGAGAGTAACATTCTGATAATTGATTATTAAATTAATTAATTAGCTATTGATCATTTAAATTATTGATTAATTAAATTAAACTCCCCAGTGCCATAGTAACATAAAAAGTCTCGAATCTTTTAAAAATGCCCTAATGAAACACCTCATCAACCAAACTTAATTGGGGTGACGAACCAAGCGTTTTCTCTCTTCCTCTTTATTTCTCTCGTCTCTGTTAAGGGTTAAGACATGAACAATGATTGGTGTGGGACTTTTTTTTTCATTCATTTATTCATTCATTCATTCATTCATTCATTCAATGCTTTTCATGTTTTATTATATTACGTATTTTGCTTATGTAAATATCTATGTTATATTCATTTCAGTTGTATGGTTTTCCGGGGAGCAACCTTGTACGGGTTATCTAACCTTTGTTGTCTCCCCGAGACATGTTTTTATATATACACTTGTCAATAAATTCAATTCAATAAGTTATTAATTATTAATCAATTAATTATACCCGGGTTGTTCTCGGGAACAAACAAACGACCAATATCAGCTGCGACTCACAACAACCTATAATGTTGTTTTTATTTCTCCAGGTCTGTTGAAATTGTAAAATGACGTCACAATAACGTATGATCACGTCACGTCGACTCATAATCGGGCACAAGGTCGCGTTATCCGCTTCGTCTTCCTAAGCTGAGTTTTCTCAAGGATTGCCACATTTTCCTTCTTTCTTGAAATAATGATGACGGGATATCAAATAAAAAAATCTGTCTAGGGCAGGTCAACTAGAATGGAGGAGGGGGGGGGGTTGGCATTTACGATGTTATCTGTTTTTGGTTTTTTTTTGCTCCCTCAAAACATGTCTGTTTTTGGTAAATCCTGGTAATAATTCCAAATAAACAGACCTTTGAAAAGTCATATTAACAAAAGCTATCTCAATGCGTGCACGTGCTATTCGATAACATTTGTTTTTATGTGATTGCTTTTAAAGAACTCGTGCGCCCCGTCTTACAAAGAGTTGCGATTGATGCGATCAACCAAACCATGTACGGCAACATACGGCAAGCAACATCAACATCTAAAATGCATGTTATAGTGCAAAATGTTTTCTGGATATGATGTACATTCATATTTTTTTTTTTTGGGGGGGGGGGGCAAATTTGTGTGCTCACCTTTGTTTACAAAAGACATTTTGCAAATTTCCTGTAGAAACAATTATGGCACTGATGGATTTCAATAGAGGTACGATTGTTTGGATCAATCGTAGCTCTTTGGAACAAGGGCCGTGAGAAGCAAAGCGAGCGAGAAAAAAATGACCTTTCAATGCAAAAATCGAATTTTCTGATATAATTATTTGTAATAAGATTTAGAAAATATTACATGTTTCATCCCTTTTTCTATTGTTTTCTTTCGCCTTGTTTTTCTTGGTCCTGAAAGTTTTTTTAATATTCAATTCTTTTATTTCATTTCCATTCAAAACATAATACAAAGTAATATAAAACAACACAAATCAAATACAATTTTACAGAAGGGCATTCTTACTTCGTAAAAAACAACAACAGTATAATATAGAGCATAAATGGAAATGGAAATGAGGGGGATCCACTAAAAAGCAAAGCTTGTAAAATTGTGGATCCCCCTTGGAAAAGAAGAAATTATAGTCGACTTACTATATGCGTACATGCATGTATTACAGGAAAGAAAAAGAGAAAAGGAAATCATATTGACGGAAACATAATTACTGAACAAATGCAAAGCTTTTCACACAAAGAGGTCTTCGTTGTAAAGGATATGTTGCGCAAGACAGAAGAAAAAAAGGGGATGCTATGGTGCCAAATACGGGGCCAAATACCCCCACCCCCTCATCTATATGCCAGCGCCGCGTATATACAGTGCGTCCCAGAAAAAACGAAACCGAGATTTAGCGATGATTTATCATAACTTAGTCATAAATGAAATAGACAAATGACCTACCAATGGAAAGCTTAGAATCTCCTCTTTCATCTGCAATTACTAAAATCATTTATCATTCACGCATGAGTGAGCAAAAACAATTTGAAAAGGGGATACCAAAAAGTCACTTGGCGGGCCGTATCTGGGTTTTAAACAGAAAACCTTATTTTTAAAAAGTTCAATATCTGCTCTTTAATTTGATACCTCAATTACAGAAAATGGTCAAGAAATAAGAAAGTTCTGGTTATTTGAAATAAGGCTTGAATTTCAATAATTTCATAAAATGAAGAGGTTTTACAGGCTAGCGTTCAAACTCACTCGACACTCCGTTTTGTTGACGATCAGCCATGCATTAAGTCTTTTGTTACCGTGCGATAGCTTCTGTGGGAAACCGGTGAAAACACGTTTATTTAATGGAATTATGGAAATACAAGCATTGTTTCGAGGGATCATAACTTTTTAATTTCTTGACCATTTTCTGTGATTAAGGTATCAAAGAAAAGAGCAGATATTGAACTTTTTAGTCATGTGATTTTCTTTTTGACATTCAGATACCCCCCGCCAAATGAGTTTTTGGTATCCTTTCTTCGAATTGTTTTTACTCACTCATGCGTGAATGACGAATAATCTAAGTAATACCAGATGAGAGAGGAGATTCTAAGCTTTCCATTGGTAGGTCATTTGTCTATTTTATTTATGATTAAGTTATGATAAATCATCGCTAAATCTCGGTTTCGTTTTTTCTGGGACGCACTGTATATCAGTTCATTCAGGATTGTGTTAGGATTGACGGGAAGTGAGAAAATGACTCAACTTTCTTTACAATATAAAACCATATACACGCGCTGATAAAGATAATTATCAGATTGATCATGGGCTGTATTTAAACATTGTTGTTTGACCCGATGGTAACCTTGATGGTATGTACGTGAATATTTTGTTTCCAATAAACAGTAACCATGGTAACGAATGTTACATTTTGGTCTAATCAATAGCTGGATCGGGTGTGAGGCAGGTCTACTCATCTTTTTATACATTTAATTGAACCATACACTGGAATATTTTCATTAAGAAGCTGGAGGTATAACGATTGTGATACACTGTAAAATTGCTGTTTGAAATTATAATCAATTTTAAGCCCATCACTCTAAACAACTATTGTTTAAACTTTTTAAACAATTACAAAAATATAATGAAACAAATTGTTAGAACAAATTTTTTAATGCGTATCACCTCTGTTATTCATCTATCTTTATTAAACAATGTAAAAAAAAAATGGGTGTTATAATACAAAAATAAAATTTCAACTTAAATAGCCTCCATGTAGATGTCTTTTCATGAGCAATACCAAAGAAATTATACTAAAATAGATGTTTCAGTTTGGTTTATTTTCATTTTAACAGTAAAAGCAATTACAAATATATAAATGAATAAAAAGTATATACAGTATGACAATATGACATCAATATTTGCAATTGACACTAAACAATATAACCATATTCATAATGATATTTACAACGAACTAATAACTGTGGACTATTCATGATAAATGTGGTGTTAACCGGTGTACATAGAGGACCACACCAGTTATTTTACACCGGTGTTAAATTGGTGGTGTTAGTTTCACACCTATAGGTGTTATTACAACACCTTTTGTTGTTACATTTACACTCTGTGGTGTTATGTTTAATGTCTATGGTGTAGTTTTAACACCTCAGGATGTGGTCCTCTATTAACACCAAATGGTGTCAATTTTAACATCGCAGTTTTTACAGTGCAGCATCCACTTCACAGACGCTTTTGGGAACATTGAGAATCTATTGAAAATGTCCGTCAAATCACGATGGATAGATTACTAGTAGAGGTCATTGTCGAAAGTTGGTGGACTGGGTGGACAGCACATCGTCTTAAGATTCAGACCGGACTACATAATCGTTTGGCTAGAGTCCAGTTACTTACGACACTACTGTTTTGTTTCACCGATTTTCGACAAAGGCTACTTAATTTTTCACTGTAAAAACAAAAACTGTGGTGTTAAAACTGACATCATATGGTGTTAATAGAGGACCACACCCTGAGGTGTTAAAATAACACCCTAGAGATTGAACATAACACCAACGAGTGTTAATGTAACAACCATAGGTCATAGGCGGATCCAGGGGGGGCCCGAGGGGCCCGGGCCCCCCCTATTGGCGGAGTAAAAAAAAGAAAGAAAGGGGGGAAAAAGAAAAAGGGAAAAGAGAGGAGAAAAGAAGGAAGGCAAGCATAAGAGGAGGAAGATGAGTGAATAAAATAAGATAAGGGGAAGACTTTGAAATTGATTTTTTTTTAAATCTTTCATGTCGGGATATAAAATTTTCGCTCGCACTTTGCGCTCGCATTGCCTTTTAGGTGATATCTTGCTCAATATGGACCTTAAAATATCAAATTCTGAAGTCAATATACAAAACATATTTCAGCTGGGAAATTGAACTTTCATTATTTTGTTTTATTTACAAATTGATTTTTGAAAAGTGTAAAAAATTCTGTTTTATGGTCTGAATATTAACAATTTCTGCTTGCGCTGCGCGCTCGCAAAATTTGATTTGTCAGGTACCTATTATTTTCTTGTATTCCATGAAGTTCTCAAAATATCCCTATTTAGGTCAGATTGTCAAAACGTATCAGCTAGCGCTGCACGCTTGCATTTTGATTAGTGAGTTATGTATATCTCAATATTAATTCTAAAACAAACTACTTAAAATCACCATTTGATGACAATTAATCATAAATTTCTGCTCGCGATTTGCGCTCGCATTGATAGATTTTAAAGTCATGCATCTTATGCATAATTACAAAAGTGCTTTAAATGTCCAGTTTTCAGGCCATAATATTAATAGATTTTACGCTCTCATGCTTAGGAAGAGAAATAGGAAGATATTCATCATTTTCTTATGATGACATAATGTCCTTCCCGGTCCTACGTCAAAACTCAAAGTAACAATAATTGAAAATATCAGCTCTGTTTTAACTGTGATCCTTTTTCACCTCACAATTTTTCCACAAAGTGCTTGCAATACAGAGCTTAAAGTGACCCCTTTTCAGATCTGAATATCATATATTTTTAGCTCGCGCTTTGCGCTCGCTTTATTGATTTTCATGGTAAAAAAAGGTATTTAGAATACCCAAATTCTAGGTCGATATCTCAAACACACGGCTGTTAAGGCCCTAAACCGCAAATTGCACCTAAACCGCAAATCGCCGCCTAAGCTTGTAGAAAAAAGTATTTTTGAAACGAAGGACCTTCGATGAGTGGTTTTACTCCCCTGGTAACATTTAGTATTAAAGTTTGAAAATTTTTGAAAATAAGTTACTATTACTACTACTACTACCACTACTACTACTACTACTACTACTACTACTACTACTACTACTACTACTACTACTACTACTACTACTACTACTACTACTCCTACTCCTACTACTACTACTAAAACTACTACTACTACTAATCTTACTGCTACTACTACTACTCTTACAGCTACTACTACTACTACTGCTACTCCTACTACTACTACTACTACTACTACTACTACTACTACTACTACTACTACTACTACTACTACTACTCCTACTCCTACTACTACTCCTACTACTACTACTACTACTACTACTACTACTACTACTACTACTACTACTACTACTACTACTACTACTAAAACTACTACTACTACTACTCTTACTGCTACTACTACTTCTACTACTGCTACTCCTACTACTACTACTACTACTACTACTACTACTCCTACTCCTACTACTACTCCTACAGTAGGAGTAGTAGTAGGAGTAGGAGTAGTAGTAGTAGTAGTAGTAGTAGTAGGAGTAGCAGTAGTAGAAGTAGTAGTAGCAGTAAGAGTAGTAGTAGTAGTAGTAGTAGTAGTAGTAGTAGTAACTACTACTACTACTACTACTACTATTACTACTACTACTACTACTACTACTACTACTACTACTACTACTACTACTACTACTACTACTACTACTACTACTACTACTACTCTTACTGCTACTACTACTTCTACTACTGCTACTCCTACTACTACTACTACTACTACTACTACTACTACTACTACCCTACTACTACTACTACTACTACTACTACTACTACTACTACTACTACTACTACTACTACTACTACTAAAACTACTACTACTACTACTCTTACTGCTACTACTACTAAAACTACTACTACTACTCTTACTGCTACTACTACTTCTACTATACTGCTACTCCTACTACTACTACTACTCCTACTACTACTCCTACTATGCTACTACTACAACTACTACTACTACTACTACTACTACTACTACTACTCCTACTCCTACTCCTACTCCTACTACTACTACTACTCAAACTACTACTACTACTACTACTACTACTACTCCTACTACTACTCCTACTACTACTACTACTAAAACTACTACTACTACTACTACTACTACTACTCTTACTGCTACTACTACTTCTACTACTGCTACTCCTACTACTACTACTACTACCATTTCGTACTGATTATGACTATAATAATATGAGTACATGGCTTCATTACCCTCGTAACATTTTGTATTAAAGTTTTAAAAAGATTATAATAAATATTTAAAAAATTATTTATAGCGATTCTTTCTTTATTTTCCGCCTTTCATTTCTTCCCTTTTCCTTTGCTTAAACCTACAGGCGTTAGATTATACTAGGGGAGAATTAGGGATACACAAAAAAAAACACAAAAAAAAACAAAAAAACGGCACTATGTACAGCCCAAGTTGCCCAACTCCCACCATAACCACGAGTCCAAAACCAACAAACAAGAAGAACAATAATGATAGCCTTTTAGGGCCCCATGGGAGACCAACTTTATGTTGAATGAGCACCCTGGTAAAATATTTAAATAAATAAACAAATAAATAAATACGTGTATCAACAAAGGGATGGTGTTTTTTTTGTGTATCCCTAATTCTCCCCTAGTATAATCTAACGCCTGTAGGTTTAAGCAAAGGAAAAGGGAAGAAATGAAAGGCGGAAAATAAAGAAAGAATCGCTATAATTTTTTAAATATTTATTATAATCTTTTTAAAACTTTAATACAAAATGTTACGAGGGTAATGAAGCCATGTACTCATATTATTATAGTCATAATCAGTACGAAATAGTAGTAGTAGTAGTAGGAGTAGCAGTAGTAGAAGTAGTAGTAGCAGTAAGAGTAGTAGTAGTAGTAGTTTTAGTAGTAGTAGGAGTAGTAGTAGGAGTAGGAGTAGTAGTAGTAGTAGTAGTAGTAGGAGTAGCAGTAGTAGAAGTAGTAGTAGCAGTAAGAGTAGTAGTAGTTTTAGTAGTAGTAGTAGTAGTAGTAGTAGTAGTAGTAGTAGTAGGAGTAGGAGTAGGAGTAGAAGTAGTAGTAGTAGTAGTAGTAGTAGTTTTAGTAGTAGTATAGTAGGAGTAGTAGTAGGAGTAGGAGTAGTAGTAGTAGTAGTAGTAGTAGTAGTAGTAGGAGTAGCAGTATAGTAGAAGTAGTAGTAGCAGTAAGAGTAGTAGTAGTAGTTTTAGTAGTAGTAGTAGTAGTAGTAGTAGCAGCAGTAAGAGTAGTAGTAGTAGTAGTAGTAGTAGTAGTAGTAGTAGTAAGAGTAGTAGTAGTTTTAGTAGTAGTAGTAGTAGTAGTAGTAGTAGTAGTAGTAGTAGTAGGAGTAGGAGTAGGAGTAGTAGTAGTAGTAGTAGTAGTAGTAGTAGTAGTTTTAGTAGTAGTATAGTAGGAGTAGTAGTAGGAGTAGGAGTAGTAGTAGTAGTAGTAGTAGTAGTAGTAGGAGTAGCAGTATAGTAGAAGTAGTAGTAGCAGTAAGGGTAGTAGTAGTAGAAGTAATAGTAGTAGTAGTAGTAGTTTTATAGTAGGAGTAGAAGTAGTAGTAGGAGTAGTAGTAGTAGTAGTAGTAGTAGTAGTAGTAGTAGTAGTAGTAGTAGTATAGGAGTAGGAGTAGTAGTAGTAGTAATAGTAGCTTATTTTCAAAAATTTTCAAACTTTAATACTAAATGTTACCAGGGGAGTGAAACCACTCATCCAAGGTCCTTCGTTTCAAAAATACTTTTTTTCTACAAGCTTAGGCGGCGATTTGCGGTTTAGGTGCAATTTGCGGTTTAGGGCCTTAACACACGTTTATTCAGATACGCAGCTTGTTCTCCATTTAAATAATTATCCAGTTTCAGATAACAATATACAAAATTTGTCTGCTCGCGCTTTGTGCTCGCATTATTAATGTATGAAAATTTCCAATAGCTTAACCTTTTCATGATTTACAAAACATGAATAGAGTGTCCAGAATTTTTCCGCTCGCGCTTCGCGCTCGCATCAATAATGTTCAGTTTTTGTCTTATCCTTTCCACGATTACAAAAGTGCTTAAATTTTCCATTATTCAGGTAGAAATGTCAAAAATTTTCAGCTCACGCTTCGCGCTCGCAATATTTGAATGTTGAAATATGTAACGTCTTCATGGCTAAGTTCAAGCAGTCCATAACAAATACATTTTCTATCAGCTCAAAACGTATATAAAAATTTTCCGCTCGCGCTCTGCGCTCGCATTATTAATGTAAGGAAGATCCCCACTTCCTCATCCTTTTCATGATTTACAAAACTTGAATAAAGTGTCTCGTTCAGTAGGTCTAAATCACGAAATTTTTTGCTTCGCGCTCTCACCAATCGTTTAGTTATATACCTATTCTGTTAAGTAACAAAAAGAGCTTAGAATTTCCATTCCTTAAGTAAAAATGTCAAAAAATTTCAGCTCGCGCTTCGCGCTCGCATTATTTGATTTTTTAAAATATGTAACGTCTTCATGGCTAACTGCGAGCAAGTCCTTAACAGTACATTTTCCATCAGTTCATTTCTGCTCGCGCTTCACGTTCGTAATAATTATTCACTTGCATACACATCTTTTTTCAGGATTGCCCAGAATGTTCAAAACTTTTAGAAAAAAAGTACATAAGATTCCCCCCCAAAAAATAGCTCGCGCTTCGCGCTCGCATTAATAATGATTATGGTATTACATATTTATGTTTATTCATGAGAATAAAGCCAAGTAGTGACTTATAGGACTATACCCCTTTAAAGAAACCAAAAATCCCGGCAAATATCGTATTCGAGTGGCCGATCGGGGAAAATATGGCTGAAAAAAAAATTCCGGCCCCCCCCCCTATTGGCGAAGGCTGGATCCGCCCCTGTAGGTGTTGTAATAACACCTATAGGTGTAAAACTAACACCACCAATTTAACACCGGTGTAAAATAAATGGTATGGTCCTCTATGTACACCGGTTAACACCACAGTTTTAGCTGTATTATGAATGGCTTTTGACAAAAGATTCTCTGCGGTTTTTTTAAGTGTCTGCAAGGTGGGTGCTAAAATGCCCTACTATGCGACATTGAGAGAAAGGAAAGCATGACGCAAACATATAATAGGCTGATTGTCAGTGGCGTAATGTCCCTAAAATTGAGGGGAGGGGGGTAATAAAGGGCGTATACGGGAAAATGTTGGCTTTAAATGAAAATCTAATTTTATGATAGACTTTTACATAATATTCACCCCAAAATGTCTTATGTCACCCTTTTTCCTTTTCCTTTTTTAATGTCTTTCTTTAACTTTTTTTGGTTCGTGATTGCGAAACGTTTTTGGAGGCAGAGCCCCCCCCCTGCCCCTCCGCCTGTACCCTTAACATGTTTGGGATGTCGATTTTGCTTCCAGGACCTTACTGGTCTTTTATTCTGTTTTTGTGTTCTTTTGGACCATGTACAGCTGTCAAAAGACGGAGACCCGAGTTCGTGATTCTGCAGAATCGTGATTTGAATCATGATTCTAATCATGATTCTAGGGTAAAAAAGTGTCGAATAAACGCACCCCAGAAACATCCTAAAATTGATAGTACACGCGTTACAGGGATTTTTTTTTGTTTTCAGACAATCAAAGATTTCCACAACTTCCGCTTGGTGATATTCCATGGAGCTGTGTCGTAGGCCCATGATGATACACGTACATGTCAGCTATCATTAACGCTCTCCATGGTAGACATGGAATGAAACCAAATTAGGAAGGTAATAAAACTTAAATAGACCATGATTCAAATCTGGGATACAATGTTCATGAATAAGATCGACTTTTGAGAGAAAAAAATATATATATTGAGGTTTTTGTGGCATGTGAGTGATTGACGAATAATTGTAACTGTAAAGGTACCTGGGAAGATCTACGGATGAGATACGAAAATCTGTTGAAGACAGGCGAGCGTTTTAAGATTAAACTGTGAAATAGTACTGATGTAAAAACAAACATTAAATTGGAAAAATCTCTCTTTTGCTTTTCGTGCCTCAAAGATTTACCAACTTGCACATCTATCATGCCTTTTTCATATCCACTGGCGTAAAGATGAGGTCCTTAGGAGCTCTTATCCCTCCCCTCCCCCCAAAAAAAATCACACGACAAAGCAAAAATAAGAAAGTAAGAAAAAGGAATAAAAAGGAAAGAGAGAATGGTAAAATATCACATGATTTTTGTTTATGTTATGTCAAAATCTATCACAAAATTTAATTTTTGTAATAAGAATGTCGATTATTTGCTCGCTCGCAACTTTTCATAAATTTTACGCAATACGCCATATCTAGCCCCCTCAAAATATTTGGCTCCTTACGCCACTTGTCACATTATAGTCCCTATCAAAACTCGTACGTTATTTTCAATGAAAGTTCGGTCGGTTTGAGTTGGTGACCATGGTAACTGCGACTTTTCTTGTTCCTTTGTTTTGTTTTGCGTCCACTTTTCTCTCCCTCTCCATCCTTCACCCCCCCCCCCTGTTTACCTTTTCCCTTTGTGGACATCAAAATCTCCTTTGTAAATACTCCCAGGGGCGGAAATCTCTCCCAAAAGGTAGGGGGGACATGGGTCTGGAAAATTTGACAAGCAAACCACGAAAATATATTTGACAAGCAAAAAAAAAAAAAGAAGGTCATCTCGTCCCAAAACGCACGTTTTATTCCCATTTTCAGTGATATATTTCTTAGCATCACCAAAGACCCAAAATAGTAGGGGGGACATTTGATATTGTATCCCCCCTACTATTTTGAGTAGGGGGGACACGACCCCCCCTGTCCCCCCCTGGGATTTCCGCCCATGAATACTCCCTCACCTCACATGATTTTATGCAGTTTTGTTTTGTTTTTTCTGCGTAAATTTTACCTCTAATCTCTTTTAAACTAGTTAAAATGTCATGCCATGTATTCTCTTTTGGGGGACCTTGCTTTGACAAGCTCAGCTTCTTGAAGGTCTCCTCCTCTTTCATGACATACATGTGCTTTTTATTTTTAATATGATCTTTGTAGATTTTTAGTGTGCGTGACAATCAAAGTACTTAAAGGACAAGTCCACCCCAACAAAAACTTGATTTGAATAAAAGGAGAAAAATTCAACAAGCATAACACTGAAAATTTCATCAAAATCGGTTGTAAAATAAGAAAGTTATGGCATTTTAAAGTTTCGCTTATTTTCAACAAAATAGTTATATGAACGAGCCAGTTACATCCAAATGAGAGAGTTGGTGATGTCACTCACTCACTATTTCTTTTGTTTTTTATTGTTTGAAATATGAAATATTTTGATTTTCTTGTCATTGTCATGTAAAATGAAGTTTCATTCCTCCCTAAACACGTGGAATTCCCCTGGGGGAATTCCATTATTTTAACATTTTGTGCTTCAGGCAAGGAGGTCCTAATCGTCAAATTCGTAAAAATTGAAATATTGTATAATTCAAACAATAAAAAACAAAAGAAATAGTGAGTGAGTGACATCATCATCTCTCTCATTTGGATGTAACTGGCTCGTTCATATAACTATTTTGTTGAAAATAAGCGAAACTTTGAAATGTCATAACTTTCTTATTTTACATCCGATTTTGATGAAATTTTCAGCATTGTGCTTGTCTGATTTTTCTCTACTGATTCAAATCAACATTTTTCTGAGGTGGACTTGACCTTTAAGATGTAACAAGTATTTTGTATGATGTTGTTAACTAATGTTATGTACAAATGTTGTGAAAGAAGGAATAAATGAACCAACCATGAACCATGACATTATAGGAATCACTATTTTACTAATAACTGCACACGCACAAATGATCCACATCCACATCCAATTAAAAGTATTCATTCTTACATAATCATAAACGGAATACATGAATGATATTTTTCAGGCATGCACGTGAAGTTTCCCGAAACCTTGGAGATTATTTATATCTCCAAGCGGAAACCTTGCTCCAACACGATATTACAAAGCTTTGCTCGTGGTTTATTAGGTAACTTAATTATCTTGTCATTATTCTTCCACTTAAAAAAAAAAGTGAGAGCGAAAGGTGATAATGTCACTGCACGGAAACCTTTGGGCTAGTTCACTCTCACTTGGCTGCTGTGGATATGATTCACACCAACTAATTTAAAATTGTAGAGATCAAAAACTACCTTTTAACAATTTTTTTTTGTTGTATTCCAGAGGTGTACAGTTTCGGGGTTAGGAGAGAGATTTCGCACTTGTGGTGGTAATTTTGCCCCGAAACACGAATTTGAGTTGGAAATTGAGTGATTCTGTTAGTTTGCGGAAAAGATGTTTGCTCGAGTTTTCACCCACACATTCAAGCCCAGTGTTTTTCTATTTAGCTCATTTTTTTATCCATTTGAGCAGACTCACAATCTAAAAAAAATTACGGTTTTGAGAGAAATGTTTTTATTGAATAATACCAAACGCACGTTTAACATTATTGACCTATACAAATATGGCAGTTATGTAAGGGGGTGAAATTTAATTGAAAGAGAATTATGTATTGCAGTGCTAGCATCAAATTTCAGTTGATATTATTTTTTCATGTCATTACTTTTGGTAATTTTTGTGATTTATTTTCATCAGTCACTTATTCATTCATTACCTGTTTTAGTTTTCCTTTTATTTTTGAATTCATTTATTTATTATCAATCTTATATTTCATTTATTAATGTCATTTATTTGTTTTCCTTTTATAGGGGGGGTACACATCCCCTTACCATTGCAAAGCCATTGGTACTCAAAATTTACACCTAATGAATAAATTTTTAAAAAGTACATTTGACGACTCACATGTGAAATCAAAAAAAATAAATGAATAAATAAAAAAAAAAACCTGAGCATGATGAGCCCAAAGCAATATCAAATATTCTGATCCATAAATAGCTCGTAACGGTATATACCCCACACAAACGCTCTATCATTTATATCTATATACTGCTGTATGTTTCCGGGAGAGCCCATTTTTTGGAGATGTTAAAGTTTTCGATAAAGAACAGACCTCCAATTAAACAGGGTCTTCCGTTATCATGAGTTTGACGAAAGTGAGCAAAAATAAACTGTACAGAGAGAACAAGAAAACATTTCCATGATTTCTGTACACATGTATAATGGAAATGTCCGAGTTTCATTTTTGTGCGTGAAGTTATGCAAGACTTGTCTGTGTATCACTTTCACTTCAGATGTGTTTCTCCTATTCTAACAAATTGAATATATGTTTGTATAACAATAAATTTGTAACTACATTGTAATGAAACAGGGGCCGCGGAAAGGGGGGGGGGGCCTCGGTGGGCTTCTTCCCCAATTTTTTTCAAAAAGCATGTACAAAAATGTAAAAAATACCATCTCATTGTGATATTTTTTTGCATGCATGGTCAGCCCCCCCCCCCCTTTTAAAACCGTTCCACGGCCCCTGTGAAATGTTACAAAGCAGAAATTAGATTGCAATTCATTCTGAATAAAAATATTTTTTAATTGCGTGAATGAAAGGAAAGAGGGGAAGTATAAAAAAAAGGAAAGACAATGAAATATTGTATATACAGTGCGTATCAAAAAAAAGTTTACACTTTGAAAAAGCCCTGGGAATAAAAAAATATACAACATGTGGGTAATTTTTCACATATAATTATGGGTTTGGGTCTCATCTATCCAATGAAGGTAAAAGTTTTGACAGAATGTTACACTTGAGTGAGCACTGCCCATTTTTGTAAAGCTCGCAGAAATCTGTTTGCGCAGAAATGCTTGTTTTCATGCTGTGTCAAGGGGAAAGGGCGAAATCAAACTTACCCTGCGAAGCATTTCTCATAAATTTCCCTAGCACTTTTAGCCAATTGAAATAAAACGGATACATTCAAGCATTTTGTAACAATTTTTCCGCCCAAATTTGAAATTTCAACACTTAGTAAGCACAACCTTTACCCTTTTTGTGCCAGCTGGATCTGAGGACATAACTGAATCTGAACAAAAGTTTATATCAGACATCTCCAGCATTTTCTCTAAGTTTTTATCATTTAAAGTTGGTTTACATTTCATTTTCATTTAATACTTGTTTCTCCACACTTTTCCCAAGCTTGGCAATGATTAACAAAACGAAAATCAAGCCTAATGGGGCGCAATGCACTCTTCGAAGTGTTTTGGGCAAGGAAACAATTTTAAAAAGGTAAAAGATATCTTCATATAAATTTTACTTTGACTTCATGATTAAGGTCTACTTTTATTCGCATAACTATTTCAAAGTTCTGCGCAAATCATTTTTCACCAACTTTTCAAAAGTAAGTGGTGCTCACTCAAGCGGAAATATTTGTCGACAGTTATATCGTCATTTGCTTAAATGGATCTGTAACAATGCTAAAATGTGGAAAAATCGTCAGGATATTACAAAAATATAATTTTACAGGATTTTCTCTAAGTGTAAACTTTTTTTGATTGATACGCGCTGTATTTTGTCTAGTTTGTCCAATGTTTCTTTCGACATACACGAAGCAACTGAAAATATAAAGAAATAAGGGATGCTCCGGGCTGATGATATAAAAAGAGTAAAATTTACAGAGCAAAATGCTGCAAATTTGATCAAAATCGGTTAGCAAATATCGAAATTATTGAATTTAAAGGTTTGTATTATTTCGGTGAAACAGTTCTAGGCATGTCTTTATGAATATTTATTAGGTGGGCTTATGATGTCATATCCCCACTTGTTCTTATGTATTTTATTATACGAAATTAGGTTTATTCATTTTTAAATGCCAAAACTAACAATTGGATTGACAAGTGATTGAATGCATCAGTTGTTTCTTGCCGCAACTCATTTCATCATAATGGAGACACACCATTTATAAGTTAATGAAACAATATGATTTCATATAAAACATAAGAACAAAGGGAAGTGGGGATGTGATATCATCAGCCCATCTATTGAATATTCATGAGACATGCCCAGAACCGTGACACCAGAATTACTAAATAAATATTTGAATTTCAATAACTTCGCTACTTGTTATCCGACTTTGGTCAAATTTTCAGCATTTTGCTCTGTGAACTTCTACTCTATTTATTTAGATATAAATATCTTCAACCCGGGCATCCCTTTAAAGATTGAATACTGGAGCGACAAAGTTGGACAGCAATAGAAAGGTTTTTATCGAATAACAATGTCAAATAACATGGGACTACTTGGTGTGTTTGTCGTGGCGTCTGTGCTCTGTCTGGGGTGGATAGCACGCTGTTTGAAGATTATCTCGCCCCAGGCGAGAGAAGAAGAAGAAGTGGGGAAAGTGTGTCAAGGAACTGGATCTTGGGTAATTTAAAGGATAACTTGGCTCTGATCCATTTTGCATGGGAGAGCGAGTTTCTAGGCATGCTAGTAGAGCCCCACCCTCCCCCCCCAAAAAAAAGAAAGACAAATAAATAAAGTTCCAAGACCAATAAATAAAGTGGAAAATGAGAACAGAGGGATAAGTAAACATAAAAAGAGAAAAAATATATGAAAGAAGAGAGGTAAGATGTACTATTTGCTGAATACTATCAATATTTATCCTAAACTTAGAATATACTTTAAGAGGTAATTTTTCCTTGCTCGCTTCGCTCGCTCGGGACTGTTAATAGATTTTGTCTCCGCACGAAGACTTGTGCCCCCTCAATATTTTATAGCTCATTACGCCACTTCCATTGAGCATGGTATTGATATAATTATAAATCAATCGTCTTTTTTTTTTTTGGGGGGGGGTTATCACAGGAATTCCATATTTTATTTTCGTTTTGGAGGGATCCAAAGTAAGAATCATAAGATGTTTATTTCTAAAGAGTAGTACTGTCATTTAGAGCCCCTTTAAAATTTTCTAGTTCTTGTAGTCGTCCCATATGATATATCTCTTGAGAGCCAATAAAAAATAGTTGATAGGCCTACACGTGTAAATCAGAATAATAGTTTAAGAAAGGATGTCGGATAGCAAATACAACAATGGTAAACACGAAATAGCATTTGAAATGAATCAATTATTAAAAATATATTGATTTGATAAAATTTAGAAAAATATTCTTGAATATCACATTTCATTGCAAGTTCAATGAATATTTGAAATAAACAGAGCACATATGCTTACTTTCGATCTCACAAGCGTTGATTTTTTTTTCATTCGCCCAAAAAGTTATGTTCAATATAATAACTATCGACTTGCTTTTAATATAAAGGAAAAATAAATATCTAAAAGGTCAGATACAAATACTCGGCACTTATTAATGATATACAGACATGCCCGGAATATCTAGAAGTTCTTTATCATTACGGTAAATCCATCAGAGTTGCTAAATCAAGTAATTGATTCTCATCGAGTCATTTTATATTAACTTTAAGTGACAATATAAGCCTTCTGCTACCCCGTAGTCTTTAGCAAGGGAATAAATTGGGTCAGCCGCGAAGTGACATTTCTGGAAATTTAATCCTAATTGGGTCACCCGAAAATCCTAAATAGAGGTTTAACATAACATGATATCGATGACATACACCGCGGACAGGTAAATTTGGGTGACGGTGCATTTTTTTCTTCAAGATTTTGTCCAGGCGTGTTGTGCGATATTGGTCATGTTTTAGTTTATCTCAATGCAAATGACAATTTATGAAGACATTGGGATGTTCTGATTTTCCATGCCATCTATGAGAATTCGATGCTATTAGCGATTTCTGCATGGATGTATGCTATATGCACGATTGATATGGATAGGAAAATGTTAACACATCGCATGTGAGCATTAAGCACGCGTATTAAGTTTGTACAGCAAGGAGGTCTACTACCGCCGCTATTATTCATTAGCATTATTATTGGGAAGTGGAAGGGTGTGTTTGTAGTATGTGTGTTGAGATGATGGATTGGACGTAAGGGATCTATGTCATCATTATCACCAATATGAACCTCTGTATAGTTTCACATCTTTAGTTGGCTTCATCATAACCATCATCTTCGCCATCCTCACCACCTTAATCATCATCATCATCATTACCATCATCCTCTCCATCCTCACCACCTTAATCATCATCATCATCATTACCTTCATCCTCCTCCTCCTCATCATCACCACAACCACCACCATCACACCAGTACCATCATCGTCATCATCATCATCGTCATCATCATCATCATCACCGCCACCACCACCACCACCATCACACTACCAGTACCATCGTCATCATCATCGTCATCATCATCATCATCATCATCATCATCACCATCATCATCACCGCCACCGCCACCACCACCACCATCACACTACCAGTACCATCATCACCATCATCGTCATCATCGTCATCATCATCATTATCATCATCACAATCAACATCAACAACAAAGCACAGTACAAAACAGATCTCCACATCAATAATAAAGTACTGCATCCAATTTATTCATCATAAAAGAGGGCAAAATATAAATGTACAAAACTAATCAAAACTGCATGATTTTATTTGATGTACTAATAATATCAATGAACTGCTTAAGAAAATAGAAAAATAGAACAAGATAGTAATACCAAATAGACACGTGATAACAATTTGGTAATACTCAGAAAATGTTATATAGTTCTAAAGACTGGACTTTGTACTTCGTTATCAATATCTTACTTCATTTGGACGTAGAAATGGGTAACAGCCAACAAAATCTATGCATAATCAATATACAAGTACACTAAATGTAAAGGGAAGGGGGGATAGCACCTTTTTTATATCAACTTCGCTGTCATAAAAATATTTCAAAGCATGATGAAAATAAAAACAACTAAGAAGAGATAGAAAGAAAATGAAAAACAATGAATTTAAATAATGTGAAGCACACTGATGGTAGCATAAAATTGAGAAATAAATCGATCTCTCTTTATATAAATGTAACTTGCAAATCGTGAAAGGGAATTGATGATATTATTATGACCGTGTAGTGATGGCATTCATGATGATGATGAGGACAATGCCAGTAAAGATTGCGATGAGGATGACGGTGATGACGATGATGGTGATGATGGTGATGATGACGGTGATGGTAATCATGATGATCATGATGATGAGGAGGATGGTGGTGATGATGACGGTGATGATGGCAATGACTATGTTGATGATGATGACAATGATGATGACGGTAATGATATTGATGATGATGACGAGAGCACCTACTTCAGACACGAACCTTTCTATGTAAAACGAGAAACTGAATATAAACATAATGTAATGCAAAAACAACATGTTAAAATCAATAAATAACAAAAGGGCAAGACATACAGAAGGTATATTAGAGTTAGCGATTGCTGGAGTTGATAATTGCTAGATTTGGAGCCTCTGAAAAACAAAAAAACAAAATACATTACTACATAGGGTTGCTACTGGAGTAGAAAATGTCAGTACTTCAAAAATATACCCATAATTGGCAGTTTGAATCATTTACTAACAAAATATATTCATTTGTCACCACAATCATTTCACAAAATGCTTTAATTTGGAACAAAATATCTAAAAGTGGGGAAGAAATCCGATTAGGACAAAAAGAAGGAAATTGTTACTCATTGATGAATAATTAATAAACTAATAATACCTGACAATGTTTATTTTGAGATCAAAGCATATGATGGATTGTCACAAATATTTCTCCATTCATCTTTTTATCAAAGTCGTTAATCGATGAGTTGAATCTGTGTGATACGGCAATTCATATAACTGATTACTTAATAATAACTACTCAACTCAAATCTAAACATAATATTCTAGGCATGCAAATTAACATGGAAAGCAGAACTCTATCATTTCAACCTTTTTCATTTTACTTAAAAATACTTAGCATGCATACAATCAAATTTGCATAGATAGGAGAGAATTTGTATAATCTCTTTGTATAAAAATGGCATAATTTACTTCTTTTTTTACAACACACAGCTATACAACATATGATTTTTTTATATTAAGTTACCACATATTATTTATGATAGAAAATTTTGGCAATGATATTTTCATGATTTGTCACATTTGATCCTTTGTAATAAATTCCTGCTGATAATATGTTTAGATTTTAATACAAGATCATTATGAGTTGTATAGAGACTATCATAATAAGAATATTTTTTTCCTGAAATGTTTTTTAATAAAAAGTAGAAATTCCTGCGTATATATAAAAAGTGGTATCGGTGAAATTCTTACAATTGTTTTTTGTTACACTCGTTGCATTTAAAGAATAATTTCTGTGGCAAGTTAGCAAGTGCTCATCTATAATACTGTGTTGGGCATACTACGATATAAAAATTAGATCCGTAACAAAAAGGGTAGTTGATTCTGATCGTGAATCAAACATTCGAAGCCAAACCTGTCTATCAAGGGCCACTTCATGCTGGAGGAAACTAAACTTCGCTTTAATTTCTCCAAACAAGATCATTCCTTATCCTCCTTCAACGGCCATTACTCACATGTTCTTGGCACTACCATGATAATACTTTCACATACTATCCCATAATACTACCACATCTACAGCAGCTCTAGATTTACTATTTCATAAATACGTCAATGGTCTTATCTTTGGGTGACTTTTCATTTCGTCTAATGCCATTATTAGGTAAGAATCCAATTTGTCTTATTCTTTTGAGTCTGATCTGTTCATTCTCTCTACTACATGTACATTCAAGATATTTTAATTACATATTACAATCAAGCCTGCTGAATTTGAAATTCATATCGCTTCAGTTAATCTCACTCTGTCCAATATAGGAGTGAAATATGGGGTAATATAGGAGTGCCTTGAGCAGCTAGGAAGGTGGATACGTGCGCTATGCAAATTCTATAATTATTTTTATTAATCTATTATTTTAACCAAAATTGGTGGAAAGAGAAGAATGTGAACATACGATCAACATATAGGTCTTTTTCAGGAAAGGATATAAATTGTATTTATAGGGGCTATTTTTTTCTTTCAAATTGGGATGATTAGTGAAATTTGGAGGCGATTTTATTTGTGTCATTGGCTACATTTTGCACAAAAAAGCAATTTTGCACTTAATACAAATGCTGTTAAGCAGAATGTCAATTTTTTTCATATTCTTGAAGAATATTGTTTGTGGCAGATCATGGGCTAATCAATGACAACTTTGATTGAAATACTTGGTTTGGATTAGTTGAGAATCTAGTAACAAAGGCAAAATTCAAAGCACGGCATGCCACACTGCAAAATCTCCGGTGCTTATTTAACACCAGCCCGGAATCTATATCTGTCCACACCAGAGAAGTATTGAAATAACATAAGTTTGCAATCAAACCGATGCTGTTTTAATACTAATTGGTGTTGTATAAACACATATCTGGTGTTAGACCAAAACCAAACTGGTGTTGTTGAACAATTCTCTGGTGTGGACAGATATAAATTCGGGGCTGGTGTTAAATCAACACCGGAGTTTTTGCAGTGCATGAATAACAAATCTTAGATACCTCTCTGCGTAGGAACGACCCTGTATGTGAACCGGGAAAATGAAAAACATAAACTCTCATGAGGGCAATGCAAGACAAATGGCTCCTTGGGTAAATGGCATTAAACAATTTTTGCTATCGACAATAACAAAAACTCCCATATGTAGCTCAGGCCATTTTATTGTGTCACCCAGTAACTCCCAGTAGCTTGAAGGCAAGAATAGTAGTATAGCAAGAACATGAGTACCAAGGTTTTTTTTTATGATGTGACTGGACTAGCCCTTGCACTGCAAAAACTGCAAACTGCAAAAACTTTGGTGTTGATTTAACACCAGCCCGGAATGTCCACACCATAGAAGTGTTAAACAACACCAGATTTGTTTTTATAGAACTCCAATTAGTATTAAAACAGCATCGGTTTGATTCCAAACTGGTGTTGTTTCAATACTTCTCTGATGTGGATATACATGTATATATAGATTCCAGGCTGGTGTTAAATCAACAAGGTAATTTTTGCAGTGTGCTACGGTTCGAGTAGATCGAGTTTGGTCACATATCACTGCACACTACCCAACATCCGGGAACACCTAGTTATTGTCGATAGCGAGAATTGTTTGTAATAACTTAGGTTAATAGTTTGGCAGGATTACGGATCAATGAACGACACCATGATGTATCTAGTTCCATTGGTAGTAGGTAGACCTTCGTGATAATGGGTTAGACGGCCTGGATGCATGATGGAGTGACCAACGGGTAGACCGATCACGCTGCAGTTATAACGGATAAAACGAGCGCCCCCTCCCTGGATAGAGAAAAAAGAAAACAGAAAGGAAGGATGTGAATAAAAATTCATTCTACCAGCTACATATGAAGTGGTCAGAAGCACAAAAGCAATATACATAACAATGTGAGAATTCATGCACTACTGATGGCTTGCTATCTTACATGTATATCGTAAGCATCTATTGTATGTATACAATAACTGTGTATTCCACATGTTTTGTTGCAATTTTGAATGATTATATTGTCTATGAATATATGTCGTTCATGCTGACATTACAAAAAAAAAATATTCTAATGATAGACAATGAATGAGTGCTTAAGAGAACAGGAATATGATTAGAAAAGTACTTTGAGAGGTCAAGCTACTTCATTCCAACTTTTTCATTTCCATACCTGCCAGATACAGAAATCAACATAAGAAATAATCGATTTTATTCTTACAACAAGGAAAATTTGATGGTGCACATTTAAAAGGTATAGAGTTAGACACAATGATAGAAGCAGAAATTTGAGCAGTTACTCTCTCTCTCTCTTCTTTCCACCAATTATGATTGTTCTAAATCAGTAGGGTACCTTGGATTTTCCACGGGGGGGGGGGGCAAAATCGTCCCTCAAAACAAAAAAGATAAAGGACATTTTGCAGCAGAAAAAAAAGAAAAAAAAGTCAACTTCTCATCGGGGGGGGGGGGGGGCAGGGATAGGTCCCTTGCATGGGTTGTGACTCGTCAGGTACCCTAGTGTTCTTAATATAAAGAAGCAACAGATTATATGCTTTACGGGATCTTGTTTCTTTCATTTCCCATTAATGTCAACACAACTACAACTGAGAATTTAAGTACTTTGTGAAAAGAAAAAAAAATGCTGTGAAAATAGCAAAGCATGAATAAAATAAATTTCATCTTATCAAGGTAAGTAGAAAGGGTAAATTACTAAATTGTATACTGCTAATTCGTCCCCTCTCCACATGGTCTACCTTCATTTAGTCTAATGCCATTCCGTCCATCAACACTTCGTCTAACAATCATTTGGTCCAATAACCATTTGGTCCAATCATCACTTTGTCTAATCACCAGTTCATCTATGACCATTTCATCTCATAATCAGTTGGTCCGATATCCATTTTATTTTCATTCATTTTGCCCAATTATTTAGTTCAATTAGACCAAATGGTACATGGACTATAAATAGCTATTGGACCAACTGATTACAGGACGAAATGGTGAGCTGACAAAATGGCAATTGAGCCAAGCGGAGAGTCGACGAACTGATGGTAGACCAGATGATAGTAGACAAGTTGGCAATTTGATGAATTGGCATTAGAGTCTTAGAACAACTGAAGATAAACAGTAGAAAGCTGCCAAGCCATCTGTCAGATTACCAGTGACTTGTCACCTAAAGGGCAGGTGAAACCTATTTCTGCTGAAATAATATAATTTTCATTTCTGTCTGGTCTTCGTCTGGATGTGATCACTAAACTAATTTTGTATTAGGCTCCCGGAAAATTATCATATCAGCCACAAATTCATTTTTTCATAAATTAGCAATAGAAGAAATTTTACACTTGCGGATGGGTTATTCATCTCAAATCATCAAGGATTATTCGTCTTTACCAAGTGTGCAATTTTGAATAACAATTGCCAATGAATATTAGGGTCAATCCTGACAGTGCAGAAAAGAGTCACTTACAAGGGAATACATGCAATTGACCTACATTTAAAAGCAAATGAATAATGAATAGAAAATGAATTAGCCCAGTCATCATGATTAACTCCTATTCCATTCAAATGTGATATTTTCAATTCATTCATGTCTGCTTCCTATCCAAAGTCTCTTTTCTCTCTCCTTATTCCTTCTTCTTCTTTTCCTCTTGTTCCATTCCTTGAGGTTGTTCATCCTTCTTCATCCTCTCTCCATATATTCCTGCCACCCCACCATTTTCCTTTATCTTTTTTCCCTTCAATATTATGGTCATTATGCACATTGTGACGATGTTTGTGATCATCATAAACATTATCATGATCAAAATCATCATCATAATCATTATCATCACCATCATCATCATCGGAATCATCGTCATCATCGTCATCATCACCATCATCTTCTTCTTCATCATCATCATCATTCATCATCATCACCTTCATTACCATCATCATCACCACAACCACCACCAAAACTACCATCATCTTCAACTTTAGTTTGGTTGAGAATAGAATATATATATGCAATAGAAAAACCCTTAAAATAAACACAGTCCCACCTCAACAACTGGGAATGTGTAACATACTCAGAATCTTCAACATTCCAAAAACACATAGCCCCAGTAACATGTCAATTATCAGTCAGACAATTGTCATCCTGGGACGAATAGCATTCCTAACTTCCGACCTACTTCCTTTGATTTCAAACTTCCCCAGAAAGTCGAGAGGAACAGAAACAAATTAATATCTACAGACAATAGTCATTCTCATATTTCCTTGGGTGCCAACCGCAGCAACAGGGAACTTTCAGAATTCACAGGACGTGTCCAAAAAGATGTTGTCATTTTGCAGCTTCCAAATGAATTGAGATGTAGAAAGCTGAAGAAGATTTTGTCTCAGAAGCTTGTTTTTTCTTCAAAATTTGATAGGGTTTTCGTGCCGGCGATTGTCAAATTCCTGCGCAACTGGCAGATTAGCTCTGGTGTAAGCTATGGGAAACATACAGCCCGTAAGAGAGGTAACACCCTTCTGCCTGACAACAGGAACGGGAATTGACATGTAAGCATGAAACCTAACATCCTTCTGCCAGCTCGGGAACAAAATTACATCTCTGACCATTTCTTTCTCCAAAAGTGGATAACGTAGGACAAAAGTCACCCCCAACCAACGTGACTTGGCAATAATTCTCCATGGTCTTGTCTAGACTGGGCTAGCTGTGTCTGCGTGGCCAGGGACCCCACCAATTCCCATCTATTCAATTAAACTTTGATTCATACATCACCGAGCTCATTACAAGAGGAAATGTTTTGATGTCATCCAACAGCTTCATTGAGATTTTTCCATTAATAAGACTTGTGGAGCGAGGGGTCTAGACAACGATTCCAAAATGTCAACTTTTTTTTTTAACATGGGCACTTCCCCCATTTCTTGACCAAAGTCATACCAGTATATTGCCCCCAAAGACCTTTTCTCTTAACTGTAAATGAAACATGCTGCATCACTATGCATATTCACACTAATTTGAAAAACAAAAATACCTGGTAGTTTTGCCGGTGTGAAAGCAATTTACTTTCTGAAAGAAAATACATGTATGTACCTGCTTGTTATGGCCCAAAAGAGTTTCTTCTCCCACTTAATTTGATACCATTTGTATGTGTGTATGTGTTAACACTTCTATGGTGTTTTCCGATATAGATACTGGGCTGGTGTTAAATCAACACTTGTGTATTTGCAGTGTACAGCGGCCTGATAAAGAGGTGCTAGTGTCAGGGCATTTGTCCTGACACCTCTCCCAATGTTCTGGGGCCCGTAACACAAAACTTAGCAATGATCGTAGAACATTTTTCTACGATTGATTCTTTTGACTACAATGTACAATCAATCGTATAAATCAAGTGTACGATCAATTGCTAACCTTTGTGTTACAGGCCCCTGGTTGTTGTTTCGGCCACCATATTCTAAATCTCAAACTTACACCTGCATTTCTTCATACTTGTAAGTGGTGAACCATGTAGAGTGACATACTTCCAGGGCCCCATTTTACAAAGCATTACGATTGATCCAATCAATCTCAACTGTATGGAAATCCATCCATACCATACTTTTTTTCTATAGAAATCTCCTTAGTAAACAAAGAGAATCACACTGAATCTTCAAGAGAACAATGAATGTAATATGAATATGCATCATACAGATCTAGAAAATATTTTGAATAAATTAGCATTTTTAGAGTTTGACGTTGCTGGCCGTCCATAGTTGTGGTTGATCAGATCAATCGCACCTCTTTGTAAGATGGGGCCCTCGTATCACCCTTCACCAGTCAATGAAAATATGAGTAAATCAAAATCATCCATTCAGCATTCATCACTACATCATTCCGACTTAATACTTAATCCTTTAATTACAAGTGGAACGTGCCCGAGTCGAGTACAGTCATTCACTGTGATGTACTACACACTTGGCCCTGTTGCATATAAGTTACTGATTATGGTAACTTTGCCATTCAATGGTCACTTGCATGGAATCCTTGATTTTGATTGGCTGATGGGCACCGTTACCATGGTAGTTACCACTGGATGACAAAGTTACCATAATGGTAACTCTTATGCAACAGGGCCACCTTGCATCTCAAACAAATTGAGGTTTTGATTCACATTGCATTGTCACTTTATTTTCAATCAAATATGTTAGTTAATGATTATACCCATCTCAATTATGATTTTCTATTTTCCCCGGGAGGGGGGGGTTCATCCCATTCATTGTATTTGATGTCCCCCAGCCGCTCTTTTTCTTTTGTTATACTTTTCCTGTTAACCCTTTTCTTTTTGTTTCTTTCATTATCTGTCCTTTTTCCCCTTCCTATTTATTTTATTTTGCTTATCTTTTCTTCTTTTTAGTTTGTTTGCTTGTTTGTTTATTCATTTGTTTCTTCCTTTCTTTTATTCATTGATATGAACAATGGCATTCATTTTCATCTTCTTCACGCATTCATGTACATGAACTCTAGTAGTAAAATATTTTGTTCCACTGAACAGTTTTTACACCTACTTAATATGAATGACACTTTCAAGTCAGGATCTGTTATTAAAAACATTCCAGCTGAGAAAAGTTGGACTATTAAACTAGATTAAAACTTGAAGCTGACTTGCTGCTTCTAAAGATAGATGGCATTATCATAAATTAACTTGAACCTCTTAATTCTTTAGACTTAGTAATCAAGATGCACACTTCGCTTAAATGAAATCAGTTATTAAGGGAGACACCTACACGGGAGTCCCTTGGACAAATTCACATACATCAGTCCCAGACATAGAGATTTGTGTGGGCTTGAAAACCCCCGAGTTACACATCAAGTCTCAATGGGAGTTGAAAAGATGATTATCTGCACCAGCTAAAGTATCAAGAAAGGTTTCATAGAAAGCTCTATCAGTAAATCTTCGAAGTGAAACTCATCTGATTAGTTTATCTCCTCACCATCAATGGGGCCTATATCACAAAATAATCTCTTTATCCACACAAATTTTCAAGGTTTCATATCAGGCAAAAAAATTTTTTTTTTGCAATTTTACGAGGGCTACTTTTCACAATTTACCCCCTACATCTGCAACGTACATGTAGAAGAAGCTTTTACACATTGCATTGTATGTGGATTTTCTGGGGCTTTTCTTTCATTTGGATAATATTAAACCCAAGCCAATTACAATTTTACCCTCTTTCCTATAAGTTCCGCCTTGTCTGCGCACACGCCTATCTGCGCGATTCTAATAAAATAAGATATATGCAAAGGACCGCCAACTTTACACCTGCAATACCAAGAAAGATATTCATTAAAAATCTGACTCAAAATGATGGAAAAATAATGAATTTTGGGCACTTCATGTGACGTCTTTGAAAATCAGCCTTTTCCATCAAAATCCCTGTATCGTATGTAAAATGAATGGGCGCGCAGACATGGGACACCTTTTTTTTGTTCAATCGGAAAATGACTAGCCGAGGTTTTTTCCAAGAAAATCATATATTGCTTTCAAATTTTTATGAGATTTTTGGCACCCTTACTCATAAGAATAATAAGGAACATTATAAATATGAACTGATTTTGGTGTGAAATGAAAACAAATTGGGTGCGCAGACATGGGTCTCCCCTTCATGTTACTCAAAACCTCTTAAACAGGGTTCTGTTTCAGAAAGACTTGTTATATTAAGAAATGCACAATTTCTAAAGCACATTTACTATCAGCCAATCAGATTGATGGATTTCAGTAGCTTTTAACAGTTATTCATTTTTTGTCAATATAACAAAGTATTATGAAACAAGATGCTGGAAAATTTACATTATCATTTTCATGACCTTCAATATAATCATCATCATTATCATCATCATCATCATCATCATCATCACCATCAATATCATCATAGAATTGATAGCATATTGAAATTTCAATGTATTTTTCACAATGCAATCTGAATGCTTAGATTTATACTCAAGAATAAAAAAATACATCACTGTTAAGTTAGGGTGTTGAATGACTGGTCTTCAATAAGATGATTATCAGACCTCACTTCCCCGTACATTAACGCTAGTGGACTTGATCGCAAGACTCTTTTTAGTAGACACATGTTATGGTATGAGTCAGAGCAGAACGACTCCCAGGCCTCGCTTCTACATCAATAACCGTCTGGATCAAGAAAGATAACATCCACTTTCTGAGCTCTGACAGGATTGCAGCCTCATCGTCTTGACCAGTCAGTGGAACAAGTTATGCGTTCTCCACTCTGGCCCGTATTCAGAAATTGACTTAATCTTAAGGCCACCGCACACCTTATGACTGTTCGCTATCCGATTTCTGGAACAAATCGCATTTTGCTCATTTTCAGAAAATGTGAATGGAACATAACGTTTTATTAAAGGTTGAAATTAATTAAAAAATACTAATATAACCATTTTGAAAGATCGCAAGCCTTTATTGTGGAGGCCAAATAAGTTTCAAATCGTAGCCAATGGTACGACTGCTTTGACGTCATCACGAATAGATATTAAATTCGCTTTTATTCTTAGAAGGAATCAAGGATGATAGCATCGTCACAGATTTGAACCAATGATTTGGACAATTACACAGTAAGATATTCCTAGTCTCAGTATTATCATCAAATTCTACTACATTTTATTCTGATATCGGGTTGCAGACCAATTGCAAGGTGTGCGGTCGCCTTTAGACAATGTTCTAACTGACTGATGTGCTGGCTCAGCTGATAGATCATCTGTCTCACAACCGGGAGGTCAGGAGTTCAAACCCCCGCCCCATCAGACCAAAATCAACAATAAAGTCAAGATGAGAGTTGCTGCAACCCCGTTTGGCGTTCAACGATTTAGGAATAGAGCAACATTGATCTGGCGCTGCACAGTGGCTGCAGTGCAGGGCCACGATCAAATGGACATAACAGATTTTTTGCGTATTTCTATTTTTAGATATTAAAAAAAACTATATGCTAGAACTATAGGAGGCAGACAATATCAGTTTTGTTTACAATGTATGCTTATGTTTATTGTGCTCAGATTTCACGATTCTTAAATGGTGAAAACAAACATCTTATTTATTCTTCCCAGCCATTTAAGAATGATTTGAGAATTAAACGAGCCAATACATGTACATTGAACTTCTACTGTTAAAGAGATTTACGTCACCATTGGCTATCCATAGTTAAACCACAACTTCACATCAGAGTTTACATAGATTTAACCCAAGTTCAGACTAAGGGCCTCTAAATCTCACAATAAATGGACTCTATTCAAAATAATTGGGGATATTTACACAGTCATTACAATTTATAAAAAAATCAAACAGAGGGAACAGATCTCAAAGGAAATATGTGACTCGGCATACCGAAATGAGAGAGAAGTCGCAAATGAAAATTCCTAGAAATTCGACAAACTAATAAAAAAGTCAAAATTTTGAAGATTTTTTTTTTTTCATTTTTAGATTTTCCCATGTTTCATAATTACTGTGTGAAAAAAATGAGTGAATTTGATGACGGGAAAGTGATAAAAAAACAGTTTTTCTGCGAGTGTTTTTTTTCGGTCAGTTCGAAATTTTTTGATACTTGGCACGCTCGATTTCATCGAATTTCGCTTCATACTAAGCTCCGCCCCTAGCAACGTAACGCCATTGTTGATTGGCTATTCATTTAAACTCAAGTACAGCTGGCGGCGTCCGCCGACCGTCCGCTCGATCGATCGGTTCAATGAGCCTCAAAAGAAAGATCAAAAGCATCGCTTTCAATAGGTATTCTGAAATGAAAAGGGGGCTTCTGAAAGTTAACAAACGGGATTCAACTTCTAAAGGGCTATTTTTTTGTAATAATGGTAGTTAGTACTAGGCGGGGGCGTTAGCGATAGATTGATAGGCCTACCTGATTTAGAGTGTATAGCTAGCTTGTCTCGCGAAAAAGGTCATGCGTAAACGCAAAGTGTTTATATAACACGGTTTGTTGGCGAGGATTAATTTCATAAAACATAACATGGACATGTTGAAGATTCTCTTTATTATTTGCAAGTGATCGGGATGTTTCGAAGAGAAAACTTTAATTTCAAAATAAAGGGTTTAAAATACATAAAAGTGTTGTATGTTCGCGAATGTGGGTTAATTGATCTGCAGTATATCATTAACAAAAGAAAAAAAAGTTCATCATGAAAGCTTTGTGGGCTTTATTATTTCCAACTATTTTTGCCTTCAATTTTTTTTATCATGTTTGAATGAACGATAGAGAAAGAAATAATTGTCAGAAATGACAGGAAGTCAGAGACAGTGGAATATTAACTTCGACAACTGAGGCACGGATCCAGGGGATGGCACGCCCCCCCCCCCCCCCCCCCCCCCCCCCCCCCGAGAAGAAAAAAACAAAATTTGTAATGTAAAAATGCCATTGAAGCCGAGATGTACCCCGGGATGTACCCCTTTTTGAAATCGAAGACTTCTATTCTTTTTTTTTTTTGCTTGTCAGTTTTTTGGCGGGTACGAAGTATCTAAAATTAATGGTTGAAATCCTTTTTTGGAAAATCCTGGATCCGCCCCTGACTTTGACCAATGAAATATGGGAACATGCAGTAGGCCTGCATTTTTAATTTTTGGATAATGGTATACGGGTCTTACGATATTGATTGAAAATATTAGTCATTTAAAATACACCTATTGAAATTATCATTTCCTAAAAGTCATTGTCATGTTGTCCCATTCGACTTTGCCCAGATCTATTCTTCTTCTTTCGTCTTTCTTGTGTTTTATTTTTTCCTTTCTACTCCTCCCCCTTTTCGTTCACACTTCTCATTCAGATCATTCGGTCTCTTCTTTCTAAATCTCCCCCCTTATTCTTCCTCAACCCCTTTCTCTTCTTTAATCTAATTCGTTAATTCCTCTTCTGTTTTCCGTTCTTTTCCCCTTTCGATCTTCTCTTTTTTTCTATGTCGATTATTTTCTCCTCTTTTTTTTCTTCTCTCTGCCCTTTCTTCACCCTCCACCTTTCCCCCCTATTTTCACCTTTTCTTCTTTTTCGTTTCTATTCACAATTTTTTTTTTTCGTTCTCTCTTTTTGCCGGTTTTTCTTTCTTCTTTCCTGTCGTCTTTTCTCCCTCCCTCACCCACCGCCTCATTCCTCTTCCTTTTATCTTCGTTCCTCCTTAATAATTTATAATATTATTTCTGTTTTCGAATAAGCGAAAACGGGGGGGGGGGGGGGGGGGGGATGGGAAGAAATAAGCAAAAACAGTGCAGAAAGAGAGAGGGATGATAGGAATTAGCGAAAACAGGGAAGAGAGGGATGGGAAGGAATAAGCGAAAACAGGGGGGGGGGGTGGGAAGGAATAAACAAAAAGAGGGCAGAAAGAGAGAGGCATGGGAAGGAATTAGCGAAAACGTGGGGGGGGGTGGGAAGGAATTAACGCAAACAAGGGAGAGGGGGATGGGAAGGAATCAGCGAAAACAGGGGAGGAAGAGAGTGATGGGAAGAATAAGCAAAAACAGGGGGGGGGGGGGTGGGAAGGAATAAGCAAAAACAGGGCAGAAAGAGAGAGGGGTGATAGGAATTAGCGAAAACAGGGGAGGAAGAGAGGGATGGGAAGGAATAAGCGAAAAAAGGGGGGGGGGGTGGGAAGGAATAAGCAAAAACAGGGCAGAAAGAGAGAGGCATGGGAAAGGAATTAGCGAAAAGGGGGGGGGGGTGGGAAGGAATAAGTAAAAACAGGGCAGAAAGAGAGAGGCATGGGAGGGAATTAGCGAAAACGGGGGGGGGGGGGGGGGGGTGGGAAGGAATTAACCCAAACAAGGGAGAGGGGGATGGGAAGGAATTAGCGAAAACAATGGAGAGGGGGATAGGAAGGAATTAGCGAAAACAAAGACAAGAGCAAGGGGATCGGTATTATACAGTGATAACATGAGAAAAAAAATATGACACAGCTTTTATTGATTCTGTTGTCCTTTCTCTAAAATTTCAATTTTCTTCTTGTAAAATAATATCAGTGGTGTAACAGGCAGGGGGCAAGCTGCCCTTGCTGATTTCATCGCCATAATATATTTAAAAACGGTGGGGGGCGGAATTGAGAAAGGGAGCAAAAAGAGGAAAGGGAAAGAAAGCGAGGATAGGGGAAAGGAGAAATGGAAACCGAAAAGTGAAAAAAAAACAATGGAGGATAGAGGGAGGGGGGCCTAATATTTGAAAAAATGAATGAACGAAAAGGCACCGCTTAAAAAAATGAAGGAAAGAAAAGAACATTTTGACAGGGTCAGTCTTTACCCCTTTTTCAATTTGTACTTTTATGGCGCCGGTGAAGTACAAAAATATGTATGCCGCTCGGCATTACGCCCCTCCCCCTTCGCCAAAAGCTGGATCCGCCTATGAAAAAGTAAGAAAAACATACAAAGCGGGAAAGGAAGGAAAGAACATGTGAGAAAGAACAAATCATTCCATTATGCAAGCGTGATTAGTCAGAAAGGGAAATAAATGACAAAGATGTACAAAATAGCAAACAATTAACGGCGGGAAATCAAGGTAGAATGGAATGAGTCAAAAGTTCGATTGGAAAATTAACAAAACGAACAAAGAAAACAGAGAACTATAAACACAACCGGGTTGTCTTGTTTAAATGTTTGAATCATACTTGCAATTAGATTTAAAATGGCGGCTAGTTTTAAGGTTTAAAATGGAACTTGGTGATTTTATTATTTATTTTAAATCTATTTATTATTATTATTATTATTACGTTTTTCTCTCTCTCTTTTAGGGGGTCTCTCTCCTCCAAAATAAATCATTCAATCTTACAAAGGCTTTTGCATGGTCTCATTCTTTATCTGTTACTGTGTTAGAATAAAATATTGGTTGTGCTTGATTTGATACGAATCGGCATTCATGTTGGAGGTGCCATGGCCGAGCTGTGTCTGGCTATACATGGAAAGCGCGGTCAGGCGCCGATCCCCGCGGCTACGACAATTTTGCTCTTATATCCTGCATTCAGATACATGGAAATCCTTTACGCATTATTTGTAACTTGGTGTGCACTTGTTTGTTCAAAAAGTAAAAGCGTATCTTCCCTAATCCATCCTCTGTTGGAAATTATGATGGGACTTAATTACTCATGGTACCTCCTGGCTCTTTTTGTTGTAGAATTAAGACGTTTATGTCAAGGTTTTTTTCTCTGCATCACTTTTAGAATCACTTTAACCTTTTTTTCATTATACCTTTCTGTATTTTGTTCTAATTTTGAATCATTTCAATGCTGTATACCCCCCATGATCGGTACGATAGAACCCATTTATTGAACAAATTATTCGCATTTTTACTCACACTGTCTCAATCTAACTTAAATATTAATAAAACATGAGGTACGAATTATTTTGAAGGCCCATCTTACCATTTTACAAGGGATATTTTTTTAGAACATGCGGTTAAAGTTCAGGTCATAATGACACGCATGATAGACTACATGCCACGAGTCCGGGTAAGAGTAAACGCCATCGACATTCAAACAAGCCGATGACACAATCCCTCCTCCATGGTTTTAGGTCCAACTTTTTAACCCCGCCTTTTATTTCATTAATAAGGGAGATCATGGCATTCTTTTTTTCTTTCACGAAGATTATTATAAAACCCCGGTTTAACCAATGATGTGTACGTAGACGATAATTGATTGACGTGGAACGTTGTTTCGTCTTGCAGTCGCGCGTGAAAGCAAGTTGACTATTGTTCTCAATGCAGCCTCCTCATTGGTTAATCGTTTCGCCTTTTTTGGCACGCGGTTACTAGGGCCTTTCGGTTAGCTCGGCGGTGGCAAAAAATATTTTTTCATGGAGCAGGGTCAAAACGGAAGTCAAACTTCGAAGGCGTTTTTCTCTTGATTTTTATTTTCAAGAGCCCAATTCTTCCTCCATTCTAAAGCTAATATCTCCACTAATATTTACTCCTAAGGGTCGAGTGATATATCAAATTAAAGGTAAAGAAACGGGGAATAATAATCACTAAAAAAGTTGGATTTGAAAAATTCCGACTTGTCTCTCATTTCGGTATGACGAGTCACATATGCATTAAACCTCAACATTGTAAAGGTCATTCACCTTTTTGTACTGTTCTGATTAAAAAAAAAAAATTCCCCCCTTTTTTCCAAAAAGCTAAATGAAAAATCCATTGTTCTTTTGTCTTTTCCTACGATTATCTACTAATTTCAACTTCCTAGTTATTTTCATAATCATACATCTATTTCCCCCAAATGACCTTCACTCAAATGCCCTAATTGTTCTTCCCTTCTCAGCACAAATCTAAATATACTCAGAGTCAAAGGCACTCATCATATTCCCAATGAAATTTTGACACATACATGTAGGCCTAAATTAAAACAACAGTGCCTGAAGCAGGGCTATAATCTCTTTATTGCTTTCCAATAGGATTTACCCACTTAATATCCCCAAAAGTGATTATTAATCCTTTATTAATTTAAACAGACACTAGAGGCCTGTAACACAAAGCTTTATAGCGATTGATTAATAGGAAAACTTGAACCCCAAGGATTGGGGTTCAAATCCCACCGCAATACTCTTGTCCCTTGGCAAGGCCCTTTATTTTCCACTCTCCACCCAGGGGACCGTTTCATAGAGCTGATCATGACTTTAAGAATGACTAATGATGATCCTTTCTTGTGGTAAATGATACTCACCATTGAAATATTCACTGGTGGTTATTAAGCACGTAAGAAAGGTTCACCAGTCGTTCTTAAAGTTGCTCTGAATAATAATACCAACATGCTTATATAGCGCATATCACTGCCAAATGCGGCCCTATGCGCTTAATTGGATATTATTACCCTGGCTTTAGCCTCGCAGCCTTTTACAGCGCGATGGCATTTCAAGGAATAAATTCCTGCCAGGTACCCATTTACCTCACCTGGGTCAAGTGCAGCACAATGTGGATGAACTTCTTGCCGAAGGAATTTACGCCATGGCTGGGATTTGAACCCACATATAAAAGTCCGAAGACAACAGCTTTATGAACCACCCACCAGGGGACTGTTTCATAAAGCTGTTCGTAAGTTAAGAGCGACTTTAAAAACGACTGGTGAACAGAACCTTTCTTATGCGCTAAAACATCACCAATGAATATAGCATTTGCCGCCAGAAAGGATCACCAGTCGTTCTTATAGTCGCTCTTAACTTACGAACAACTTTATGAAACACCCACCAGGTGGGTGTTTCATAAAGCTGTTTGTTAAGTTAAGAGCGACTTTAAGAATGTTAAGAGTGACTATAAGAACGACTGGTGATCCTTTCTTGTGGTAAATGGTACAAGTCATTGGCGATGGTTTAGCACGTAAGAAAGGATCACCAGTCACTCTTAAAGTTGTTCTTACCTTACGAACAGCTTTATGAAACAGCCCCCAGGTGTAGTAAATGGGTTCATGCTATTACAAAGCCAGGTCACCCCTACAGAAATTTAAGCGTGCCGCTTTCTAGTAACTAGCATGCGACTAGTAGGGCGCTCGCTTCATGGGATGGGGTGCTTAGAAACATTGAAGTAATAACATGTAGCATATCACTCGTATCATACTGTATTGTGAAAATTTAGCTTTCTTGGCAAATATTGTGTTATGAGTGCTGCATAAGGAGTAACAGAAAAGATTAATCATTTCAGTGCGCATTCTGGGTAAGGATCCGGACTTTGAACCACAAGGTCTGAGGTTCTAATCCCCCGCAGCACTCGTGTCCTTTGGCAAGGATTTTATCTACATTTGCCACTCTCCACACAGGTGTAGTAAATGGGTACCCGGTAGGAAGGAATTCCTTGAATGCTCAAGAGTCTGATCCCGATAGCCGTGCTAAAGCTGGGGTAATAGTATGCAGCGCTTTAAAACATTCGTATTAAGCGCTATATAAATGTGGCATATTATCATTATTATTAAGGATTCAAAAGCAAGTTTACAGGTGCTGTACAAGATGGCTTTCACTTTAAGGCCCAACTTGCAATCAATCATTTCTTCCCAACACAGCCTCAAGAGACATTTTACCTCTCAACCCCGATCTGCTCTGATTGCATTGGTTTTGACAACGTAAAAGCGGGCAAAGAACCAGGTTGTTGGCAGAATAGAGTCCTGGCCCTGAGCGCCTAACAGGGGAGGCCGATGTTGAGGTAAATACAAGGCCACGTTCTCACTTGCTCAAAGAATCATAGTTTGTCGGATTTAAAAACTTTATTGAAAAAATAGCTGGAATATTGCATTTCTGAGATTAAACCAGTGGAACTGGAAACCTTGGAATGAACTAAATGTCAAGGTAATGATCATTTCTCAAATTTCAAGTTGGTGGATACAGCATTGAGCTTGGAACTAAGACCCGATTCGCACTTGCCCTCCCAGGGACAAATCCAGGGTGGACTGATCCACTGGACTTGGTCCAGAACTGCACTCCATTTTACAGTCTCAGCATCTTAGTGAGGAATTGCTCTTTAATTGTACTGTATTATGTTGGACAGCTTCATTTTCGGAGGAAAGGGAGGGGGGGGGGGGTTATCACTTGTTTTTTGATCAAAAAGGATCAAATTTTCTATACATTACATGTATGTTAAATATAGGCCTACCTCTAAATTTAATACAAAATATAAATGGAGTTCATCTTAAGCTTAATATACTGGAGGTATAAGAAGACTCAAAATTAAAATCCTCTGAATGTACAAAGTCCTCAAGCAGGTAGGCCTACCTACATCGTGACAAGCTTCATCAATGACATCTTCAGTGCCATTTATTAGTGGTAAAGATCACATTCAGAGTGCCTGAAATGTGGCAGTAGTGTGGAATCACTTTCATCCGAATCTGCTCCATTTTTCATCCTTGAGATGAGGTGCAGATAGAATGCAGTTACTTAGCTCTTATTATTAGAGAGTTCGAACCACCATTTTCATTCTAATTGTAATTGATACTGAGTGGGAGAGCTAGGCTATGAATGATGCATCAAGTATACCGTGGCATGCTATCAAAGCAAGAAGGGCGTTGAATACTTTTTAAAGTCACTGCAATAATGCGGTCACACCAACGAAACCTACACCTAACCCAGGAACCAACCAATGTCATGCCATTTTAAAGGTAAAGGAAAGCAGTTACAGCAAAAAATGATTTCATGACAAAGTCTTTAAAATCAAGGTTACGTGTAAATGCCACCATATATTGATAGATCTAGATCCGGTACATTGAAATAAACTTATCTTTGTGAAATCATGAAATTGTTGCTGATAACCCGATAATTCTGCTGATCACTACCACAAAGAGGCATGTGTGGGACAGTGTATTGATATCGTTTAGAAAATTACCCGACATTTGATGGAATCCCGTGCATATTTTGCTCATTTCTCAGCAATTACACATTTTTTTTTCCAGAGCAATTTGGCACATATTTTTCATCCATACATGTACATACAAACACTTGGGTGGTCATTTCATTGGAATCTGTTCAAACTCATTTTGAGATCGTTACCAGAATCGGTATTTGTCTTTAAATGATGTTTGTTTTGTTGGTGCATAAAGGTAGGAGGTGTGACAGAGGCATTAGGACTTTCTGGCGCTGAGTTGAGAGCATACGACTTTCTTTACACAATGTTCCCATGCCAATAGCGGTTAACCACCAAATTCTGGCAAGAGAATGTCATCTGGTATTAAGTGACATGTTCTAGAGGTATGAACGCAACTTCGGCTTGGTGAACCTGGGAAGCGTTTCATCAACTTTTTTGTCCGACAAGTTGTCAGATCTGACATCTTTTCTTGATTATGATTGGTTGAGATGCATGGTTACTGTTGGAAAACATTGGAGTTGTCGGATTAATCGTCTGACAAGTCCTTTCATGAAAAGCTCCACTGTTCTTTAATAACAAAATTTTGACATAAATAGTTATCATGTATTACTATTTACTAATGAAACTACATGTGAAGTATAAGTAAGCGGGGACAATTTGAAACAAATAAAAAAGCTGGCCTATGTCCTTCAAAGATTTCTCTCATGATCTACACAATTCAATCATAAAGGTTAGGAATATAAAGACGTGTACATTAAGATCCACTGATGAACTACTGACTTAAACACTAGAGTCACCAACCACTGCAGAAAACCAGTGGTCAATATGTAGAAGGGGTGTGACAGCTCACTAAATTTTGGGTCGAGGAATCACTTCGGGGGCCTGTTGCATAAAAGTTACTATTTCAGACTTTTCGTTTTCTGAGACGAGCCAAGTGGGCGTACGAGATTAAGGGATTTTGGGAGCACTGCGCAGGCGCGAAGTATTCTGTGACGAGTCTTCTCGTTCACTGCCCAAATCTGTGACTCGTATTTGAAGGTTTTGACGTTCGCTGTCACAGTGCTCGAACGAGCGCTTGTTCGTGCATGATGACGTCATCTAAGCTTAGCAAAAATGAATGAAGCCGCATCAACACTTGAGTTTCGTTGATTCAGCAGTGCTAGTAAACTGCAAATTACTGCTTGTTACCGGCTTTTCCATTACATTTAATATCTCCTGTTTTTAGACACTACATATCCGATAGGTAATTGATGTTCTATTTCCAAACAACTGTGTTTTTGCGCAAGAGTGCAAGTGTTGCACCCTCAGTCGCCCCACTGGTTCGTAGGGTGATGCTGCGCCTGACTCTCCGGCCGAGCATCAGCCCACGGCCCGCTCGCTATCACGCTGGTATATGCTGTGGTCTGGTACGGGTATGTCGATTAAGTCGAAACTGTTTTCATCAATGTACGAATGTGATACTCAACGAGCGGTGTCACCACTTCCGGTGAACTAGGAATACGTTGCAGTCGCAGACAATCGAAATCTCTCTATCATGGTAACTTTATCATCCAAACCACGGAAACAATGGTCAAAAGCCGATCAGAGTCAAGGATTCCATGGAAGTTACCATTGGATGGAAAGTTACCATAATACCAACTTTTATGCAATGGGCCCCAGGTGTCAAGTCGCGTTGAGTCAGTGGAGTCACTCTGCCAATGTCAATGGAAGCAAGTCTTAGAATACTACTCAAAGGTCCTGCATGTACTGTACATGTAGAGGAGCCCTTGGGTCGCCTCTAGAGCATCAAGGAAGGTCAACGAAAACCATTGCCTGACATTCAATTAGCTCAACAAACTCACTAGGAGCAAATTTTTGTCTTACTATGTGGATCACAAATTTCCTTGTTGACCATAGTAGATTGCGAGAAAAATGAATACCCTCTAGCGATTATTTCAATCCGCAATAATGAACCTATTTAGTATGTGGATCTTCGTCAGGACAAAGAATTTGCTATTCTTGACTGCTTTAAGGTGAATCGGCTGAAGCAAGCCTCAGTTTGCATCACACCTTCATTTGAACATAGTGGTTGCTCTTTGCCTTCTCGAGCATTCAAGGTAGAACAGCTGAAGCAAGCTCCAGTTTACATCAAATCTTCATCTGAACATAGTGGTTGGTCTTGCCTGAGTTCAAGGTGGATCAGCTCATGAACTCTTCAGTTTGCATCAGCTCTTCATCAGTATGAAGCCAGATCAAAGTCAGACTTGAGTCTGAACTTCTAGCTCAAGCCGGAAGTTGGCTCCCTTGCGTGGAGGCTTCATATCCATGTAATTCCATGCGAGGCATTCTCCACAGGACATCACGGGATCAGGCATAACTTTTTTCTGGTGAAGACACCCAGCAAATTGCAGGCTAATCCGCAGGTTAACGGGCTATTCTGTCCAAGATAGTACATTCCGGCTGAAATATTTAGCAAAATGGCGGGCTAAAGCAGAAAGTAAAGTCCAGATATTCTTTGATTGGGCTAGTTCACCAGGGCCCCGTGTTACAAAGAGTTGCGATCGATCTGATCAACCATGGATGGCCAGCAGCGTCAACATCTAAAATGCAAATTTGGTCAAAATGTTACTAGATATGTTTATTCATACATTCATCATTCTCTTGAAGATTCAGCGTGATTCCCTTTGTTTACATAAGGAAATTGAGCTAATTTCCTGTAAAAAAAAATTATGGTATCCATGGATTTCTTTTCAGTTGAGATTGATTGGATCAATCATAACTTTTTGTGAGACTGGGCCCTGATCACCAATAGCAGGCTAGATCACCAAATTCATTCTGATGACGGCAGTGATGATGAACAAAGAAGAAACTAGGTTAATGTCAATTCCTTTAGTCACCTGCACTATAGGATCCCAAGGGACTACGAATGAACACTCAATCCGGTGTCTCACCATGGCAGTGTACATTGTTTTCATGGACGTCATATATCTTTGCGGGATAGAAATGTGACTGAAATTATCACTGAAAAGATTTCCATGGAAAATCATATATATTGCAGTCCAATGATGAGTGCTTATCGTCACGCTTGTAAGTTTTTGACCATGTTGGGGCCATCACAGGTAGAATAAAAAAAAGGTGTTATAAAAAGGGGTCTCATGTAAATGCATACTGTTGAAATTCTTTGGTTTACTTTTGAAAGAATCTAGACAATGAAAATGTGGTTTGAGGATTTTGAGAGCAGTTAAAAGGAGAGCTGGTTGAATTCATACATGTATGATACCTTGATTCGTGCATAGATCTCAATTTCATACAAGGGGTGAGGTTGTAACAACGGAGGCTCCATTGAAAAAAAAAGAAAATATATAATCACAAACACTTTCACTACCTATGAAGACTGCAACATCAAGTCTCTTTATTGGGTGTCTTAAATCTGTTTGAATTACATGCATATTCATGAACTGAATAATGAAGACCTATTTCATCCTTGTCAAATAAAACACACATTTTTCTGACTTCGGAATTGAATTTTGGAACTCTCTGGCAATGACGGCAGGCTGCAGTTTCCTCTTGCCCTCTACAATGGAAGAAGTATAAGCCCCTCATCCAGTTGAACCCAACAATGTCATCAAAGGTAGAAGCAGAACGTCTTTCCATGGAGCAGTGTGAACGATCCTGGCAGTCTTTGTTTCATATTTGATCCTAATACTTGTTGAATGGTCAGGAAACCTTCCGAGCTATTAGCAATAATGAGCAATTGGGGTTATCCTAATTAATAACAGCCTTTATACTGGACACTGCCCTCCGGCCATTGATTCTCCCTTCGCTGGAAAGAAGGCCTTTGAAGCAACTAGGCAATTCATGAGTAATAAATGATTACCCTACATTTTTCAGAAATATACACCTGGGGTGGTATTCTGAAAATCGTCTTAATTTTTCTCTTAACTTTTCTTGTAAGTCAGCAAGATAACAGCGCGCTAAAATTCTCTTAAATTGGTATTCTGAAAATTGTCTTATCTCTGTAAGGACGTCCCCTATTTTATCTCTGACACGCCCAATATTCTGTCATCAACCAATTATTAAGCTTGTTATATGCTTAGGCCAACCAATAGAAGCATCTCTTCTTAAAAATAATGAAGCGCATTGTTGATATGAGGCGTAATTTCCTTGCGTCCCCGCTAAATTTTCTGTGCTAAAAATACACGTGGCACTTCTCAAAGATATATTTTCTCTGAAAAGATTCATCATCTCGAATACCAATTTGTAATTGCTGAAAAGTCTACCAATCCGTCATTATAATGTCTTTTGAATGTCTCCTTTTGTAAAACATGATGTTCTTGCGGGATGCAGCAAGAAATAATTATTGCAGACGGGCAAATATCGCATGCAACAATAAGTTACAATAGCCCCCCACCTCTTGTAAATTTTATTGTATTTTCCAAGGAAGTTAAGAAAACGTAAAGATAAGAGAATTTTTGGAATAGCTTGTAACTCGATATTTTATCTTGCGCACAGACATTATATGCACCAATTATACATCATACGCGCTCAGTGAAAGTTACAAGAAAAGTTAAGACAATTTTCGGAATACGGATTTTATTGTAACTCTAAAATATACAAGAATATTTCTCTTAAGACAATTTTCAGAATACGGCCCCTGTACTATTCTCATGGAGTATTGAGAATTCCATGTATTCTCTGATTGCAAATCTATCCTGATCGGTAAATTGTCAATTCGTTCACTGTCAACTCGTCCACTCACCACAGTCTAATGCCATTCCGTCCATCAACATTTCGTCTAACAACCATTCGGTCCAATAACCATTAGGTCTAATCATCACTTCATCTAATCGCCATTTCGTCTATTACCACTTCATTTGGTCTAATACACATTTTCTTTTCATTTATCTTAATTAGACCAAATGGTATATGGACTAAATGGCTATTGGACCAACTAGATGGTATGGCATTCGACTAAATGAAAGTAGACCATGTGGTGAGTAGACAAACTGATGATAGACCGATTGGTAGTATTCAAGTTGGCAATTGGACAAATTGGCATTAGACAAATTGGAAATAAACCCCCTGAACATAAAATACCACATATTTTTGCCAATGTGAAAGGAAATTACTTGAAACATCCCCCAAAGAAAATACCCACTGTAGGTACTTGGCAAGATTTAGAGAACTTTCAAAGGGAATTTCCAAGGTCGCAGACCTATCCTTGCAATGTGAAAGCAAACAAGAATTTTCTCAACCCAGTGGGTAGTTTGGATTCTTGGAATGTGCAAGATGGGTTGCTGAGCTAATGATTTCGAAATCATGTGCCTCACCCACTAATCAGACCATTTTGCATATGCTCTTAACTTCGAGAACGTTGCCCGAAAGAGTTTCCTTCAGGTTGGTATGAATGCAGAAAATAATCATTAGGTATTCTGAGTCCAGGGGAGGGTTTCAACAACATTTTAGTTGGACAAACTTATCAAATTTGAAAACTTTTCGTGACTTTGATTAGCTAAGAAGCATTGTCACTATGATAACTGTCAGATAAAACAGATTTTGTTGGATAAAAAGTCCAACGACGGCGACAAAAGACCTTTCGAAAGGCTCCCCTTGACACTTTCTTGTAAATTTACAGGTATTCTGGTAGTCGGGTTCAGTCAGTCTGGATGCATCTTGAGTGTCAAATCAGAAATTCAGATTGCATTATTATGAAGCACCTTTTTTATCTGGGCCCCGTCTTACAAAGAGTTATGATTGATCCAATCAATTGTAACTCTATGGAAATCCATCCATGTCATCATTATTTTTTCTACACCAAATTGTCAAAAAATCAATGGACTTTATGGATAGACATCTAGATTTTTTTTTTCAAACATGTTTTTTTTACTTTGCTGGCTTTCCATGGTTGCGATTGATTGGATCAATCATCATCCAATCAATCCTAACTCAATCGTAACTTTGTAAGATGGAGCCCAGGTATGATCTCTTTCAACAGGAGATATATGAAGCACAATGCATCATCAATCAAACTTTGTTTCCTTTTCAGAGTTTCCTCCTGGATATACCCCTTCCCCTTCACACAGCAACCCCCAAAACATTAGACAAACCCATAAACCAAGTGACATCACTACGGCTTGTTTTACATCTGTTCACACTACACCTGGGGCATGTTTTCATACAAATCCGTGTGTGAACGCAAACTCATGAAAATGGAAAGCAACTTAATCAGATACATGCACATGGATTAAGGGCTTGTGTTGGATGTTGACATATTACATTCAAACAACTTTCAACAGGCATCAGGATAGTGCTGTAGCTCGGATCACCTTCCGAACTTAATCCCGCCGGGTTGAGCTGGTTCGGTTCGGAAAATACGAACCGGGCTTCATTGCCAAGCTCTCTCAACCCGGAAAATTAACCCGAATGCTATACAACTTGTTTCCGTCATCGTGATTAAACTAAAAAGCCATCTATTCACCTTCAACGCCTTTCAAATTTAGAGGCAGACTCAAGCCAAGCCTTACCGCTCATTCATAACTTTAAATAGGTCGTCCGGTCCGTCCATGCATGACGATTGGCCCTTGTACTTCTATGTAGCTGTGTTTTCTTCAGCCCGAGATAATCCAGCGAAAATCAATCTTTGCGAGCCACGTGCCCCTGCACTGCCCGCCCTGCGTCTATTCTGTGTACATGTGTGGCTGTGCGGCTGCACTGTAAAATGTGTGTGTATTGTGTGTCCATAATATACTAGTAGTGCCCAGTGCATGTTGAATGTGTGTATATGGAATCATGTGATTAATCACCTGGTCAGGAATGGTTTCAAGCACTTGCTTGATCGAGGGCCCCGATTGTCATGTTGACATTAATCTTCTTGGTTTTGTGAGCTACATGTAACTGTCATCGGAGCTGGCCATAAAGAAGTCCGAATGAGAATTATGTTTCCTTCGAGATGATTGTGATGACAAACAAATGATTTTTTTGTGCAAGGGTGAAATATACTAATCTGTTCGCCCCCCCCCCCCTTGTGTGTGTGTTTTTTAAGGGGGAGGGGAGTGGACTGGACGAGTTCTGGTTAGTGTCGTGATGATTGCCAATTTTTATCTATTTTTGTATTTATCTATTTATTCATTTATTTATTTATTTATTTATCACTTGTGGGATGGAACACCCTATCAGCACATGCTGTTTTTCGTAGGGGGCCAATATTAAGGCTTATAAAGTTATAGTTTATTTCACGAATAACTTGGCTTCCATTTCAAAAGAAACCAAATAAATGTAGTCCAAAACATTCAGCACATGAAAATGTCATCCAACTTTTATTTGATTTTGTCGGTGATAACATGATGTAGCAATACACACTTATTTGTTTTTCTTTTGAATTTTGACAATCTTCCTTTCACAAATTCGTCTTTTACTGTTCGCTTTCACTTACGCAATTTTTCAATCGTCTGAATTAGGCCGGGTGGCCGACCGCTGTCTCGAAGTGACAAAGACCGAGAGAGAAAGAAAAAACATGACAGCATCGTGGGATATCTTTATTTTTTTGACCGAGAAAGGTAGTGAGAGTAGGTGAAAGCTTGTTTGGGGTGAGACAGGGAGAGAGAGGGGGGCAGGAGCATGGAAGAGATATGGGAAGGTAAAAACAAAAGGGGGAGACGGATAAAATTTATTTATCCATGGCGGCAAAGTTAAGTGCCTTACAAAGAAAGAGTTCTTTGATAATTAGTCTGATTCGATGTTCAAATATATTGAGTGGTGGGGGTCATGAAAGACACAGCGACAGAAAGTCTGTTTTCCACTTCATCTATGCAATCATTTATCTTGGGGGTAGTTGTTTTTTCTTGTTTTTCTGATTTATTTGTATGGGGGGGGGGGGCATTCAGGAAGTTCGCAAGGAAACTAATATTTTATCAAGAAAATATTTTTTTCTGATAATGAAGTCTGTTGTCTTTTATAATCACATGACGAAGAACAGTCTGTCTTCACTCTTCACCCTATAAGTGAGAACAGTCTGTCATTGTATCAGGCTGTCCGAGAGAGAAAAACCTGTTGTGACCAAATAATCTATCAAGTTTCATTGTCTATTGAATCGTGAATCTAATCTTGCAATTATAATTAATTACTTTTAACAATTTGCCAAAATAAAGCTTCGATTGTCAACTGACACTGTCGTGTTTCTCTGACAAGGGGGTTGGGTCTCTCGCTGCTCTCCGTTGCCGATTGTAGCCATCAAGATATATAAGTTAGAATTTCGATCAAACAACATCACTTTCTTCCAAATTTTGAAACTTTCGCTCACTTCATTCTGATTTTTTTAAAAGTTACTGTCAAATTGTCCACCATGGCCGAAACTTCTCAACGGAAAAATAAATCCGATGTTTGGAACCATTTTACGTTGGATCCAAATGATGGGTCGTTCGCCCTTTGTAATCATTGTGGGGTTCGAAGGGCTAGGGGTAAAAATTCTCGAAATAGAGGGACAACTGCTCTCATTAGGCATCTCAAACAATGCATGGCAATGCCAAGGAGTGGTGATGCAAGAGTAGAACGGGATCCTCCAAGTAATAATTCATCTAGAGTACAAGCTTCGGGCTCATCAAGAAAGCAACAATTGACTCTTCAAGAGACTGTTGCCCGGCGGAACAATTATAGCAATGATAGTGACAGAGCTAAAAACATACACCACGCTATCGGAAAAATGATAGCCATTGACATGAGACCATACTCTGTCATCGACAGCGATGGATTCAGAGAACTTATCAAAGTTATGGATGGCAGGTATAGCATCCCATCGAGATGGTTCTTTTCCGAAAAAGTGATACCTGAGATATATTCAGAAGTGAAAGACGCTATAAAGATCGATCTCTCGAAAGCTCTTCCCGGGATTAGCTTCACAACCGACATGTGGAGGTCTCACCAGAACATAGAGTACATGGTGGTGACATTTCATTGGACAACTCTGAAGGATGAAATGGTAAGTAATATATATCTATTATGCTTTCAGCTAATTTTCCTCGTTTTCGTTTATTTTTTATATTCCACCATTACTTTATATAGACCTATACAATTAGCCTTGTTTAAATCAAATACCTTTCAATTATGCTCGCCTGCAAAAAGGGGAAAATGTCTGCCTTGCTATATATGTACATCAAATAAATAACATTCAAACATGCACGTTTTTATGTGACGTAAAACTAAAATCCAGGTTTCTTATTAAGTAGGCCTATTTAATAATAAATTTTCTGTCATAACTTATCATTACTCCCATTCATAAATAAAAACTATTTATCATCATTTTCAATAGTGAATTCTATTCGCATTTAATGGTGTCTAATTTTGCTGCCCGTTCAATATTATTATTTACGTATTAATAATTTGATTATCTTTAATTTTCTTTCAGTTCCAGAGAAGACAAGCTCTTGTTAGCTTGGAGGAATTCGCAGAGAAGGCAACATCAAAGCACATTCGAGATCGCTTGACAGCTATCGCCAATGAGTGGGTACCCGCCAACAATCAGCTACTATTCGGCTCAAGCGACAACGGAGCAAACATCCGCCGAGCCCTCATCGACTGTACGAAAGAGAACATGATACGGGGATGGGTACCGTGCATCGCCCACTGTCTCAACCTTGTGATGAAGGGAGGCATCGACACCCAACGTGCTGTAGGAGATACGATTTCGGCGTTGCGAACGTTGGTGTCGAAAGTCAACAATTCTCAGCCTGTCAAGCGGCGATTCGACGAGTTGCTAGGCATCCACTACCCAAATACCAAGCACGTCAAATTGACAAGAGATGTGGAAACTAGATGGAACTCCACCTTGACGATGTTGGAGAACATCACCTCACAGCGGGATGCGGTCGAAGCACTGGCCAATGATAGGGTGATGACTCCGTTTGCAGATTTTTCAAGACCACGGGCATTCCAGCACTGGTCTGACGCTCTTGACATCATTTCAAGGGTTGTTGCCGCCCTCAAGCCAGCAGAGGAGGCAATAAAATTAGCGTCACAAGACGATTGTAGCGTTTCATCATTTCTACCCATGGTTAAAGGGCTGGCGAAGCAGCTACAGCTTCTGCAGGATGCTGGGGAGGTAACAGGGGTCATAAGCATGGTTGAAACGTTCCAGAATCTATGGGAGAAACGGATGAGATGGATGATGTCTCCCAAGCCAACATCCCGTATTGACTACTTAGAGGAAGAGACGATCATCGCTACTTTCCATGCCGCTACCGTTTTGGATCCCAGGTAGGACACTTGATCAATAATTATTTAGAACTTTAAAAAAATGGATTTTCATTTCATGCTTGAAATGCATCAATGGTCCGCTCAGTTTGATGATTTTAAGGGGAGCTTTCATTTTCTTCAACTTCAAGATGTTTAGACGTGAAAATAAAGAAAGGGGGATCACATCAACTTTATGAATATTTAATTAAGTGGAATAAAATAAATGCCAGTGTTTCTCATTATTTGTTTCATTTTAGGTTTAGACTCACAGGCCATCATGAGTTTAAAATTTTTAATTGTCTCTCCATGAAAATTACATATCACTTCTCTTTATTTTTATGCATTAGGTACAAGATGAAGTTCGCTCCAAGGGATGAAATCTTCCGGAACAAAATCAAGGAGGCCATCTCGACATCAGTTGTTGGACTCTCTGACAATGAGAAGAATCTTGACGATGTCGTCGAACTTTCCGATCCAGATACCCCTGAACAAGCCACCCAGTTGCCTTCACACTCGGATCGTCCAAGCTTCATGTCAGCAATGGAGGCTGCCATGATGGAATCATCTCCATCTACCTCTGAAAATGAAGATGAGACCCCTGCTCAAAGTGACATCAAAAAGTCAATTGCCCACGAATTGGAAGTATATCTCCAGCAGCCAGTTGCAAAACTCGACAGCAACGTTTTGGAGTATTGGAGCAGTCGCAGACAAACCTTCCCCAACTTAGCGCCAGTTGCTGCTGCCTACCACGCTTGCCCACCATCCAGTGTCACTGCAGAACGGATGTTTAGTGTCGCAGGTGACATCGTAACAAAAAAAAGGTGTTCGTTAACTCCACACAACCTGCAGCGACTCGCCATGATAAAGGTAAACAAGAACTATATTGAATAATGCGACTATAATCTCAACTCGCAACTTCGGACAATATAACTTGGAACCGTATTCTTCATGGTACATGTACATTACAGATGTCATAATGATTTAATTCTTGACATCGAACATGATTCATATTTATAATCCCAGTAACTTATTAACTTAAAGGGGAAAAAATATCACACTCGCGAGGTAGCTAATGATTTTGAGGAATTAATTGATGTGTCCTTTACTATCTTAAATATTGCCAAACATAGCTAAATGTGTATTCATTATCATGTTTTTGTTTTAAGAAAGTTAAAATCTCACCGCTGTCATTCATGCTTTTATTTTTGAGACCATATCGGATGCGATATACCGCCTGTATATTATGTTAAATGAGTACTATTTAGATTAGAAAACCACAGGGGCCGCGAAACGGGGGAAGGCAGCGCACTTATATTTCCAAACCGTGTACAAAAACGTAAAAATGACCATCTGATTTTGATGTTTTTGCATGGTCACCCCCTCCACTTCAAAAACCGTTCCGCTGCCCCTGAACAAGTTTCAGATTATCATTCATGCAAACTGATACTAAAATAGTGATTTAAAAACTTTTTATACTTATAGTTATAGTGATTGATTTTTTTTGTTCTTATTGGAGCATGTAAATCGGACTAAATCCCCAATCATTTTGAATAAAAAGACGTGAAAAAAAAACCATACATCGAATTATTGAATTTGGCAACGACGATCATTGCATTATGGGAGCCATCACAGTAGTTATTCATACATGTAATATCCTGAAAATAAATATCTCCTATTATCATAGCTAAGTTTCGTGTAATCCGGAATTGAAGCAGAATGATTGTGATTTGATAAATTTACCATTATTACGCAACAAACAACACAATTTGTTTACATTTGTAATTTTTTTTTTCGTTGATTTTTTTTTACCTTTCGTTATTAATCATTTGTAGCATGCTATTAAAATGCAAATTCAGAAGAAAAAATCAATATAATAGACGAATTTTCAGAATATGAGTTTAATGAAGTGCCCCCAGTACGTTTGTGTGTATGCGTGGGACGTATTACAAGTTGGTGTGCGATTTTGAAATTGAAAGAGGTGGTTAAAATTGCTATAGGGATAGCTTCGAATGAATAAAAAAGAGGGAGAGAGTGAACTTGGTATAATTCTGAGTCTGAGAATGACAGGTTCTAATATAGAGGGGATGGGAAGAATCCTGACTGAGGCTAATTGTAAAAAGGCATACAAAGCAAGGAAATCAAATACCTCCTTTTTAAAAACAAGTGAGGTCTCTTTCCCTTTATTCAATGATCCAATCATCCCACAGATGTCTCTTTCATCAAAATAAACATTCTCATTCACTATCGATTTTTTTGGTTTCGATGTTGTGCCCGGAAGTAACTAAAATCCCCCCACCCACTCCCCTGCGTTACAATGGTACATTTACGGCTTCTGTTTATTTAAAGTGTGACGGAGTGAAGAAAGCAATGGATATTGAAATCAAGAATTTGAGAGAGAGAGAGAGCGAGATGTGAGGGTAAGAGGGGATAAAAATTCATTATCATGCAAAGTTTTAAAATTTGTACAAGAATGTTTTGAAAGAAACTGAAGAAAAAGAAGACCAGGCAAGATTTCAAAAGATATGAATGTTATTCCACCTCATTTTATTTTGATATCGTGGAGAACATTGCAACAAAATGAACAAATAAATATTACCTATACAAAAGAAATAGGAATACATGTTGAACATTAATGGGATTCTTTCTTTCTCCAGAGCGAAAGATGAAAAGTATACAATATATCCCGATGCTCTTCCTCGTCTTATTTTTTTTTCCAAACTATATTTCAATAATTTTGTGATTGGTTTAGTTCATTGACTTAATTCACGATGAAAAATCCCCTTTCCAATTTTCTGATCACTAATAGATATTAATAAAGTATTGAAGTACCCCAAAAGCCAAAACCCATTTCTAATCAACTTTGGCTTCATTCCACTGGAATTTCCATCGCCCTTGTTTATAATTTATTGACAAAAACAATGTCTGGAGAGTATCTGGAATTAGGTCACCGCGAAGAATAATTTCGACAGCCGGGTATTATAAACAATGTGGTTTCGGCTTTCACACATTCCAAGCATGTTGGCCTTTCATTCAAGACCATGTGCTTACGGCTAGAGAGTGACTCCTGTAATTGACAGATGAATGAACCAATCACAGCTCGCAAAGACTAAAGTTAACCTTTATTGGGTGTGTTGGTGCGATCACGGATGGGAGTGGTCGTATTTCTACTGGCCTAGCGCTCAGCCAATGGCTGATGAACGGAGATGCTACGTACACATACGTAGGTCCATGGTTGGACCATCATAGCGAGGGCCAGGGCGGGAGCGCAGGTGCGCAGCGGATGAGGAAAAAAGTCGAATACGGTGTTGACAGTATAGTAGAGTTTGATGATAGATTAATTATCAAGACAGAGTATTGGCACGTGGCGTATAAACAAAAGATAAGATTTTCGGGCGTGTGTTTTCTTTTGAGGACAAGGTCAGAGGGGTGATGTCAGCCACAGTAGTTACTGTCAAAAAGGTCAAAACATAACATTTTTTGCACAACGCACATCAAATTAAACTGGTCCGGGTTACCGAACCGAACCGAGACGGACTTTGATTCTTATAAAATTTCCGAGCCGATTTCGGGCCGAGTTGAAGGCTCCGAGCTACAGCACTACATCAGGACATTAAATGGTCAATATCCCTTCCGTTTTGTCATTGTCCATGACCCCTGTTTTGTTTTGGAGTCATGTATTCCATTCAGTGGTACTGTATTTCCAAGTTCCTACGGGATCAACAAACCTTTCGCACATGTTTGGCACATTTTTGCCACATAAAATGTGAATGTTGAAAGATGCCTTTTCTTTTACATATGCCTTATTTGCATCATCTTCCCAAAACGTTTGTGAGTCCCTTGAGAACCCGGTCTAAATCAGAAGTGCACACACAAAACATTGTAAACCAGCCGATGTGAACGCGAAACCCAGCCCCTCTAGTCCAGGAAACCAACTCTGGAAACCCACACCGAAACAGGAGAAACCCTTCCAAAATAACCCTAAGTTCAAGTTACAGACAAGACAGTACTGATAACCATAAAAACATTAATATTAGCAATCCAATTTCCACTCCTGGAAACCCTCGCTGACGGACAACCTGCAATTGTATATGGAATGGATGCACGCACATCACACTCATCTCATGGGAAACACCTAATCAGGGTTTTGCAATCTAGATGTGGAATGGAAATATCCTCTATTTTGGATGATGCTATTGTTGTATCAGTCAGGGAATTAGGTTAGTCTGGCAGGTAATGCTGATCGGTTCCTGGTGTACCACACAACCCCAAGGATGTCTTCGGCTGAGGATTTGCAATTCTCAACAACTAACAAGAGACAAACTGTTGGCAGAGAGAAGGTACATGTAAAAGGAGCTGACAATATCACAAAATAGGCAAGAGCTAAAATATATGAATTGTAAGAGCAAAGACACACCTTATTCTGTTCCTAGTTTTTCTTTTTCTCTCTGGTCGATACAAGAGGGTCACAGAATCTTTGTCACAGTATACTGCGATAAACTTAAGATCATTCAGATATAGGCTAGGTGTCTTAAGGGCCGTCTGCACCAGCCAGAGTTTTCAAATAATTGCGCTTGTAGTTCTGATAGGGCACATTATCCCGATCTGAACTGGAGAGGTAATCATGGGGATACATGTAGTTTGCTGGATTAATCTTGAACTTGTAATCTTAAGTCAACTTAAGATTATTTGCAAAATAGCACGCCATTTATGAATCATCCTGCTATTAATTCGCAGGTGCAAATGCACTCAAGATTCAACTCGGGATATTCAATCACTGCATCAGACCATAACGCATTGATGCCTCACTCTAGCATGAATGGCTCTCCTTGCGATGGTGGCGAATCTGGAGATGGGGTTTCTTGATTATCAATAGTAATCATGAAGAGGGCTGATCGGGCTCAAATCTTGAGATTGAGCAAACTCTGGCTGGTGCAGCATGAAATGATCACAAAAGTGGAAGTGTTGTGGTGTAGTGGTTCTGACGCTTGAAATGTAGTCACAGGATCACTGGTTCAAATCACAACATGGCCTAGCGTCCTATGTCAAGGTGTCAATCTACAGGTCACTCGCCACTCAGTTCAATTGGCATCTGGTAGGATGTTATGTACCATTCAAGCTTGGAATCTCTTGCTAAAATGCTCCCCCAGGGAGTGGAGAAAGTACATACACTCTCAGGCGAGTCAAAATCCGATAACTGCGAGGGCATATGTTAACTCACTTTATAAAGGAATGGTGTATCATTCAAGCACAATGTAAAAGTGAACATTATCACTACCATATCTTTCGATAATTCAGGAATTTAAATGAATTCCACAGAGAGTAATAAAGAATGACACTTTACACAATTACAACAAAATAAAATGAAAACAAAAGCATGACAGCACAAAACAAGATCTTTACACATTGCAGAACCTGTCCAAAAAAAAGGCTGACACTTTCCCCCGACAATTTAATCTCTTAATCCACCTTTCTTGTAAGCAACCTAAAAGAGTTTTACTAAACACATCAAAACAGGTAACATGTCCCCCTCCAAAGATTTATTCCAAGGACTTGAATTATTCATTGACAAGCCATCATAGGCTAGGTAATCCTGAACCTCGTTTAGCCTCATTTGTGGATGCTAAAATAGATGGAAAATATAAATAGAACTGCTATGGCACAGAAAAACCCAAAATCATGCAAATGAAGGGTGGATTAATTTGGGTAGAATATGCATGTATCACTCAACAAAGCTGCTATGTGTATACTGTATCTGAGGCCCGGGGGGGGGGGGCACTCGACCAAAAAAGTGGTGGGGGTGTGCCGCAGGTGAGACAAAAAACGGGGGCCTTGGAGCGGGCTTCGGAATGACAAATTTTTGTGAAAACGGGGGTCCTTGGAATGGATCGCCAGCGTGTGAGTGCGTATACATCCCTATGGAACGGTCATGCGTGCATGATGCAGCTAGCCTGGCCTCCGCCGGGTGAGCTCTGCGGCCGCTTTTCACCAAAATTGCAGCTCATTGTAGCAGATCGATGTGATTGGAAAGTAGTAACAAAAAATATGTGAAGCTTTGGAGCGGCTTTCTTTGTTCTTTTTCTCAACAAGACAAAAAAGCTCGGAAGGGAAGTTTGAGTGTAAAATTGGGGGTCCGCGGCACATTCCCACTATGCATTATATACTTAGTGCCCCCCCCCCCGGATCTGAGGCACGCTCTTCAATGATTGAACTTAAGGTCCACATTTTAGGCATCAATGTATCATCAAACTTAAAGATAAATACCAGTTCTGGTAACGATCTCAAAATGAGTTCGAATAGAATCCAATAAAATGACCATCCAAGTGTCTGTATGTAAAAACAAAAAGATATGTCCAAATGGCTCTGGAAAAAAATGAAATAAAATTTGTAACTGAGAAATGAGCAAAATAAGCACGGAATTCTATAAAATGTCTTTGGTATTTTTCCAAACAATATCAATACAATGTCCCACATATGCCTTTTTGTGTTAGTGATAATTAGAATTATCGGTTTTCAGGTAAGACTTCATGATTTCACAAATATATGTTTACTTTAATGTACCAGATTCAGATCTATTACAATATTCTGGAATAATAATTTTCTCATGAAATGATTGTTAGCTGCAACTTATTCCTTTACCTTTACATTTAGAAGCATCTTTTTTTTTCTTTTATTAGTTTCAGTATTTTAATTTCCAAAGCTACATACATGTACATGCAATGGACCAAATTTTACCACAGTGTACAATATGAGACAGAACTCAATCTATTATTAGTTATCATTGGAATGTTATGACAACCATATTGTTAAGTGTGATAATGAGAAGCAGAAAGATTACACCGTATGTCTGTAATTTGGCAATGAGTGATGGATGGCATCATAGAAGTCAGTTTGGTCGCTGTGAAGGAAACGTAGGAATGTCGGGCTTCATTTGGCCACCTTAACTTCATTCCAGTAGAAACGGTTATCACAGACACCGGGTAGTTAAAGGACAAGTCCACTCCAACAAAAACTTGATTTGAATAAAAAGAGAAAAATTCAACAAGCATAACACTGAAAATTTCATCAAAATCTGATGTAAAATAAGAAAGTTATGGCATTTTAAAGTTTCGCTTATTTTCAACAAAATAGTTATATGAACGAGCCAGTTATCCAAATGAGAGAGTTGATGACATCACTCACTATTTCTTTCGTATTTTATTATATGAAATATTTTGATTTTCTCGTCATTGTCATGTGAAGTTAAGTTTCATTCCTACCTGAACACATGGAATTCCATTATTTTAACATTTTATGCTTCAGGCAAGGAGGTCCTAATCATCAAATTCAGAAAAATTAAAATATTGTATAATTCAAACAATAAAAAACAAAAATAATGAAAAAAGTGACATCACCGACCCTCTCATTTGGATATAACTGGCTCGTTCATATAACCATTTTGTTGAAAATAAGTGAAACTTTGAAATGTCCTAACTTTCTTATTTTACATCCGATTTTGATAAAATTTTCAGCATTGCGCTTGTCTGATTTTTCTCTATTGATTCAAATCAATATTTTTCTTGAGGTGGACTTGACCTTTAATATCTTAATAATTTGAGCCACATTTATCTCTAGACTAAACAGGAAATTTTTAGTCCATAATAAGCCTACCTCTATAAAATGTTAATGTGTTTCATCTCCCTTCTTCATTATTAATGGCAAAGATAATTATTTAAATATCATTCTTATACAATATTCTCACTTAAGAATAAATTGTTTTTTTATCTTTTGTTTTAGAACTATTTGTTCTTGATGATAAAAGTGGCAAATGGCACTTCGTAAGTGCTGTCTCAGGCAGCATAGGGTCGACTAAACCATTTTCTCAAATCTCAATGCAATCTCAAGAAAAGCTGTTCAAAAAAACATATTGTTGCTATGAATTGAAACAAATATGATAAAAAGGTTAAACCCCCCCTCCCCCTTGCCTGAGGAGGACATTCAACCCTTCATCATCGCTATGATTCAAACTTGAAAATGATTTCAGTATGGTTCCTGGTGTGAATTGACCCATTAGTATGACTATTCAATACCTGAGGGTATTCACTTAGGTGGTGTTGTGAGACAATATCTGTAATCAATCGCAAATTTATAACACAACTTTACAATTGATGTCAATCGTAACAAGAGCAAATTGAGTTTACTTGTTGTTGCACATAGACCACCCATTAATTATCAGACTTGTGATCGATACTTTGACCAAAAAATGGACTTGCGATTGATTGCACGTTTCTTGCAATGCCCTATTAGATATACCTTTCCCCGGGTTCACGCCTTTGTTCAGGGGGGGGGATACACTACGCCACTTGGGGCATATTGTCATTAATTTGCAATAAAATGTCAAATACTTGTGAGAAAGGTCCAGGATATCATTAGACATTGAGTGAACATATGTTAAGCTGAGGATTATGCTACTTATACCTTCACTTGTCTGAAAGGGGCTAGGATTCATCGTAGTAATCATAACATAGAAGTTGACTACGTTCAGCCGAGAATTATACACATCATGTACTACATGTACTTTTTAATATCTTCAATTATGAAAATAAAATCCATCTTAATTTTTGAAATAGACCTGAAATTAAATAATCTGGAAATTTACTTTGCCCAAATGATCGTGGGCCGGGCAGCCGCTGTGCAATGCCAGATCAACGAGGCTCTATCCCTTTAATCGTTGAATGCCAAACAGGGTAGCAGCAACTCCCATCTTTTAACGTCTTTTGGTCTGACACAGCCAGGGTTTGAACTCCCGACCTCCCGGTTGTGAGATGAACGCTCTACCAACTGAGCCAACACACGGCTACATGTATCTGAAAGTTGCTGGGATTCATCAAAGTATTATTACATGGAAGTTGACTATGTTTAGCCGAGGATCATGCTTAATAATAATAACGTTTTATTTACCCAGGGTAGCCACTTCAGTTAGGAAACTGCTCTACCAGCGGGCCCTGCATAACATAACATGTTATTATTAGCCTTCTCCAATCTAAATGCTGAGCGCCAAGCAAGAAGGCAGAAGGTCCCATTTTTATAAGTCTTTGGTATGACTCGGCCGAGATCGAACCCACGACCTCCCGTTCATGAGGCGGACGCTCTACCACTCTACCACTCTACCGCTCTACCACTGAGCCACCATGAAAACTTCACTTGTCTGAAAGGGTCCAGCATTCGTCATAATAACCATCAGATATATAGAAATTGACTTTGTTCAGCCATGGATTATGCTTAATAATTTCACTTATCTGAAAGGGTCCAGCATCCATCATTGCAATCATTTATATAGATGGAAGTTGACTAGGTTTAGCCGAGGATCATGCCACTTATAAATGCCTTGTCATGAGATTAAGAGGAAGGGAGGGGTGAACTTTGTATGAACTCTGGAGACAATAGTGAAACATTATTAACCACCTGATTAACCCTTTGAACCCTGAATTAATTGGGACGATCATGACCCTCACCCTGAACTATTTGCAGATATCAAGATTATCGGCAAAATGAAGGAATACACGATATTTGAAATAAATTATCTCCTATTCTCATGATTCGAGCCCAACTATGTCAGCGGCACCTTACTCCGCTTGTAACCTGCCTGACCCGGTCAATGTTGTTTAGCCTCCAATACTGTCGATAATCTCAAATTTTGCCTCAAAATCACTGCTTTGACAAAGTAAAATTCAACAATAGCTTTTCGTATAATCCGTATATGACTCACCATTTATTATCACACTAGTCTTCTTGGTAGGGTAGTACATTTTTGTCATTTTTTATAATAAAACCTTATAAATGAAAGCTAATCGTCAACAAAATTAAAAACTGAGATTATTGACTGAATATCTCTAAAACAATGTCATGTTTACAGGTCATCCAATACCTAAAACCCTTGCTTTTTCGAATCACATGATTTAAAGCTGGTATTCCGGCTTGTACGGGTTCAAAGGTTTAAATGATCGAGAGAGTGGAGATGGTGGGGGGGGGGTGGTTTAGAGGACCTCAAAAAGAAGATTAAAAAGAAAGTTAAATATACTAAAGAAAGGGTTAATTATCTGATGGCAAATTTGGGTAAATTGGAGTTAAAAAAACACAAACATAAAAGAAAGAAAAATCAAATCACATCTTGCAAATGAATAGGAATCTCAAATTCCATGTCTTTGGCAAAATCTATCACTACACAGCCGACAAGAAATGCAACAAACTCTAAGAGAAAATAAAAATAATTCATTTTACAATCACAGAGTAATCTCGTGAGAGAACAGAACTCTATGAATTGTGTCTATTCAGCTGAGAAACAAGGCTTGCATGATCCATTATCTCGCACTGCACACCTAAACAAATCTCAAACCCAGCTGGACTCTGCATTCATCAAATCGTCTACGGTTTCCAAGGAGAAAGGCGACTGTTTTCAGGCTTTGCTGCTGTCTGTTTGGGACTAGGCAGGCACCATGGGGAGTTCAGATTGTCTTCATGATAAATGTGAGAAGAGCAAGGGGGATAGGTGTTGGCCGAGCTATTCCTGACCATGCGATGAATGATCCGTTGATTCTCCCCGCCTGGCTCCATTCATAGCCAGATGACATTTGATGACGGGAAATCGAGGCGAGTGTGAGGTTGATGATACTCATGTAGATCTGCCGTCGGAAACATTAATGATTCACGGGTACTTTACCTCCAAAATGTTGTAAACATGTCCAATAATTGCAGGACTCCAATGCCCCTCTTTCATAGATTTTATAGAAAAACAAAAAATATTCAAACATGAAAATCTTAATAATGATAGCAACCTTCCAAACATCAGTATCACCTTCTGCTGTTTACTGCAAACTAAGATAAGTTTGTATTAATAAAAATTTGCCAGTCTATTAATTATAGCCTTTTTAATGTATTCCATTTTCAACGTACACACATGCACACGGACACTCTCTATCTCTTTCTCTCTCTCTCTCCAATGTAGGAGCCTGATAAAATAAAGAATATAAGCCAAAAATGAACCCCGGACAACGGGGAGTGAGATTGTCTTTCCGACAATTAAACTGAGATGGAATTAATTAGGAGTAGGTGTTGTCTTCCATGGTTGATGACTGATTAGTGCATACAGCCATACACACCTCACTTTGGCTGAAAAGCTCATTCCTTTGTGAATTAACCAGACGAATGGCTTACCCATGAGACCAGGGGCCCGTCTTACAAAGAGTTACGATTGATTCAATCAATCGTAACTCTATGGAAATCCATTAGTGTCATAATCTTTACTACAAAAAATTGGCACAATGTCCTTTTTATGCAAAGAAAAGCGCAGTGAATTTTCAAGAAAACAATAAATGCATGAATATACATCACAACTAGAAAATATTTGAACATGCATAATAGATGTTGACGTTGCTGGCCGCCCATAGTTGCGATTGATCGGATCAATTGTAACACTTTGAACAACAGGGCCCCGTCTTACAAAGAGTTGCGATTGATCTGATCTATCGCAGCTATGGAAAGCCAGCAACGTAAACATCGAAAATACATGTTTGTTGAAAACAATTACTAGAAATGATATATATTCATACATTATCTGTTTTCCTGACTACCGCTATTCAGTACGCTTCTTTTGGTTTTCAAAGAACATCAAACAAATCTCCGAAAGAAAAAATTATGACATTGTTGGAGTTCCATAGAGTTACGATTGACTGGATCAATCATACCTCTTTGTAAGACGGGGCCCAGGGGATAAAATACAAGGGGGCTTGGGGTGATTTTGCCCCTGAAATGCTCAAAAGAACCATGTAAATAAAAAAGGGAGCCCTGAAAAAAATCCCAATTTAATACTACAACGTTAAAAGCTTATCCAATGAAGCAGATTTAAGCAGCAGATTGTGAAAAGTATCCCCTGAAGATAAAAAAAAGGTTGTGCCTGTCACAGACATACATGTAGTTATAACAAAGCCATTATTGATTGAAATAACGGGGACCAATTTACCAGGTAGTAGTGGGTTATCAAACTGTATTCGCGAACCAGGGTCCCGACAACGTATCTCCGATCAGGACCCTGCGCGCCAATTCCAAATGGTATTGAAAATCCAAACTTATTAAGATGCAATTAATTTCAATACATTCATATTTAAATTTTTACATATTAACTTTCACACACTATGGAATACAATGGTTTTTTTTATCAATTCCTATCAGCTACAGCTGATATCGAATCTTTGTAGATTAAAATTGTAATTGTTCGCAAGCATCAGAGTGGAAAATCCAATACTTTTCAAAATTGAATTAGGTTATCGAAAATGCTCTCTAATTACATGTATGTCAGAACCTGGGGAAAACTTGGGATATCTGATAGAGCACAATAAAGGGTCACAAAATTTGTGTAAAGTTCCTTTAACAGGCAAACCAACACAAAGCAAAATACTAAATGCCAATTTGAATTGTCGCACGACATACTTGTCAACTTCTGGCAGCTTGCACCTGTAAAATGTCAGCCAAGTCGTATTTAGAAACGCTCGTTACAGATTACAGCCAAAGAAACTCATTTTTACATCACCATAATACGATGCGATGTTTGATAAAAAATTACAGAAATTTGGAAGAGGAAGCAGGGAGCATTGACAATCAGTCAGTCACGTGCAGGGAAGCATTTCATGAAACAGATAATCAGTCAGACTATTGTTATAAGCTACCCAAATCCTTGTATCTCATTGGCTAAGAGCTAATTTGTCAGTGAAAATCACTGACTTTTTGTTTGATGAAACACCCCCCCCCCCCAGGGAAGGGACTAATCTCTCTCTCTTGTTTGAGTGGATGTCTGTCAAAAACAAAACTACAGCCAAAATAGTGATTCATAATTATGACTTGTGGGTGAAGATCGGCATACACAGGTACGTGCACATGTCAATGTATATGTATAGTAAGCAGGTATGAAATAATTTGTATTAATTAGGGGCTCTCTTTTTCTCCACATTGGGGAAATTGCACAATTTTGGTGGCTATCTCTTTCATTTTAAGGGCTACTTTTTAGGGGTAACAAGCAATTATGGAAGCAAGTAAATATCAGTATTTATTAGTTAGAATATTGATTTTTCTAAATAACTTGAAAATTGTATGTAGTCACCCCGAAGCATGCACTTTTGGGGAGTTTTAGAGGCAAATCGGGCAGTCGTGCAGGCAAAATCGAACATCACCCCCTTGTGCTTCCTACGCTGATATTGATGTTGTCAGAAATTAAAGGCGCTGTCGCAATAATTGAATAGTGAAATATGTAAATGGGTGTTTCCTAAACCATAAAATATTTTCCAAGCAGTCAACACTGTACAAGTAAATTTATTTAATAAAAGAAAATGCTTTCTGTATTTATCAAAGAATTAACTTGAAGAATCTCTTCATTATCTTCTTTCTTTCAAATTCTGATCAAACCCAATTATCTGGCTTTCACTGCCTATAAGCCATTTAATCTTGCTTTTTACCAGGGCTAGATAATACTGTACTTGCTAGCTTACTTTGGTAAAATGCAGAGTGAAAACCAAAGTGGGCTATAAAGCTTGTCCCCAGGAAAAATGATGGGCCTAAGACTAGACTCCCTCCCCCAGCCCAATTTTTCCTGTTTAAAGTCTGGTAAGCATAGTTTATAAGAAGTTTGAACCCTTGACCTTCTACAGGGCATGGACCAGTACAATACCAATGAATTACATTGGACAAAGGAGACACAGAGAGGGCCAACTCAAGTTGAGATGAGCTTTTATCTGATACGATAGCCTGAAGATGATCCTTATCCTTCGACATCTTCCCTTACGTCAAGGTGTCGGATATTAACAGTAAAATGACATCACACATTGTGTGCGGCACTGGGCATGTGGTCGATGAAAATAGACTCACTTTTCTTGTTTCTAAGATGAGTTTCTATCAGCCAGAATTGTTCAATTTCAAGATTCTAGCAGTAAGCCCTACTTGGGAAAAGGGTCGGAGCGTTAAAAAACCTGTCGTTATTAAAGCACAAGTGAGATTTATGGGAATGTAATATTACTTTGGACTAAGTGACAGCCAAGGGAGTTACATGCAATAAACATGGACATGCAATGTACATTATGCACAGTTAAAGCTGGGTAATATGAACAACACACACATGTACACTCCTGAAGACGGACAGTCAACCTGTCCGAAACTGTTCTCACTCAACATTCCTTCTGGTTTACAGTCCTTTTCAGGACTATTTTCAAGAAAGAATACTCTACTCTCAAATCTCCACTTTCTCGCCTATCCACTTCTCTTCTTCTATCCACTGTTTCTATAACACTCCACATGGTGTACCGTAAACCACATCAGCAATTGTCCATGCCACCATGCAAACCTTCAAACAACATCTGACGTACATGTACATTATGCTATCATGGGTAAATCAACCCTCATCAAACCCTGTGAATCAGAGGGTCGTGGGTTCGAATCCCAGCCATGGCGTGATTTCCTTCGGCAAGAAATTTATCCACATTGTGCTGCACTCAACCCAGGTGAGGTGAATGGGTACCCGGTAGGATTTATTCCTTGAATGCTTTAGCGCCTATATGTCCGCTCAGCTACAGCCGGGGTACTAATAATAATAATATACCAAGTATATTTCACAATTTCACAATTTTCAAGTTATTTGGAAAACTTGGGTTGATGAGAATAGCCCCTTTGACTGCCTGTCAGTGAGAATGAAAGGGAAGATCTTGGTCTGCAGGATTGGTAGAGGGAAACATGAGGAGCTTTCAGACCACCTCGAAGTTTGTCTATTCCAAGTATTTTCTGATCTGAAAATTTACCACAATCTGAAAACACCAGGTACTTTTGGAAATGTGAAAGCAAATTACGTGTAATCTCCCCAAAAGAATATACCTGTTAAATAGTAGGTACTTGGCGAAATTACGAGAACTTTTGTGAATTTTTCCCAATGTTTGCAGGTATTTTGGCAATGTGAAAGCAAAAGACAGGAACTTTTAACACAGCGTGTAGTAGGCCACAGGAGCCGTGGTTGCCTATTGAGCTAGTGATTTTGAATGTCGCACCTTGCTTGCTTATCAGACCATATACTGCGCATGATAGTAACTTCAGGAACTTATCCCGAGGGGTATTTTTCTGGGTATTATGAATGTGGGAATAATACACGGGTATTTACTTGCTTGAAAAAAGTTCTTGTAATTTAACAGGGATTCTTGTGATCGAGGCGGTTTGAAACCACCTGTTGTGGAGGGATGGTGTGGGAGCGCAGAGCACTGGGGGAATTACAGGGGAAGGGTGGACCAGATTGGTCAGAGCTACCAGAAGGTTTACCTGAAGGTGATGATTGATGGGAGGGGTGAGTCATGGAGGAAGGGAGAGAGGGGGGGGGGGGGCGGGGTGAAGCCGTGGTACTGGGAGTGACAAGGATAGGAGATATTAGGAAATGAGTGACACATGAGAACTAACAAGGAGAGGGAGGAGAAGAGAGATGAAGTGAAAGAGAGAAGAAAATTAAGAAGAGAGAAAGAGGGCAGGTCAGAGTTTGGAAAGAGAGGAGAGATAAGAAAATGAGTGACACATGAGAACTATCAAGCAGAGAGGAAGAAGAGAGATGGAGTGAAAGAGAGAAAGAAAATAAGGAAAGAGAGGGGGCATTTTGGAAGGAGAGGTGAGAGATGAGGAAATGAGTGACACACAAGAACAAGAGGGAGGAGAAGAGATTAAGAGAAAAAAAAGAGAGAGAAAGAAGGCAGGTGAGAGTTTGGAAAGAGGAGAGAGATGAGAAAATGAGTGACACACAAGAACTAACAAGCAGAACAAGAACTAACAAGCAGACAGGAAGAAGAGGGATGGAGTGAAAGACAGAAAGAAAGACATATAAATGAGAAGGAATGGAAAGGAAGAAAACAGGCAAAAATATGAAGACTCACACACATGCACAGTGAGTTTGAGAGACGATGGGGGGGGGGGGGCAGGACAGAAAGAGAAACTGAAAAATGAGAATGGAAGAGCTAGAGACTAGGGGAAAAGGTGTGAAATATCAATAATTATCACTGGGTTTGCTCAAGATTTTGTAAAGTCACGAAAAAACTATCCATAATTTGAAGAACTTTAGTAGACTAGACATGTCTTTTCTTCAAGTATCAAAAAAAATGTAAAAAGTTTGTTTTTTTGTGAAATTTTTATTAGTATCTTTTGAAATACTGACCAGGAGCAGTACTACAAGAAGGGAAGGTCCTATCCCCCCCCCGATTTCTGATGGAGTAATTCAAAAAAAAAGAGGAAAAAGAAAAGAAAAGGAAAGAAAGATACTGACTAAAATAATGAGTGCTGGGTCAGGGAACTCCATAATCACCTATTAGTGTAATGAGGAAAAATGAGGTCACTTTGGCATGTAGGTCATAATGGCAGCATCCCCCCCCCAAATATTAATACATGGGACCAACCCTGATATTGACATTATTGACACAATGTTCATTAACTTTTTTCTTCATTTATTTAATTCATTTTTATTCTCTTTATGGGGGAGTGAGAAACAGGCCCAATCTTTACAATAGATTAACAACAGTCGCTCTGTGAACATATTTTGAGTACATATCTAATCTTACATGCCACGGCCAATTTCATCAACTTTCTGGTCCAATAATAGCCGAGCCTCCGCGTATATGCCCCACAAATCAAGAGGGTATAAACAATTGTCAATGGCAATATCCTCCCAAAGCTCATTATATAATGTTAGTCATGCTTTCATGTGCTCACAGCTCATAAAATGTCACCCATAATGCCTGGCCCATGAATAACAGTACAAACTTGGAGTTGGGACACATAGGCCTGTATTCTGAACTCAAGTTTAAATCAAACCCTGGCTTTCAGTTTTGGTTTGACTATGGAGATCCAATTAGGGCACAGATCCCTCACAGTAAAAATCCTTTTAATTATCTCATTTGACACTCACGTTGTTGATAATTGTCTGGGAATGGTATCTGAAGTATTTTTCATAGCAAAAGGAAATGAAATATTATATATTTCTTATGTTTACTATTTTGTTTTCTTTTGCTTTCATAATGAAGGAAAATACTTCAAAATACTTCAGTTATCATTCCCAGACAAGTTGGGCGTCATATGAGGTAATAAATTGGATGTGTACTCTTAGGGATTTGTACCCCAATAGGCTCTCCATAGTTAAACCACAACTTTAAACCAGGGTTTAATTTAAACCCAAGTTCAGAATACAGGCCTATATCTTCGAAAAATCTCTCACACATCATTCATCTTCGAAGTCTTATTAGAAGACCATGACCATGAAACTCTCGAAGGTAACATCTTGACAGTTCTATGCCTCATTACCCACTGTCAAGGGTTATAGCTCCCTCTGGAGACTGCCTGAGGGCAGCAGACCCGTCAATGATCATCATAGCAGTCATCGTTTATCAATCATTCTTTATAATCCACATATTTTCCGAATTTTGGCTTATTACATTCTATTCCCTAATGACACTCATCAAATGATAGTGGTACACATCAAAGGGACATTGTGAGAATTTGTCTAAGATTATCAGCCCAGTGAACAAAAATGCAAGCCATGCTTTTGTAAATTATAGTATTTTTCCCACTGTTATACAGGGTTCCCTCAGAAATTTGAAAACAGAATTCCATGACTTTTCCATGACTAAATTTGCTGCTTTTCATGACTTCCCGGTTTTTATTTTGAATTTGGGATGTCACAAAACTGGGAAAAATTGAAATTACAAACACTAATTATAATAGCAGAGTATGATCACAGAGTGTGACAACTGCGAGACACGACAAACTGGGAAGCTGTAATTTCCAGGAGGTAAATGCAATTCCCGGACTTTCCATGACCACAATTTTTCCCAGGATTTTCCATGACTGTGGGAAACATGGTTATACTAAAAAAATGTGTATGCAGAGAATGTAGACAAAAAATCTGCATACTGGCTTACAATATGAGGCACAGAAGGTTGGTAAAATGCATGCAATTATATTACTGCCACACTTGTAACCAGATTTTAACGATTATGCAAATTTTCCTCTTCCACACTTCTTGGCATGCAAGTTCTGACTTCCATGTTTACAAACATCCATGCAAGAGCTCATCCGATACTTCACTCAGTTTCTGGTGAATTTTCAAATAACACATATATCACTAGAGCAATACAACATTTGCTCTTACATCAATTGCTCCTCTGGTAATATTTCTGAAGATATAAGGGGAGGCTTAGAGCTGTGATAGGGGATTTGGTTCAGAACCATGTGATGATTAGGATAAAGGTTAAGGTAAGGTTTAAATCTCCAGTTTATGTTTGGATTAATTTGTTCTTTTCAAATTAGGAGCAATCGACATGGGACAATCACCACAGTCTACTCAACGCTGTGGTTTATTCATGCAAGCATCGCCCCCCCCATGCAATGTGGAAACTGCTTTGTTTACGAAGTCACATGATCAGATGTCATATTAGTTCTACATATGAGTCACTTCTTGAATGCTGTCTACAAGAAAGGTGATGTGCTTGATATCTTCGCCATATTTGAACACTGAAACAAACAAATGCCACTAATGTCTAAAGTCCATAATCTATGATTGTTTTTATCAAGATACTGTCCACTACAAAATGTTGCGTAATTTCGAAAATGCGTACCCGGGTGCCATAAAATTGGTCTCAAAAGATGCATGGTACCAGAAAGTAAAATGTCAGCTAGCCACATGGTAAAAAAAACTTATGGCTCCAGAATGGTTGCAGAAAATGGTGGGAGGTAGCAATTTCAGGGTTAAAAAAGACTTACCTCAAAATCTTTCCCACGTTCATTGAGTGCTACATTAATGGTGTATGTAGATGAGTCGTGGTGGGGTCGTAACGAAGGCTGCTCCTCCGGCTTGTACCGCACTACAAAATTCATTATTGCATATGCCTAGAGGACACAGGACAAAGACAAAACAAATTAGAATGAAATCATGAAATCTCTCGTACCTAGTCAAGGCCTTGTAATCTGAAAAGACTGGATCAGTAGCACAATTCAGCATAACTGCAGGTCTATTGCATGCCATGTGCAACAAGTTATGATTGTTTGCAAATATTAATTGTATTTCATTATGTTACACCTCCACTACATGTTTTTCCTTTCAGATCTGAAAAAAGGTCATAAAATAAGTTTAGTAGAAACCAGTTTTAACATGTATTGGGAATTCTCAAAGCGGTCTTGGAGGCAATCGTTCCAAACCAGTTTGGAAAACCATCTTGTGATGCAGTTTTCAAGACCGCTTTACCTCATTAAACTATTTTAAGCATAGGTAGACGCAACCGTTCCTCGGGAAGCGATGTTCGCACACATTTGATGTGCTAAAACACTGTGAGTGGAATATCTACGGTTTCAAACTTCGCGGAAAACCTGTCACCAAACTGACAGTGTTCCCGAAGCAACAACAACACGCTTTAAGCGAGTGGTATTGAAAACCACTTTCGGGTGATCAGAAGGAATGCTAGCAAACGGAAACTGGTTTCTACTAAACTAGTCTTAGGATTGCCTTAAGGCCACAGCACACCTTACGACTGTTCGCAATTCGATTTTGGAACAATTCGCATTTTACTCATTTTCTGAAAATGTGAATGGAACATTTTGAAAGAATACTAATAATATAACCATTCTGAAAGATTACAAGCCTTTATTTTGGAGTAAAGGCCAAATTAGTTTCAAATCGTAGTCTCGTACAACTGCTATGACGTCATTACGACTTAACATTAAATTCGCTTTTATTCTGAAAAGGATGATAGCATAGAATGGATTCGTATGAAATTTAGAACATCACACAGTAAGATATTCCAAGTCTCAATATTATCATCAAATTCTAATTCATTTTAATCTGAAATCGGGTCGCAGACCAATCGTAAGGTGTGGGGTCGCCTTTAGGGGCTAAGGATATCATATGTTTATAACTATGAAAAATAAGGTAAAACAAGCAAAAAATAACATTAAACAGTATTATTGTATGCCTCACCTTTGAATAATAGCCTGGATAAACATTTTCACAGATTGGTACGACATATTCTCTGAGAAAATACAACCAATGCTGTTCAAAACCAATTTGATTCATGTGGATATCACGCGTAGGTACGTTCTCGTATCCTCCTGCTAATCTTTTATCCTGCAGGTACAATGATCAAAAACAAGAGAAAGGATTAAGCTAAATGACAGTAGTTGCAGTAAAACACTGATTTTGTGAGAGTCTGTAAAACTAAGGTTTAGTATTACTATATCATCGTGGGTCTAGATCTGGTAGTTACGTAAACTGAACTTTGTGAAATCATGAAATCTAAGCAGAAAAACAATCGCACTGAAGATCGCCAACACAGATAGGCACGTGTGGGACAGTATATTATTATTGCTGGAATAAAGACCCGACGGAAGTGCCTGAATCTGCGCTTAGTTTGCTTATTTCTCAGCAATTACACAATTTCTTCCAGAATCCATTGGCACATATTTTTTTATTCATACAAACAGACACTTCAGTGGTCATTATATTGGATTCTGTAAAAAGTAATTTTGTGATTGTTACCACAACTGGAATTTATCTTTAATATCTGAATATTCAAATAAAAAATTAAAGATCCTGTGTGGATAAAAAAAAATTACAAAAGCTCCTTAAAGACATAATTTGACATTAACATTATAACTGAAGGATCCCAAACTTGAACTCAAAATTGTTCACATTCAAACACACAAAAGAAAAAAAACACATTCTTGGAGATGCTTTCAAGATATCTGTGATTGAAATATCATCTTTTAAAGTCAAATAAATTTTAATCAGTGTCTTCATCAGATTTAATAACTTTACATTAATACACCCACCAAAGGATTTTACCAAAGAAGAATAATAATAATAGTCAGTTCTTGTATAGCGCATAGCACATTATGAATAAAAAGACCCGTTTGCTAAATTATTTTCAATTAAAAGCTCAGATCTGGATACTTCCATTTCAGATTGGTATACTGAAGCTAACAATCATATCGTGAGATGAAACTTGTGTAAGACATCAGTGATACTTGATAATGATTACCCTTATGTCCAGGTTTCATGAACTAGATAAATAAAACTGTCAAAGTTATTACATACCACCTCCCTGGTCAAGGTTAATTGTCCCGAAATGACTTATGTCACCTATAGCTAATGCAAGACAATCATTGATACTTGATTACCCTTATGTCCAAGTTTAATGAACTCGGACCATTTACTTATTAAGTTACGCTGTCAGTTCAAAAACGTAACCTTGGTTAATATTTCAATTTTGACGCTGCCACCACTGCTGTCGGAAAATCAGCGCCTATAGTGTCACTCTGCTATGCAGGCGAAACAAAACTTGAGCCACATATTAAAAGGGAAACTGGAGAATCATATACCTGATTTGTACCTCCTGACCACTGGCCAAAATTCTCCATTTCTTCTATAAGTTCTCTAGCCCACGTTCTTGACATGAGTGGAAATGTGTATACATCAGTGCATGGCTATTAAAGGTCAAATAGAGAGTGACATAGAAAACAAAACAAGATTTTAAAAAAAGAATAATATTCTGATATCAAAAGGAAAATATTGAAAAAACAAATCTAAAAGAAAAGAAATTCATGAAAAGATTGGTCGGTCTTACTTTACTGCATTAACTGTTTCTGATCATATTATTACTATTTCAGAATCCAACAGTTTGCTTTAAAGACTGTTAAATATTCACAATTGATAGTGCAATTCATGAATTATTCTATATATATCAATTTTGCAACAATACATGTGGTGATGTTCAATTATTTTGTAAAAGACATATTATGTTGACATTCAATAAAGGAACCCTGCATAATGGTAAAAAAGAAGGAAAATAATGAATTAAATTTAAATAATATAAAGATACATCACCTACCATAGTCATGTTCATCCTGTCCATCTCTTTGACTACAAAATAATCAGGGGATAAGTACTTAGCTTCCCAATCCTGTGATAGTAATAATGAAAAAGAGAACAAAAATAATCATAAACATCATCAATTTATTTTCATCATCCTCATCATCATCACCACAATATCCTCTTCTTCTTCATCATCATCATCATCATCGTCATCATCATCATCACCACCGTCATCATCACCATCACTATCACCATCTTCATATTTTTTTAGCACCAGCATCCTCATCCTTACGATCATCACCATCATCATCATTACTATTACCATCATGATCATCATCATCATTACTATTACCATCATGATCATCATCATCATTGTCATCATCATCATCACCACCACCACCCACTTGCCGCCACTATCATCCTCAAAACCATCACCACTACTATCACAGCCACAATGACCATCACCATTATATTTCTAACCATTCTAACCAAATTCGACATCAAAAAAACAAAAAATAAATGAATAGGAAAGTTACCTCTTTATTGTTCCAAATCTCCCACATATCATTATGTAGATGGGTAGTCTCATAGTTATCTAAGGTAACGATATGACCGTATTCCTCCGCCATGTTTACCAGATACATAAAGACTCCCTGTCAAGTATGAAGAAAGCAATCTTATTATACTTTAATGGAAATGGAAAACATATAGGGCCAAATTCACCAAGGTGGTTTTGAAAACCCACGATTGAGTCCATGGTTTATGCAGATTTTCTGCATAAATTGTACTTATTTACTGCGTATATTAAAACAATGTCCTTTGCTGATGCACGCTTTTGTTACAGTGCTCCAAATCGACGCCTGCTGCCGTGGTTATCCACGCTATTTTACTTATGAGTCTACTGCTTTGAATTAGTGGACTCTTCAAACAGAGGACTCATGAAGAACATAGCATGGCTTACCATGGTAGCAGGCGTCAATTTGGCACACTGAAAAAAGCGCGCATCAGCATTGGACATGTTTTAGACACGTGCCCGATGCACGCTATATTAAGCCTAACTTATTCAGGAATCTGCATAAACCATGGATTCAACCATGGGTTTTTAAAACCACCTTTGTGAATTCGGGCCATACATATAGTAGTTGTGATTTTATTACCTGTGGCATGCAATCAAAGAGATAACATAATGAAATGACGTAATATAGATAAATAAATCAAGAATCCAAACTTTGTGAGAGAATGAAATTGGCAAGTTGGAATAGGATGGACTAAATCATCATCAGGCATTATTAAAACAGGTTTTGTGGGTTTGTGTCAAGTCTTGAAGATTTGCCTGTCCCATCCAAAGGATAGTTATTCTAATTCTTGATTTTATAATAATAGCCAATTTTTATATAGCGCTTTTCCCAAAATGGCTCAAAGCGCGTTAGAGCATATTATTACCCCGGTCATTGGATTTATTTCAATCCTGCACGAAAAGTGCACAATTTCCACTCCCTGGGGAGCATTCCTTGCATTCATCGCAGCCTCATTATGACGCTGGCAAATCCAAACATACACTATCTTTTGCATCCTACCGGGTACCCATTTAGCACCTGGGTCGAGAGTGGCAAAGTGTGGATTAACGCCTTGCCAAAGGACGCCAGACCGCGGTGGGATTCGAACACATGACCCTCTGTTTACAAGGCAAGAGTCAGAACCACTAAACCATGGCTCTTATTTTATAAATCTAATAATATTATTAATTCAGATTTTATGAACAATAATCTTTATGACTAAAAAATGAAAATCATGTCTGTATGAATAGAATTTTTATAAATTGAGATCGAGATTATGGAAACTTGTGGTCTTTCATGTCAGGAATCCCAAAAGTGGCCTTTCTTTCCTAATCCTCACATTTCAACGTAGAAAAAACAATGGTTAAATGCAAATGAGAAAAGATGCATAGCACCTTGAACAGCTGGATTCCTGCTTATGGTGGTGTCACACCTTGGCGTTTTAGACAGCGTATGCCCGACGTATCAAAATTTCTCTAAAACGTCGGCATACGCTGAACTTTGTTTTTTTTTTCAACTCTGGGCGTATACTTAGCGTATTCATAACGAGTTGGACGTATACATAACGTATTAGTAACTTATATCGAACGCTTCGTTAACTTATAAGTAACGTATTCCAACGAATGCTTAGCGTATTGCTGGCGTACACAACTTATGCCACAACACCACCGCCATGCCGAAGAAAACTCCTGTGAACCCCACCTTTATATACCAATTCCTATAAACGTTGCCAATACGCCATTATACGGTAGCTGTAAGTTATAAACACGTTCAGTAAGTTTTGTGGTCGTCCGGAGCACGTCTTCATACGTCAATATACGTTGGAGTTAAGTTACACATACGTTCAAAGCACGTTACTCATAGGTTAGAAGTTAGTTTTAGGGTACGCTGGACATTATCTCGACGTACATCGACTTATGAGTAACTTACGAGCAACGTGTATCAACGATCGCGTAACTTGCCTACAACTTATGGCCCGCGTATGCGGGACGTATGAGCCATACGCTGGCATACGTCGAAAAATCTTGTGCTTGCACAAAATTTTTCAACGACCTCGCCGTATGACGACGTATACCAGCGTGTTTTAAAAACTTACCTGTAACGTATTCGACGTACGCCAGCGTATTCGCCGAATTCTTCATACGTCGGGCATACGCTATCTAAAACGCCAAGGTGTGACAGCGCCTTTAAGAAGTAGCACTGACTTTTTCAAGGTGTCTTAATTAAAGTATGCTAGGTTTAAATCAGACCTGCCAACCGTCTACAAAAAAGAGGATTCTTAGAAGGAAAAAAGTAATTTTTGACAAAAAAAGAGCATTTTAAAAAATTTGTCTCAATATAACAATTGCCAGCCTGTTGTAGTGAGATCATGAAAAAATATGTGAAATGACTCTACCTGAAAACTTCATAATTCACCATTTTAAACATGTAATCGTAGGCAAGAATTTACTTGTTCTTATCATGCAACAAGTTACTGGCCCGACAGTGATTTTTACCAGTCTGGGACCGTACATAACACATACTACATGATCAGAAAAATTTAAAAGGAGTAACATATCGTCAAAATAAGGTATTGGCATATTCGTAGCAAAAAAGAAGAATACTCTAAAAAGGGAAAGGTTTGCATGTCTGTTAAATGCATGAAAAATAATAAAAATATTAATAATAATAATAGAAAAACTAAATAACTGATAATTATTAAGAAAAATGATTATAAAAATAATAGTAATAACAAAAATAAGAAGAATTGGATTTATACAGTGCTTTTTCCAGAAAAATTTTCAAAAAATATTAAAGGTCCTTACCTTATTCCTGAGATCAATACACAGAGCCATATCAGTGTCAAGATCCTCCTCTCCCTTGAAATTAGGATGATGTTTCTGAAGGAGTTCTCCTTTAACCAAGTAGATATTATTGATGTATGGCACATTCCAGATGCCCCTTTATATGATCACAAACACATAATATATACATTAAATGTATACAAATTTTGGAAAAAGAGCAAAAATAGAACAGAGCACATGTACATAGTTCAAATGGCACTCTACTAACAAGTGGAATGCCTCTGGCCGTCTCACCTGCATCACGCGATTCAACATAGCAGCATTGCTGACTTTGAAAACTACTATAACTCGCACAAGATGTTCAGTGATACTTGGTTACTCTTATTTCCACGTTTTATGAACTAGACCAATAAACTTGCAAAGTTATGATGGTAATTCAACAGATACCCCCATTATGGCCAAAGTTCATTGACCTTTGACCTTGGTCATGTGACCTAAAATGCGCACAGGATGTTCAGTGATACTTGATTACTCTTATGTCCAAGATTTATGAACTAGACCAACATACTTTCAAAGTTATGATGGTAATTCAACAAATACCCCAAATTCGGCCAAAGTTCATTGACCCTAAATGACCTTTGACCTTGATCATGTGACCTGAAACTTGCACAGGATGTTCAGTGATACTTGATTACTATTATGTCCAAGTTTCATGAATTAGATCCAAAAACTTTTAAAGTTTTGATTGTAATTCAACAGATACCCCCAAATCGGCCAAAGTTCATTGACCCTAAATGACCTTTGACCTTGGTCATGTGACATGAAACTCATGCAGGATGTTTGGTGATACATGATTGACTTATGTCCAAGTTTAATGAACTAGGTCCATATATTTTCTAAGTTATGATGACATTTCAAAAACTTAACCTCAGGTTAAGATTTTGATGTTGATTCCCCCAACATGGTCTAAGTTCATTGACCCTAAATGACCTTTGACCTTGGTCATGTGAAATGAAACTCTAATAGGATGTTCAGTAATACTTGATTAACCTTATGGCCAAGTTTTATGAACTAGGTCCATATACTTTCTAAGTTATGATGTCATTTCAAAAACTTAACCTCAGGTTAAGATTTGATGTTGACGCCGCCGCCGTCGGAAAAGCGGCACCTATAGTCTCACTCTGCCATGCAGGCGAGACAAAAAGCTTACTGACAAAAAGTACTCCAGGGCCCCGTCTAACAAAGAGTTGTGATTGATCTGATCAATCACAACTATGGACGGCCAGCGATGTCAACATCTATTATGCATGTTTGTTCAAAATATTTTCTAACTATGATGTATTTTCATGCATTCACCGTTTTCTTGAAAATTCACTGTTTCTCTTTGGTTACAAAAAACATTGTGCAAATTTCCTGTAGAAAAAACTTTGACCCTGGTAGATTTCCAAAGAGTTGGATTTCCATAGACATTGATTGGATCAATCGTAACTCTTTGTAAGACAGGGCCCAGAAGTTTATTAATGACCATATATCTGCCTGGTTGATGTACATGCATTGTCTGGATGGGTTGTTTTTTTCCAGAGAAAAAGTAATTATGGAAACTTGCAATCAACATTTCATTAATTGATTTAAAACAGTATCAGACAATATTACAAAGAAGAAATATTAACAATTATTCTCTCCGCTTAAAGAATGACTTCTGAGAAAATCAGGAGCACTTGAAGGATTTGAAATGAATACCCTTACCTCCTATCTCCCCTGACCAGATCTACATAGTCGTCTGAACGAGCGTAGTAACCCATGTTGTTCAGGTCACCCCAGAAGTTTGACCATAGCTTACCCGGCTTGGAAACCAGTGGAGCTACAATCCCCCTGTTGAAAAAAAAAACATGTCTACGATTATTCATGTCATGCCAGAATCGTAACAGAGGTTTTATGGTCCTGAGTTAAAAACAAGCATTATTACGCTTCTCATATTTCAATACAAAGTTTTTAAATTTTTAAAATAAAAATCAAATTTCATGACAGATTTTGATAAAATATTCAGAAAATAATATCATATTTTGCTTAATCCTGTATCTATCTTTTTCTCCATCTATCTCCATCAAAGAAGTCAGGTATTTCCAATGCTTTTCACAAACTTTGGGGTCAGCAAATAATAACCCACTCCGCAAAGAAAGTTGACTTCAAAGTCGAATGCCAATATATCCTGACATTAAATTCTCAAACTTTTAAAGGATCATATTCACTTACTTGTTAGTTTCCATAAGGAGCCTTAGGACATCAGGATTGGTAAGTTGTACATCAGAATCCACAGAGAAATAATACTCACATTCCTTACTTATACAATAATCCCTGAAAATAAAAAAAAATAGTGATATAAATAATAATATAGGGTATTTATATTGCGCACATGTCCACCTTGTTAGGTGCTCAAGGCGCTCCTATATTACCCAGCTAAGCTAGACGTTCATAGCGCACACAGCTTTTTAAGGAATTACTTCCTACCTGTACCCATTTACCTCACCTGGGTTGAGTGCAGCACATAGTGGATCAGTTTCTTGCTGAAGGAAATTACGCCATGGCTGGGATTCGAACCCACAACCCTCTGTTTCAAAGTCCGAAGACTAATCCACTGGGCCACAACGCTCCAAATAACAACAGCAATCAGTTGTTGCATAGTGCATACCACATTATGATATTATGATCATTATGATGCCCATTCAAAGAACTTGGATGTTACCCTGCTGGCTTCAGCCCGCCTCCTTTTTACAATGCACAAACATTTCAAGGAATAAATTTCTGCCCAAGTACCCATTTACCTCACCTGGGTTGAGTGCTGTGCATTGTGGATCAATTTCTTGCTGAAGGAAATTTAATTAAGCCATGGCTTGGATTTTGAACCCACGACCCTCTGCTCCAAAGTCCAAAGACTAATCCACTGGGCCACAATGCTCCACAAATTTTCACTTATTTAGGTTTCATTTCAAATCGCCAGAGCAGAATCAAGTTGTTAGTTGGCATGACAATTTCCTTTATAAGTTCATATGACAAAAATCAGTGATGCTAAATGGTATTCGAAAATATGATAAATCCTTGTAAAAATAACTTAAAAAGAATTTTAATTTTGTTTGTATATATTATTCTACCAGTGAAACTGGTCGTCAACACTATTAAAATCATAAGAATTAATCTATAAAAGTAAAAAAACACACATAATTATACACTTTGGCAAGAAACATAATTTGGAGTGGATTTGTATAGGGAACCACATACATGTATTTGGGAATACATGTACTTTTGGGTCTGATATACACATACACTTATAAAGTGTTGCAAATTTTTCGAACAGTGGTACTGGCCGGATGTCACACGTTGGGTCTCAACATGCCTAGTAGCCCTCCCCGAGAATTACTTAGGATCAAGATTAGTCGGTTTCTTGACATTTGCTCTGGCGACGATTGCTCCGCAGTGAATTCTACATGCTAATTAATCGCAAACTTCAACCCTGGATTCAACACTTTACCTAATGGTAAACTGAACCCTAAACCTAAAATAAGGCCCTATTGTAACCCTAACCATAAGCCTTAAAGGAGAATGAAATCTTTGGAACAAGATAGCTTGTGTGAAAACAGAAAAATCAAAGAAACGTATCAACGAAAGTTTGAGAAAAATCTGACAAATAATAAGAAAGTTATGAGCATTTGAATATTGCAATCGCTCATGCTATGGAGATCCTCACATTGGCAATGCGACAAAGATGTGTGATGTCACTCTTGAACAAATCTCCCCATTACTTTAGTATGTTTCACTTAAACTGCCTCTTTTATCACATCTATCAGTAGATCATGTGTTGTTTCTCTAAGAGGGCATGTAACACAGATTTTTAAAGAATACATCACAGATAAAGAGTTTGAATCACCATAAGAAAAAGCAAAAAGAGACATTTTGGGGGTATTTTATAGTACATCAAAGGGAAAGTTGTTCACATGTCACATCACACTTCCTTGTCGCATTGCCAATGGGAGGATCTCCATGGCATTAGTGATTGCAATATTCAAATGCTCATAACTTTCTCATTATTTGTCCGATTCTTCTCAAACTTTCTTTGTTCTTATTCTTTGATTTTTCTGTTTTAACACAAGCCTACTTGTTTCAAAGGTTTCATTCCCCTTTAATCTTAAGACGAAATAGAGCCCGGAGCAATTGTCGCGGGAGCAAATGTCGTGTCACCGATTAGTCAGGGGATACTCACACTCCACGATTTCTTCCTTCGGCATCACTCAAGGATTGTGCAGGAAGGATGATCTTGATGCTGTTATATAGAGGACCCTTCTCCGCTCTGAACTTTTCTAGCATGTGATAATGGAACATTGCCTGTGGGGAGAACATGAAAAATACAACAAAATATACAATGATTGGTTTATATCAAATATATACAATGACTGGTTCCAATGGTTCGAAGGCTTGTCTCATTTACTTTCTTCACAGGAAAGATAATCTTGATGCTGTTATAGAGGGCCCTTCTCCACTCTGAACTTTTCTAGCCTGTGATAATGGAACATTGCCTATGGAGAGAACATAGTCAATATCACAAAATATACAATGATCGGTTTATATCAATTATATACAATGACTGGTTCCAGTGGTTTGAAGACTTGTCTCATTTACTTTCTTCACAGGAAAGATAATCTTGATGTTGTTATAGAGGGCCCTTCTCCACTCTGAACTTTTCTAGAATGTGATAATGGAACATTGCCTATGGAGAGAACATGGTAAATATAACAAAATATACAATGATTGGTTTATATAAAATGTATACGATGATTGGTTTACATCACATATATACAATGATTGGTTCTAATGGTTTTAAGACTGGTCTCATTCAATTTCTCTACAGGAAAGATAATCTTAATGTTGTTATAGAGGGCCCTTCTCCGCTCTGAACTTTTCTAGCATGTGAAAATGGAAAATTGTCTATGGAGAGAATATGGTAAATATAACAAAATATACAATGATCAGTTTGATTGGTTAATATAACAAAATATACAATGACTGGATTAAATGATCCATATCATGGATGAAGAAACAAAAAAGCAAACTAAAAGAAAATGAAAAATCCATACAATAATAAACCTTTCATACATCTAACCCCAGTTTTGATTACTCTTGTTCAACTCCATAAACTATTCATGTTCAAATCATTATAATTTACAACCCAACAGAATTACATCTTTTCAGAAACAAACCATATTCAGAAGGTCCCACATATAGAGGGATAAAGATACCATGGTTCATCCAATCGCCAAAACGAAACATGCTTTTAGCCAAAGAATCTGGATAAATCTTGTCTCTAAAACAAGAATTTCTACTGGGATATTTTTTTTCCAAATTATTTAGAAACTAAATAAGTAAATCAGTCTGAAATCTAACCTCCTTGTACATGTAGATACGTAGATGTCTCACACACTAGTGTATATCATTACAAACATGAATACTTCTGTGGCCATGGCATTTAGCATTTTGGACACCTATAGAAGTGTCGTCTGTACAATTCAAGTTAAGTGTGTGTACTATCTGATAAGAATGAGAGCATCCCTGCTGAACACGCCCATAAGAAAACAAAAGATATCCAGAAGGTGGATTTGCCTGATAAAATGGTGTCAAACAACTCTTCAAGAATCTTCAATATTTTAGTGGGTTTTTTTTTGGATGGATAGTCCAAGAAGAGCATTTCATGAAGAGTTTTGTCAGTGATTTTTCACCGACTGCTTTACTCTCGGCCAATCAGATGCAAGGATTTCGGTAGCTTTTAACAATAGCCAGTGAAACTCACTGATTATTTGCTTCGTGAAACACCCCCCAGGAAGGTAACTGAATACATCTTCTGAATGGTAATCATTGCTTTCCATTGCAACAGGTAGACATGAACCATGAAAGTCAATCTTATCACATGGGTCGTAAAAACAAACGGTAGGCTCCACAATCTGTCGCCGGCCACACCTCTTCCATAACAAAAGAAACTTGGTTTGATTTACATAGATAAATGACATGTAGGAGGGGAGATAACAGAGTACAGGGGCCCGTTGCAGAAAGAATTGCGTTTAAACGCAAACCCAAAAATCAATCGCAAGTCCCAAATGCGCGCTGTTGTTTGGTTGAAAATCAAGTTGCGCATGATTTTTTAGAGTTGCGATTGATTGCAACTCCTTATGCAACGGGCCCCTAGGGAGGCTCAAAACATGTGATCATGAAAGGTGTTAGGAGAACAACGGCACGGTTGGAGTAGTGATGTAAATTAAAGGAACAGTACATTCAATTTAAAGGAGACCAAAACCCATGGAAAGAATTAATTTGGAAAAAGAAAAATTAGAGGATCAATGTTAAAGAAGTTTTATCAAAATCAGTTATATACTGTAGCATGAGAGTTATGAAAGTTTGAAAAGTCTTGCAAAACTGGATCCTCAAATTGGCAAACACTCTTCCAAATGGCTGATTTGGTGGACCACTCTCCATTTGTTTTGTACAAAAATTTTCAGATTCACCATTCATTTTACATTTCCTGTTCTTGAAATGAGGTGTGAATTACATTTTACCATGACAAGTGTTGTGTCAGTAGGCGAGATCTATCTCTCTCTCTCTCTCTCTAGCTATCTATCTAAAAATGAAGGCACACATATGATATTACATGTAAATTATTCAACTCCAAATAATTATTCAGTCACGCTTGAACATTTGAATATTTTCGTGAATTGTATTTAAATGGAATCAATAGTCATGCTTACCCTGTTATGAATAAAGATGTCTATTTTGTTCTTTGGGTAGTTTAGTTTGGTGAGGCGATCTAAGAATTCTTCAAAGAAGGGCGTAGGGACTCCAATGAAGATACCGATCACTACAGTTGGATACTCTTCAACCTGGTATGGAGGATAGGAGAACAAATATTTAAAGGATATTAAAGTGATATTCACAAGTGACAAACATGATAGCAACAATGAATAATGATTTGCTTTGTTTTGCATTGTTTCATTTTGCTTTCTTTTCATTCTTGATAAGCACAAGACATTAAGACAACAAAAATTGACCATGTCTTCTATATTCAGCACTTTCAGCAGTGATTATTGGCAGATACTTGGCTAGTTTAATGAGACAATATTTTTAGTTCTGGTATGTCATAAAAATCGCCAAAGTCAAGGGACTGATCTGTATACATATCAACATCTTCTTTAATAGGTGTTCGTGTTAAGGGCGGGGGCAGAGTCGGTATCCTTACCTGTAACCCTTGAAGATTAAACCTTTCTAAATCACAGTTTTGACATCCACCTTCAAAGTTCCATTTATTGGGGAGATAATTGGCCAGATGATTTAGGTATATCTAAAAACAGAGAAGTATTACGACAAACAAAATCAATAGAAACAATACAAAATAATATGAAATGATTACAAAAATAAATTATTTATCAGGTACAGTCTAGGTAGTATACATATTGGCAATACCAAAGAGAGAACTGTTTGTCCCCAAAATAATAAAAGCGTATTAAATGAGGAAGGATTAGGGTTAAGCAGCTTTATTTGACGAAGGTCAAAAGTGACCATTCCAAATTCACTAAACAATTATCCTAAAATCAACAAGATATTAAAGGAGAAAAATCAGACAAGCATAACACTGAAAATTTCATTAAAATCCGAACTAAAATAAGTAATGACATTTTAAAGTTTCGCTTAATTTTACAAAACAGTTACATGCACATCCTGATTGGTATGCAAATGAGGGAACCGATGACATCACTCACTCACTATTTCATTTGTATTTTATTGTATGAAATATGACATATTTTAATTTTCTCCTCATTGCCATGTGAAAAAAAAAATTTCCCCCTGAACATGTTGATTTCCATTGTTATAACATTTTGTGGTTCAAACAAGAGGGTCCTATTTGCCAAACTCGTAAAAATTGAAATATTGTATAATTCAAACAATAAAAAACAAAAGAAAGAGTGAGTGACATCATCAACTCTCTCCTTTGCATATCACTGAATTGTACATATAACTGTTTTCTGAATAATGAGCAAAACTTTAAAATGTCAAACTTTCGTATTTTTCATCCAATTTTGATGAAGTTTTCAGCATTATTCTTGCTGGATTTTTGTCTATCCATTCAAAAAAACTTTTTTCTGGAGTGGACTTGACCTTAAGAATATCAATATATATAGACACAAACACACGGTGCTAACTGATTACTGTTTCTATGTTCTAAAGCCTGTATTACAAAGTGGTTAATAATGCTTCTGATTGCTCATAATAAATTTGCATCAGACATAATCATTTCATGATTATGGTACCAATTATGAAGGCTAAAAGCATGACATAATTTTAACAAGAAATACACGAATATACAGTGCGTATCAAAAAAAAGTTTACACTTAGAAAAAATCCTGTAAAATTATTTATTTCTAATATCCTGACGATTTTTCCACATTTAGCATTGGTACAGATCCATTTAAGCAAATGACGATATAACTGTCGAAAAATATTTCCGCTTGAGTGAGCACCACTTACTTTTGAAAAGTTGGTGAAAAATGATTTGCGCAGAACTTTGAAATAGTTATGCGAATAAGAGTAAACCTTAATCATGAAGAACACGTGGAAATTAGCAAGTAAAATTGATATGAAGATATCTTTTACCTTTTTAAACTTGTTTCCTTGCCCGAAACACTTCGAAGAGTGCATTGCGCCCCATCCCACTCCCCCACACAACGAGTCCATCGTGACGATATTTGCTTTACACTGAGCAGTGATTTACATGAAATGGCTAAGGCTTGATTTTCATTTTGTTAATCATTGCCAAGCTTGGGAAAAGTGTGGAGAAACAAGTATTAAATGAAAATGAAATGTAAACCAAATTTAAATGATAAAAACTTAGTGAAAAATGCTGGAGATGTCTGATATAAACTTTTGTTCAGATTCTGTTATGTCCTCAGATCCAGCTGGCACAAAAAGGGTAAAGGTTGTGCTTAGTGCTTACTAAGTGTTGAAATTTCAAATTTGGGCGGCAAATCTGTTACAAAATGCTTGAATGTATCCGTTTTATTTCAATTGGCTAAAAGTGCTAGGGAAATTTATGAGAAATGCTTCGCAGGGTAAGTTTGATTTCACCCTTACCCCTTGACACCGCGTGAAAACAAGCATTTCTGCGCAAACAGATTTTTGCGAGCTTTACCAAAATGGACAGTGCTCACTCAAGTGTAACATTCTGTCAAAACTTTTACTTTCATTGGATAGATGAGACCCAAACCCATATTTATATGTGAAAAAATTACCCACATGTTGTATATTTTTTAATTCCCAGGGCTTTTTCAAAGTGTAAACTTTTTTTGGATACGTACTGTATATATGTATGTATCAGAAATTTGTAGTTACATATTTCTTCTTTTAATCAAGCTCTAAATGCCATTCACTTGTATATGAGAAATTTATATCAAAGAGACAGTGAACAGAGCTGCCAACCTGAAAAAGAACATTTCAGTATTTTTAAAGTTGAACATCAGTATTTCAGTGAGGAAATCAGTACTTTACAAAAATACAATAGGACAACATAAAGCTGAAACTTTAGAAATCACTATTTTACATTAAACTATCAATATTTTTCTCACTTTTCAGTACTAAATACTGAAGATCAGTACTACTTGACAGCTTTGAGTGAAGCTCTATCGTTGATACTACAATTTATCAAAGTATCATAGACATTTCTAGAGGAAAGCAATGCCATTTTTTGTGATTTTTCTTCTTTTAGGGGGGGGGGCAAATTTTGAGATTTTTTATATTTTGCAATATCATATACATTTAGTTTCCAGATTTTGTAAAGGTGGCAGCGCTAATAAGGCTTTCCCTTTCTAGTTGCCTCCTCATTCATTTATAAATCATGTACACTCTTTTCTTTTTAGTTAACTGTTTCCCAGATTTTTATAATTGTAATATCTGCAATTTTTCCATGCAATTTATGTAAACTGTGTATGTGCCTTGCATTTGTTTTTATGATGAATGAAATAAATGCTATCAATCAAATCAAAGGGAACTTATTTTGGAAAATGAAATATAAATTATGAATTATTGATTCTTACCTTACTTAGGCCATTGCCATGTAAGACACAGGGAACCGTGTTATACTTTGTGTTGTGGAGGAGGTTGTTTTTCCCTTCAAATCTCAGCTTTATGTCACCTGGGGAATAAATGATAGTCATTAAAAATATCAAATAACCCCCCCCAAAAAAAAAAAATGCTGACATGCTCTTGAATTTATCATTTATATTCAAGTATAAAAATGAAAATATGTACATAAAGGCTTGGTCACACCGCCCTAGCGTTGTTGGAGCGGTCGTGGAGCGGAGGGGAAAAAATCATCACCGCTCGCTACCGTTCACCATTTTCGATTTCGATTGATTTTTTTTGTTTTTGATTTTTTAATTGATTTTTTCCCCAATTTTGTGAGTGAAATTTGGCCCTCTTTCCCTACTGCTCCACGACCGCTCCAACAACGCTCGGGCGGTGTGACCATGCCCATGTGCAACAATAACAAAGCATACATAATTATGCATATATGTATAAAGCAGGATGAGGATGTCATCTGTCGCTTAGCAACGTGGTGGTTTCACAATGTGGTGCACCATTTATCGGTTGCAGCGAACAGGTCAATCGTCTAACTTTGCGGTCGACATCGTGTGCAGGCACGGGCCGCGCACAGTGCTGGTTTACTGTTATTTGACTTTGATGCTTTAAAAATGAAAACTATATGGCATGGATGCACCATTAAGGCCCGAATTCACAAAGGTGGTTGTGAAAACCCATGGTTGAGTCCACGGTTTGTGCAGATATCCTATATAAGTTACACTTAATTTGCCGCGTATCGGGCGCGTGTATGAAAAATGTCCAATCCTGATGCGCGCTTTTGTCACAGTGCGCCAAATTGACACCTGTTGCCATGGTTATCAATGCTATTTTATTCAAGAGTCCACTGTTTTTATTCATGAGTCCACTCTTCAAACAGTGGACTCGTGAATAAAATAGCATATATAACCATGGTAACAGGAGTCAATTTGGCGCACTATGACAAAAGCGCGCATCAGCATTGGACATGTTTTATACATGCGCCCGATACGCGGTAAATCAAGCGTAATTTATACAGGAAGTCTGCATAAACCATGGACTCAACCGTGGGTTTCCAAAACCACCTTTGTGAATTCGGGCCTATAGGTATGAATTTCACAAAAAAATATGCAGGCAAATTTCTCTCCCACCTCCAGGACCCCAGTAAACTGCATGACCGGTTGAGCTGTGCCGGCCAGTGCTGAATAATCGCATGCATGCATGCACTTTAGTATGAGCGCGTGCAGCAGATGCAAACTTTTTCCCGTGAGGCATTGCAAATTTCGGCCTGTCCTCTGCAACCGATAGATAGCGCAACGTATTGTGAATCTGCCAAATGACGACTGGGAATAGCTGATGATATATCTGTAAAGCCTGAGATGCGATACTCTTTTTGTTGTGATAAGCTCTTGATGGTGCTACAGGAAGCAGCACATTGTCATTCAAGTGATTAAAGGTCAAGTCCACCTCAGAAAAATGTTGATTTGAATCAATAGAGAAAAATCAGACAAGCACAATGCTGAAAATTTCATCAAAATCGGATGTAAAATAAGAAAGTTATGACATTTCAAAGTTTCGCTTATTTTCAACAAAATAGTTATATGAACGAGCGAGTTGCATCCAAATGAGAGAGTCGATTATATCACTCACTCACAATTTCTTTTGTTTTTTATTGTTTGAATTATACAATATTTCAATTTTTACGAATTTGATGATTAGGACCTCCTTGCCTGAAGCACAAAACGTTAAAATAATGGAATTCCACGTGTTCAGGGAGGAATGAAACTTCATTTCACATGACAATAACGAGAAAATCAAAATATTTCATATTTCATATAATAAAATACAAAAGAAATAGTGAGTGAATGATGTCATCAGTTCCCTCATTTGCATACCGACCAAGATGTGCATATCACTGTTTTGTAAAATGAAGCGAAACTTTAAAATGTTATAACTTTCTTATTTTACATCCGATTTTGATGAAATTTTCAGTGATATGCTTGTTGAATTTTTCTCTTTTTATTCAAATCAAGTTTTTGTTGGGGTGGACTTGTCCTTTAACAACTTTTGGTGAACTACAAATAACAGAATAGAAAGAACCAATCTCATTCACTCAAACTGTAAAATCTTTTTAAAATAATGCAAATTTCAAAGCCAATATTTAAAAATCAAGCTATTTTTTTCTTCAATTTTGGTGACAACGATTAAAAATCTACATAGAAAGAAAATAAACCCAATATATCTCTTTTTGTTTTTGTTTTTTCAAGTTTCATTAGTTTTTTTATTGAAAGGTCACAAAGTTCTTTTCAGTTTTTAAAAGCATGAATACACTTGTGAGTCTTTCGAGAATTCTAACATCAATATAACAAATTTAATCTATAAAAACAAAATTAATATTTGCTAATAAGCAAGTATGTTTACAACTAGAACTATACAGTGCGTATCAAAAAAAAGGTTACACTTAGAAAAAATCCTGTAAAATTATAAATTGGTCATATCCTGGGGATTTGTCCACATTCTAACATTGGTATAGATCCATTTAAGCAAATGATGATGTAACTGTCGAAAAATATTTCCGCTTGAGAGAGCACCACTTATTTTTGAAAAGTTAGTGAAAAATGATTTGCGCAGAACTTTGAAATAGTTATGCGAATAAAAGTAGACCTTAATAATGAAGAACACGTGGAATTTAGCTAGTTAAATTGATTTGAAGATATCTTTTACCCTTTTAACTTGTTTCCTCGCTCAAAACACTTCGAAGAGTGCATTGCCCCATCCCGCTCCCCCAAACACCGAGGCCCGTCGTGACGATATTGTTTTACACTGAGCTGTGATTTACATGGAATGGCTTAGGCTTGATTTTCATTTTGTTAATCATTGCCAAGCTTGGGAAAAGTGTAGACAAACGAGTATTAAACGAAAAATTAAATGTAGACCAACTTTTATGATAAACAAGTGGAATGCCTCTGGCCGTCTCACCTGCATCACGCAGTTCAATATAGCAGCAGCGCTGACTTTGAAAACTACTCTAACTCGCACAAGATGTTCAGTGATACATGGTTACTCTTATGTCCACTTTTTATGAACTAGACCAATAAACTTACAGAGATATGATAGTTATTCAGCAAAAAACCCCAACATGGCCAAAGTTCATTGACCTTACATGACCTTTGACCTTGATCATGTGACCTGAAACTCGCACAGGATGTTCAGTGATACTTGATTACTCTTATGTACAAGTTTCATGAATCAGATCCATAAACTTTCAAAGTTATGATGGTAATTCAACAGATACACCCAATTCGGCCAAAGTTCATTGACCTTTGACCTTGGTCATGTGACCTGAAACGCGCACAGGATGTTCAGTGATACATGGTTACACTTATGTCGACTTTTTATGAACTAGACCAATAAACTTACAGAGATATGATAGTTATTCAACAAAAAACCCCAACATGGCCAAAGTTCATTGACCTTACATGACCTTTGACCTTGATCATGTGACCTGAAACAGGATGTTCAGTGATACTTGATTACTCTTATGTACAAGTTTCATGAATCAGATCCATAAACTTTCAAAGTTATGATGGTAATTCAACGGATACACCCAATTCGGCCAAAGTTCATTGACCTTTGACCTTGGTCATGTGACCTGAAATGCGCACAGGATGTTCAGTGATACTTGATTACTCTGATGTCCAAGTTTAATGAACTAGACCAATAAACTTTCAGTTATGATGGTAATTCAACAGATACCCCCAATTCAGCCAAAGTTCATTGACCCTAAATGACCTTTGACCTCAATCATGAGACCTGAAACTTGCACAAAATGTTCAGTGATGCTAGATTACTATTATGTCCAAGTTTCATGAATCAGATCCATAAACTTTCAAAGTTATGATGGGAATTCAACAGATATCCCCATTCGGCCAAAGTTCATTGACCCTAAATGACCTTTGACCTTGGTCATGTGACATAAAAATCATTTATGTCCAAGTTTCATGAACTAGGTCCATATATTTTCTAAGTTATTATGACATTTCAAAAACTTAACCTCAGGTTAAGATTTTGATGTTGATTCCTCCAACATGGTCTAAGTTCATTGACCCTAAATGACCTTTGACCTTGGTCATGTGACATGAAACTGTAATAGGATGTTCAGTCATACTTGATTAACCTTATGGCCAAGTTTCATGAACTAGGTCCATATACTTTCTAAGTTATGATGTCATTTCAAAAACTTAACCTCAGGTTAAGATTTGATGTTGACGCCGCCGCCGCCGTCGCCGTCGGAAAAGCGGCGCCTATTGTCTCACTCTGCTATGCAGGTGAGACAAAAACTTAGTGAAAAAATGCTGGAGATGTCTGATATAAACCTTTCTTCAGATTCAGTTATATCCTCAGATCAAGCATTGCACAAAAAGGGTACAGGTTGTGCTTACTTAGTGTTGAAATTTCAGTTTGGGTGGCGAAATTGTTAGAAAATGCTTGAATGTATTCGTTTTATTTCAATTGACTACAAGGGCAAGGAGAATGTATGAGAAATGTTTCGCAGGGTAAGATTGATTTCGCCCTTTCTCCTTGTCACAGCGTGAAAACGAGTATTTCTGCGCAAACAGATTTCTGCGAGCTTTACAAAAATGGAAAAGTGCTCACTCAAGTGTAACATTCTGTCGACACTTTTACTTCCATTGGATAGATGAGACCCAAACCCAAGAATATAAGTGAAAAAATTACCCACATGTTGTATATTTTTTAATTCCCAGGTCTTTTTCAAAGTGTAAACATTTTTTTGATACGCACTGTATAGAAAGTGAACTGCAGCACAAACATAATATTGCTTTTGGAATACATACCTCTTGCCCCATTGATATTTTGAAAGATAACTGCTGGATTGTCTAGCTTTATATTCCAACTTTCCTGTAAAGAGAAGAATAAAACAGAGCACTATGTATTGGTATATTTGCATGACAAAAACACTGCCTATAATTTGCAATGATACTGCAGTGAATACTGTCTGTACGCCCACTACAATAGTGTAGCTACCCCCGTTGGCCTGGGGAGGCAACCGGCAGCGCAGCTGCGTGTATTTGATATTGGGTCTCCCAGATCCGGATTGGTGCTGGTCCCAACGTGTCCGGATAAGAGAGGTCGGACTGTATAATGAGATGAACTTATAATGAACCGAATTTTAGTTGAAAAAGTAAAAATGATAAGTAAAGTGGAAATTGGACCATCTGGGCATTAGACTAAATGAGAATTAGACTAGATCTGTATTAGACCAAGCGTAATGTTGATTAATTACAATTAAACCAAATTGATAGTAGACCAAATGAGTGTAGTCCATGTGGTATCAGACTATCTAAGAATTAGACCACCAAATTAGACTAACTGTGCATTTGACTCAATGAGAATTTGTCTAGGTCAGTATTAGACCAATTGCAATGAAGACTAAATGACAATTAGACCAAATGGGTTTAGTCCTTGAGGTATGAGACTACCTGAAAAGTAGACTAACTGCTTGTATTAGACTTTGCAAATATAGACCAACTGCTTGTTGACCCAGTGAACATAAACGAATGTGGTATTAGACATTTCAAGAAGGAACAAACGCTTGTTGACAGAGTGAACATAAATCAATGTGGTATAAGACTTTTCAAGAATAGATCAACTGTTTGCTGACCGAGTGAACATAAACCAATGTGGTATAAGACTTTTTAAGAAATTGTCGACAAAGTGAATATGAACCAATGTGGTATAAGACTTTCTAAGAATAGACCAACTGCTTGTTGACCAAGTGAATATAAACCAATTTGGTACAAGACTTTCCAAGAATAGACCATTTTCTTGTAGACTAAGTGAATATAAGCCAATGTAGTATAAGACTTCAAGAATAGACCAACTGCTTGTTGACCGAGTGAAAATAAACCAATGTGGTAAAAGACTTTTCAAGAACGGCCAACTGCTTTTTAACCCAGTGAACATAAATCAATATAGTAGAAGTCTTTTCAAGAATAGACCAACTGCTTGTTGACTAAGTTAACATAAACCAATGTGGTATAAGACTTTTCAAGAATGGACAAACTGCTTTTAAACCAAGTGAATATAAATCAATATGGTATAAGTCTTTTCAAGAATAGACCAACTGCTTGTTGACTGAGTGAACATAACTCAATGTGGTATAAGACTTTCCAAGAATAAACCAACTGTTTGCAGACCTAAGAAATATAAAGTGAATCGCTCACCCTGTAATCTAGGAAGAGATGTGTGAAGAAAAGCTGATCATCGTCCAAATCTTCCACAGGTTTGTAGGTGAGAGCTTTGTAGATGTAGGAGGCGTACCCCATGTAGATACCAGAGCAGAGATAGGGGTAGCCATTCTCAACTGGAGGATACTTGTCCTAAAAGAGGAATGCGAGAGAAGTGTGGATTTATTGAATTAGTTAAAGTAATAAAAACAAGTTTTCAGGATAAATAAAGGGAAGGCTAAAAGGAAGTATGAGAGTAGATAGGCTCATGAGATAGTTTTGCACAAAGCAGAGCAGCCAACCTGAACAAGAACATGTCTGTACCCTTAAAGGGGAAGTTCACCCTGACAAAAAGTTTATTGTAAAAATAGCAGAAAAAATAATAAAAAATATTGGTGAAGGTTTGAGAAAAATTCATCAAATAATCAAAAAGTTATTTGAATTTCAATTATTTGATTTGTGACGTCATATGCGAGCAGCATTCCTACACAGCAAATGGTAAAAAATCAATGAAATGTCATTTTCTCAGAAAATTGAAAATGGTTTTCACTGTAACTTTTGTATATCAATAGACAAATCATTTCACACCCGATCATGATAAGAAAACAAAATTAAGTCATCAGGAACCATACAAAATTTGAAATTCATGCATTTTATATTACATAACACATGGGGCAGCTGCTTGTTTATGACGTCACAAATCTAAAATTTTGAACTCTAATAACTTTTTTACTCTTTAACGGATTTTCCTCAAACCTTCACCAATATTTTTTACTATTTTTTCTGCTATTTTTACAACAAAGTTTTCTTCAGGGTGAACTTCCCCTTTAAAGCTGAACATCAGTATCTTGGTGATTAAATCAGTATTTTCAAAGAAATACTAGAGACAGCACGTAAATCTGAAACTTTAGAAATCAGTATTCTGCATGAAACCATCAGTATTCTTCTCAGTTTTAAGTACTAAATGCAGAAAATCTGCACTACTTGGCAGCTCTGGTGAAGTGGCAATTCATGTAATCATCATTGCAGGACAAAGGGAGAGCTGCAGCTTTGGATAAAGTTTTGATAACCCTTCACATAAAATCCATGTACGTTTCTCTTCTTGTGTTTTCAGCTTTTTGGTAATAGTATGCAGTGGGTAGAAACACGGCATTAAAAGAAGATTGTCTTCTGGGGCCCATTTCATAAAACTTGTTCGCAAGCTCAGTGAAAAAAGATACTAACATCCTTCAATCAGATTGGCTGAAAGAAAATTTGTTTAGGGATTGTACATTTGTTATTATAACAAGTCTTTGTGAAACATGATTCTGGTTTCATGGAGGATTTGACACCATTTGGATATAAATCACCAAGAGAAGAACAAGATTAATGATCAGCAGACATTATAAAATGCCAGTGAAAATTGCCTTGTGGTTACGTGAAAGTCATTATCTCACTTCCCCAGTCACGACAGTTGCCCAAGACAAAAACGGTTTGTTTGGCCAATGAATGAATTTCTCGCTGGTACACAGGATTTGCTTTCCCCAAAATGTCTCTAGGTGGTTTCTAACTGCCCCGATCATAACAATCCCCGTAAAATTACGAAAACTTTTTTAGGCTAAAAAAATACCCGTTAATTATTCCTGCATTCACACCGCCCACACATACCCTTTGGGATAAGTTCCTGAATGTGTATGTGTAGTATGGTCTAATAAGCAGGAAAGGCCGAGATTCAAAATCACTAGCTCAGCAGCCACCCACGGCACCCGCACCCAACTACAAGCTGGGCTAAAGGTTCCTGTAAATTGCTTTCACATTGCCAAAATACCTGCGACCTTGGAAAAATCCCCGCGAAACTTCTCGTAATTTTGCCAAGTACCTTCTATTTAGTGGGTATTTTCTTTCGGGAATATTACGCGTAATTTGCTTTCACATTGCCAACATTACCTAGTATTTACTGATCGGGGTAAATTTCCCGATCAGAAAATACCTGGAACTGACGAAATGATGGTCTGAAACCACTTTCTGTTACAGGTACAATGTACATGTCTTTCCAGTGCTTTACACAATAACCTCTTGCGTCAGCAAACAATGATCCATTCATTATAACCCATCAGAGGTTAAGTGCTGTATAAATGTTGCATATAATTGTATCAACTGTGTGTCCAGGGGCCTGTTGCAGAAGTTGTGCTTAAACAAAACTAAAAAATTCAAGCGCAAGCCCCTAATACATGCATTTAAATGGTTGGTTGGGTTGAAATCAAGGGTCAGTTGTGGAAAGAGTTGTGTTTACACGCAAGTCGAAAAATCATGTCCTAAATGTTTACTGTTGATTGGTTGAAAATCAAGTTGTGATTGATTTTTAGCGTTGCGATTGATTGCAACTCTTTCTGCGACTGGGCCCCAGGTTTCGTCTGATTTTTGGAGTTGCAATTAATCTCAACTCTTTCTGAAACAGGTGGGTGTTTCATAAAGCTGTTCACAAGTCAAGAGCGACTTTTTTTAAGAATGACTGGTGATCCTTTCTTGTGGGTAAATGGTATATTCATTGGTGATGGTTTAGCGGATAGGAAAGGTTCACAAGTCATTCTTAAAATTACTCTTATCTTACGAACAGCTTTATAAAACGGCCCCTAGGCCCCAAAAGGAATTAACCTTTACTTATGTAACAGCTGCTAAACTAGCACCACATGCACTTCAATGTGACAGTCATAGAGCTGGTATGAACTAATGCTTTGAGTATTAGAACAACAACGATCTTTTCCTAATTTACCGCAAGAGATTTGTCCGGCCAGATATAGGTCTCCGCGGAGAAGAGGAGATTCACTTGGAATGCCTTGAACTTCCTTAAAATCTCATCTGCATCAGCCAAGAAGATCACATCATAGCTAAAAGGAAATAATAAAAGGGGATACAAAACAAATTATAAATCAATGATTATAAGCGAGTCCATAACCGAAAGTAAGTCTGCAAATGATGTCAAACAAAAAACCTCACAGCTAAGTACATTGTAGCAATGATTTAATTTCTTTAAACATTAATTGTCACCATTTCATCATTGATCAGCATCTTACTCATTTAAATAAACTTCACTCTCATCTGTAAAATCATCAAATCTAAGTTTAAAATGATCATACAGATCAACAACAACAACAACACCGATAGGCCAGTGGGAACAGTATTTTCTACTTGAAAAAAAGACCCAACACCTGGTTGGAATGTTATTAGCAAATGAATGAGGGATAGTGCTGAAATAAATGATGGTGACGACTGAGTGGATAGTAATACTGACCTATCAGTGAACATGATGACGAGTTCTTCATCATCTTCATACTGTGCTAGAGCTTCTTTTAAGAGGTTGATCTTGAAGCCTCCACCAGGAAAGCGTTGTATGTCACCACCCTTCCATTCTTGGTTCATTCCTACCACCTAATTCGAAGAGATGGGTGGGGAGGAGGATAGGAGAGGTGGGGGTGAGTGGAAGGGGGAAGGTGGGGGAGAGGGCAAGGGGGAGTTGTTGGGGGTAGAGCAGAGGGCAGAGGAGATAAGAGGATGAGAGGAAATGGATGGGGAAAGACAAAGGGCGGGAGAGACAAGAGGGGATGAGGAGAGGGAGGGGGAGAGAGGAGCGTGGGGAGAGAAGCGGAAGGAGGGGGAGAGGGGAATGATGAGGAAGCAAAATATAAAAAAGCAGAGAGCAAGAATATTGGGGGGAAAAGGTAAGTCTTTAAAGAAAAGTATCTTTTCAAACTCAAACTGGACAGAAAAGTTTAAATACACATCAAACCTGTATCCATTTCTAAACATTTGAGTATAATTGGTAGTATTCACAGATCATGTGTTTTAAAAGTGAGTTGATGGATAACAAGTCTCTCCAAAACACTGATGTACATGTATCCAGATCAGGGCCCCCTCTTACATAGAGTTGCGATTATTAACCAATCAATCGTAACTCTATGGAAATCCATCAGTGTAGTAATTTTTTTCTCCAGGAAATTTGCAAAATGTCCTTTGTAAACAAAAAGAGAAGACAACCAAATTGTCAAGAAATCAAATAATTTATGGACATCTAGATTTTTTTTAACAAACATGCATTTTATATGTTGACTTTGCTGGCTTTCCATAGTTGCGATTGATCAGATCAATCGCAACTCTTTATAAGACAGGGCCCTGGGCTCCAAAACCTCTTCATTCACAGACTACAAAACTAACATTGAACATGAACTCTAGACAACTTCCTGTCTGCGGTTAATCAGCCTGTCATCTTTTGTCTGTCTTCCTTTAAAAAAAGACAGACAATAAAAACCATTCACCTGCCCAGTAACTTCCTGGTTAATCAAAGGGGGGGGGGGGGGGGTGTGGGGCTTTTCACAAAGCAATTGGTCAACAACAATAGTGGCATCTAACTGGCTGAGGAAGCAAATGTGGCAGAGAAAAGGGCCAGGACTATTTGTAAAATAATCCCCAAGTGATTATACTTTTCCTGATATGGACTGGAAAATTAAGTAAAATAAAGTATCCTGTCAGACAGAAAACGAAGTATAGATTTTTTTTTTATATCAGGGGTAAGGTTACATCCTAGTATACAAATATTGACATATTGACAATGTCAATTTGACATACTGACATTGACACTTCAATAAATAGAGTACATCCACAATAAATCAAATGAAACTTTGATGAAGACAGATGCATTTAGACAGATATTTTTATACATTTTCATGATTTGTGGTATCTTACTTCAATAAAGCAATGCAAATGCACACAATACAATTAATCTGTCTTTTAAGAAATATATTTGAAATTCTTATTTTCGGGGACCACTTTTTTCGCAAATCACTGCCTAATCCTGCAACATTGGATAAGCTTCAAATTGGCAATGAATTGGGATTTTACAGGGTTCTTTGGAACATTTTGAGGACAAATCGCCCCTAGCCCCCATGTATCCCCCCCCCTGGTACTGGTAAAGACCAAAGCTCCAGTCTCTTTTATCAGTTGTTTCCCTGATTCAATATTTGGCTCTTGTATCATAGTTCGACAGAATTATTGTCAATGTCTTGATGATGCAGCTGACTGAAAATGAATTTAAACAGACAAATTTTCAATTCAGATACATAAGGAGGATTCATTGTGATTAGATTCTGGTCACAATTTACATTACCGGTATAGTGAAATTAAAAGTTGAACGAGTGGATAAAAGAGGCTATTAATTTTGGCAAGCCATAGATTAATTTTACTTGACCAATCTGTAACTTCTAGAGAACAAAATAAAAGTAAAAGAAAACAAAAAAGAGCACAAGAAGATGCAATTTACATTTTCATTTTTTTTTAAATCTGGTTAGACTGAGGAAAATAATGCAGATAATCTCCTCCCCACACGATATACTCCCACACTTTCGTCTGTGATGAAGAGGGCTGTAAAATTATAACCCTGCACCCCACAACTGACAGTCAGTTAATTTACCAAAGACTTAAAAACTGGGACCTTCTGCATCGTCAGGGGCACAATGTATGAGAATGGAGAAGGGTAATGATATTGCTGTTATGCAGGGCCAGCTGGAAGAACAACTTATTATCATTATTATTGTTGTTGTTGTAGCTGTTATTATTATCATCTATACTTTCAATTACCTTCACATTAAGTCCAAATGCCTCAGCAGAATCCATGTACCTCCTGAACCCATCAGTTTCTTCAGTTGCTATGGTAACCACGAGAAGCTTTCCATATTTGCCTGAAAAAGAAGGCCATCAAAGTTATCACAGTGATCTACTTATATAAATTTAGAAATCATTTGATTTTCATCAGAGAAATGATCTCCAGTGAAACATGGGGGAAAAAATAATCATTGCAATAAATGCATATCTCGAGGAGCAGATTTCATTCCAAGATTTCAAAACAATTGGAATTTGTCAGATGAAATCAGATTGCAGTCAGGTTTTTTTCCCCAACAAAACATATGAAAGTAGCAGTAGTGGTGACAGTATCATAAATCTTGCCAATAAATACTGAGAAATGCACAACAAATCATAAATACAATCATAAATGGTAAGTAGGCTAGATGTATGGGCATGCTATAGCCTATATTCATTTAAATTCATCATTATATTCAGGGCTCCACACTAACCCATTTTTTCTACTGGTCCAACCTATTTATGTCGGACCAGTTGATACCCAGTTTTTCAAATTTTTACTGGTCCGAACCTAAAATCTACTGGTCCCAAAAAATAAAGAAAACGTTAAAAAAAGGCGCAAGTTTATTTTTCTAGCCTTTCGTTAATTCGTTCCCCCCTCAATAAAATGAAGAAATGAAGGACAAAAAGAAAGCAAGACAGAAACGAAGAAGTAACGAAAGACGGAAAGAAAAATAAAAGAAAAGAAGTAAGGAAGGAAGGAAGGAAGGAAGGAAGGAAGAAAAAAGAAAAGGTAAAGAAAGGATGGATGTGAAGGAAGGAAAAAAAAAGAAAGAACTAAAAAATGAAAGGAAGGAATAAAGAAGGAACAAAAATAAGAAAGAAAAGAAAAAAGGAATGAAGGAAAGAAATGAAGCAAGTAATACAGAAAGAATGAACAAATCCAGAAAGAAGTAAAGGAAAGAAAAAAGAAGCAATAACAAAGAAAGGGTAAAGGAGAGATGGAAAGAATGAAAAAAGGAAGAGAGGAAGGAAGGATTGAAAGTTCTAAGAAAGGAATTAAGGAAGAAATAATGGAAAGGTAAAATGATAGAAGGAAAGAAATAAATAAAGGAAGGAAGGGAAGAAAGGAAAGCAAGCAATATAAAAAAGGTAAAAGAATAGATGAAAGGAAGAAAAAAAGACTGAGAGACAAAAAAAAGTAAGGAATGAAAGAATAACGGAGAGAAAGGAAGCAAGCAGTCAAAAAAGAAAGGAAAGGTAAAAGGATAGATTTAACAAAGGGATAAAGGAAAGAACAAGACAGATAGAAGAAAGGAATGAATGAGAGGGCTGAAAGAAGAAATAAAAAAGAAAGGGTAAACAAATGATGGATGGAAGGAAGAAAGAAACAAAGAAAGTAACAAAGAATGAAGGAAAGAAAAGGGTAAAAAGAAGAAAGGAAAGAAAGGAAGAGAAGAGATGAATATAGGATGGATGGACTCAAGAATTAAAGAAAGAAAAATATCAAAAAAAGGAAGGAAGGAAGGGAGAAAAAAGAAATCTAGAAAAATATTTTTTCAAAGGATAGAAAGAATGAAAGAACGAATTAGATAACAAAAGGGAAAATAGAAAAGAAAGACAGTAAAAACAAAATGAAAGAAGAGAGGGAAGAAACAAAGAAAGATTGAAAGAAAGATAGGAAGAAAACAGAGGAAGAAAGCTAAAACTATCAAATAATTTATCAGTTTTTTTTTGGCTCAATTAAAATAGCTATGAAAGAAAGTCAGAAACCAAGTGTATCAACACACACATAAATGCATATGTGGGGCTAATATGTATTCAGACGATATCACCCAAAACCCGATCTGTTTGAACCAAACAGAAGTGAAAATTTCTCCTTTTACTGCTTACAAATGACAGTTACTCCAATTTTTAGGAAATATGGACATTACAAGAGCCTTTCATGAGTATGTACCGTGAATTTCGACAGTTCTGTGAGAGATTTCTTCCAGAGTTTAGCCAAGCTTCGTTCGCGCAGCCAGTAGAGAATTTACCTTGTGGATTGGGCGGCTGGCTACATGTATTTGTAGTACCCGCTAACACTTATGTGCAATTCATTCTGTGTGTATTCTGTGTGTGAATGACAGAATTTATCGGGGGGGGGGGGGGGAATGGTTTGCAGTGAATTTGACAATTTCTGGGAAAGTTATTGGCCCAACAATGGTTTTTATTACTGGACATGTCGGACCCTTAAAATCTTGCTATTTTTGGAAAAATTACTGGCCCGACAATGATATTTTCTACTGGTCAAGTCGGACCAGTAAATCTTCCTATTTCTGAAAATGTACTGGACCGACAGCGAATTTTACCGGTCTGGGACTGTCGGACCGCCGCTAGTGTCGAGCCCTGATATATTGGTCACTGGCGGATGGAGGGGGCACAGCCTTTTGAGAGCCATAATCAAAATTTGTAAGGTAAATATACCGCTTTTACCCAAGTGTGCCCCCCCCTTTGAAAGCGAGGACCCTTTTTTATTTGCTTTTTAAATTTTCTGTAGCCGAAATGACCTGCAATGTTAGGTGAAAAAATTTCTTCTTTTTTTATCAGAAAAATGTGCCCTCCTCTCCCTTTAGGAAAATCCTGGATCCGCTTCTGGCATTCATATCCAAAACTCATCAATGAAGTTGAAAAATAAGATGTACGGAACTGAGCTGAGATAGGTGCACTCATATTTATTTACACCTGAAATATAGAGATATTCATTTAAATCCATAAAATCAGACTCGATAAAAATTAAATTTCAGACATTTCATGTAACAGCTTTAAACTGCAGCTATTCTCATCGAAATTCCCAGGTCATGTGTAAAGTCATTGAGTGTGAAGAAATTGGGCACCATTTTTATTTTCAATCTGAAATTGTGAAAATTACTGGCCATGCGACATGCCAAGCCAAGCAATTTTTTTTTCAAAATCTAAATCATATATTTCTCTCAAGACTTAAGTTATCATGATAATTTCAGCCCATGAACTCATAAGATTATAAGGAACGTCTTTGACATCTCACCTTTTACTATTAGGTACACATACATAGCCCCCCCCCCCAAAAAAAAAAAAAAAAAAACCTTGCCAACTTGCTGCTCGCAGTTGCATCGAGCCGAGGGTATACGGCTAATAATATAAGCCTAAGGAATTACATCTCTCTTAAACAATGAAATCGTTTGAGACAAAACCGAGTCTCGAGTCACTTTTCAATTTAAATGAATGAATATTTGAGGCGCCAGCTAGCTGCAGCACTGTGCAAAAAGTGCGCACCGTGGTGGGCTACGTGCATTTCGGGGCGAATTCAATGGCCTACGCCAGCAGTTACGGCGCAAACGTCACATAGTTTACGCTGCGATCGAAAAAAAAGAAGCTTCTTTGCACTGACAAAATGCATCATGTTTCGAGGAATTTCAAATATATATGCAGTCAACAAATAACACTACATTCATACAATTACCTTCTCCCTCAGACTTTGAGAAAGCAATGGAGACAAAGGACAGTAAGGTAATGAAAATCACCACGGAAGTTAGTGCTACGTGGCAAGTCCCCGCCATCTTGACGAGCCAGCGTGAGATGATGTGGTTTCGAAACTGCGATCGTGTAGCTAGCGAATGCAGCATGCAAAAATGCTGCTGACATCGGTTTGTTGTTGTTTTTACACTTGACCAAGTTCCGGAAATGGTCGAGAGAGAGAGAGAGGGGAGGGGATTGGAGGGAGAGCGAGAGACGTTTGCTAAGTAAGAATGAATGCAAAATCTGACCAATTTAAATATTGATATTAAACCGTTAACAATGATTTCTTTCTTGAAAAGCGAGAGGGGGCGTCAAGTAACCCACTCTCAGCTCTCCCTCTCTCTTTCCCAACGTAATCTCTTCCTCACCATCAAAAATAACATAAATGTAGAAAGGTAAAAAACGGGAAAATATTTTTTACAAGACTATTACAGGGGCACGCCAATCGTAATTGGCCAAAAAAACGAAGTCAACGAACTTTCTGCCGTGACATCACAATGACATCTGCGCAGAGCATAGAGATGCATGGCGCAGAGTCAAAACTTTCATCCAATCGGGGCACGGTATCCAAGGGACTCTTGGAAACGCAACTGTTTGTTTACTTGTGCGTTATGATAAGCAATGCGAAAATGTTTTATTCTCACTGAATTACCTTTGATTGCACGTACGAGGGAGATATATTATACTTTCTGTTTCGACAAGAGGGTGAAGAGAATGTTCTTGAGGTAAATAACAAACACTGTCCCGTGGCTTTCAGTATTGATTTAGAAAAGGAAGATGTCATTTTTCAGTGTTAATTTAAAAGTGTGTCTATGTGTCCGACGTTATTCTATAATGTAGCATTGACAGCACTGGCGTAATGACCCCCCCCCCCAAAAAAAAAGGTTGAGATCGCCAGATATGGCGAATGAAAGTGATATAAAGTGCTGCGAGCGAGGAAGCATTTAAAAAAATCTTTTCAGTAGAACAAAATAAATATTTGTGAGAGAGGTTTTCTTCAAACCATGCCACAACTAACAATTGAAATCAAAATTGATATTGAAAATGTACATTCTGATCAACACGAAATATGCTCGTGCAACATTTGCTCTGATAGGAACATTTCATGAGCTGTTCGCATTTTTCAGAGTCATACCTTGGTCATGTTGGTCACATTTTGTTCTACGGCGGTCCAGTCAGACTGCAGGTCCCAAGAAAGTGGCTTCTTTCATCCAAGTGATATTCATGACTTGAGATATTTTGCATATTTAATGAACTTGATACGGACCAAAACACTTCTTTTCATTCGGTCATTGCTGCTCTAATAGTGCATCGAATTTCATGAATTTGGTATTATTGTAAAGAAAAAGAATCATTCTTTCAGGTCATGTGTTTGGATTTATTCAAAGATTTTGTAATATAGGTTAAAATTTTGATCTGAAATATGCTACAAAATAAATATTTTCACCTGACAAAAGCTGCTATTTTCACACTTTATTTTTGTTTGAGCCCAAATGATTTTTATATCAGGATAAAGCTGAATATGTATATATGCTTTGAAATGATAGGTTTCAAAATAAGAATTGGTTTAATCGGGTCAAGATCACACTTTTCATTTGCCAAGTACATAAAGCAGCTTGAAAACAAGAATACTGCACTCTGATTGGTCAAAGAGACCACACAATGGCAAATTCCAACGGTTCCAGTGCCTGGGTTCGTGGGAAGGTCACACTTCCCATGTGGTAATCTCCTCAAATACCCCGCGCCTGTTGTTCTGTGAACCTTATCCAGCCAATCACAACTCTGGATTTCATGCAAGTACAAAATTTCAGAAATCTCGTCTTGTACCTTGGTGGGAAAAGTGTGATCTTGACCCGATTAAAAGGTGCCGCATATCAAGAGTGGCATTGTGAGAAAGTACAGAAGTTCAGCTTTATGGTGATATAGATATATCATTGAGGCTCAAAATTTGCACAATTTGCAAAAGAAAACAGAGGAAGAAAATTCACAAAATATTGTACAAAAAAAATAAATTACCTATATGAAAGAGTAACTTTTACTCTATCTGATGGTGTAATAATATTTCCATTTAACTTGATGTTAAATCGGTGACAGCCCGCTAGACCGAGGGTCCGCGAGACCGAGGGTCCGCGAGACCGAAGGTCCGCGAGGCCGAAGGTCCGCGAGACCGACTTTTTCCCTTCATTGGTTGACGCAGTCGAGTGGTTTAAGGCGACTCGTTGCAGCGGCGTAACAGGTGTCTGTTATCAGAGGAGGGGGGGGGGGGGGGGCAGAGCCAAATATTTCCGAGTAATTCCGTCTAGAAATGATTGCATACATGTAACTAGGATTTTAGTTTAGGTGCCAGTAGTGAGCACGGGAAGCGCGTTCCGGGGAGGGGGGAATGCATGGTGGGGAGTTTACCTACCCCCCCCCCCCCCCCGCGAGAAACGAGGAAGGTCCGACGTTTCTTTGAATTGTTCCTTAGCTGCTCTCGCTCACCTTAATCCGTAAAAAAATCTATATAAAAAAAGGCTGGCCATACATCACAATACTCAACCATTGGCGTAAATCCCGGGGATATACCCCCGCCCCCCACACTCACTTTTTGGAGTGGGCGGTTGGCGTGTACAAATATCCCCCCACTTTTTAGGGAAGAAAATATATTTTAAGTAATTAGTAAAAAAAAACATACTTCAAAATTTCTATTTGAAAATGCGATTGAAAACCAAAAAAGTGGTTATTTTGGGTTGCTCGCTTCGCTCTCTCATAATATTTTAAAATTTATATTATGAAATGTGATTAAAAACGAGAAAAGTTTTTCTTTATCGCTCGTTCGCTTCGACCGCTCGATGAATAGATATCGAAATGTGTGTATAGAGGGGCAGGGGCGGATCCAGCCTCCGCCAATAGGGGGGCCCGGATTTTTTTTCAGCCATATTTTCCCCGATCGGCCGCTCGAAGATGATTTTTTGTTTGTTTCTTTGAAGGGAGTAGTCATATGAGTCACTTCTCATCTTTATTCTTTAAATCAACGTAAATATATAATATCATAATCCTTATTTAATAATGTGAGCGCGAATCGCGAGCAAGTTTTTTGTTGTTGATTGTATGTATTTTTTCCTAAAATTTTAACATTCTGAATAAAAAGATGTGCCTGCAATTATACTACGAACGAGAAGCGCGAGCAGAAATTTTTGATACACGTTTTGAAATGATCGGAAATGTAGGCCTACCTGCTTGCAGTTAGCCATAAAGATGTTACATATTTCAACAATCAAATAAGGCGAGCGCGAATTGCGAGCAGAAAAATTTTGACATTTCTACATAAAGAAAATCATGAAAAGATAGCTACATAACTAAACAATTGTTGCGAGCGCGAAGCACGAGCGGAAAAATTCTAAACCTAGAACGGGACACTATTCATGTTTTGTAAATCATGAAAAGGATGAGTAAGAGGGGATCTTCTTACATTAATAATTCGAGCACAAAGGGCTTGCAGAAAGTTTTTGATATTGATAAAAAACTTGATAACTGAATAAACATGCGCGCGCGTGTTTCAGATTTAGACACAGAATCTAGGCATTCTAAATACATCTTTTAGCATGAAAATAAAGGTGAGCACGAAGCGCGAGCTTAAAATATTTGATATTTCGATTTGAAAAAGGGGGTCAATTTCAGCTTTATATTTCAAACACTTGTAGGAAAATTGTAAGGTGGATATAAAATCGCACTTGATAGAGAGCTGATATTTTTTATTATTACTTAGAGTTTGTGACAAAGGACCTTGACATCCTTAGGACATGTTATCATATGAATATGATGACTATATATCTTCTTATTCATCTTGCTAAGCGCGAGATTAAACAAAAGGGACAATTTAATTATTAAATTGATACCTTATTTATTAATGCATAATGAGGGCAAGGAATCTGATGATATTATGGCCTGAACAATGTACATTTCAAGCACTTTTATAATCATGAATAGGATGCTTCAGTAATCAGTTGACATATTTTTAACCATTAATGCGAGCGCAAATCGGGAGCCGAAATTTTCTTATAAACTGCCATGAAAAGGGGATTTTAAGTAGTTTGTTGAGACATAAATACCTCGCAAATCAAAATGCAAGCATGGCAGCGCTAGCTGATACATTTTGACAATCAGACGTTAAAAGGGATATTTTGAAAACTTTAGGGAATGCATGAGAATAATAGGTACCTGATAAATCAATTTCGCGAGCGCGCAGCGCGAGCAGAAAATGTTAATATTCAGACAATAAAACTGACATTTTTACAGCAGAGCACTTTTTAACCATCAATTTGTAAATCACACAAATTAATGAAAGTTCGATTTTCAAGGAGAAATATGTTTTGTATATTGAATTCCAAACTTGATATTTAAGCCTCCATGTTGAACAAGATATGTGAATCGCCTGACAGGCAATGCGAGCGCGAAGCGCGAGCGAAAATTTTATACAGTGACATGAAAGATTTTTTTTTTCTTCAAGTCTTCCTCTCCTCTTATTATATTCACTCGTCTTCATACTCTTTCCTTTTTTTCCTTTTTGATCCGCCAATAGGGGGGGGGGCTTGGTCCCTCGCCCCTCCTGGATCCGCCTCTGGGGGATAAAAACTCGATCATCCCCCACTCCTCAAAGTGGATTTACGCCAGTGTACTCAACACACCCTTTCGAGACAAGCCCCCTCCCCAGTTCCCATGAATAGGTGTTTATTAATTTATCTTGAATTGAGTTTATTAACAACATTAACATATTTACATGAATGAATATATGTATAATACATGTTTACAAGAACATGTTTGTATAACATGAATCATATAAATGCAATTCATAACATGAGCATATAAGAACACAATGTGATACCCCATGTGATATCAGCATATAATACAAAAGAGTCTTGATGCAGTTTCATCTGACAAGAAGCAAATCACCCTAAAAATTGATCGTATGCATGAACATAAGTTATAAATGGTTTGGGCAGGGGTTTGGGTGATTTTGTACCAAAAGAAATCTGTTAAAGGGAGAACCAAAAGTAAGCACAAGTGCTAGTCGAGATTGGTTTCCCCAAAAGGATCAAAGTGCAATGTATCTACTCTACTAAAGCTTTCTTTTATTTTTCCCCCAAACTCATGTCAATCATCAAAATTCATTAATCAAGTGAGTTTTCATATCTTTTACGAAATGAAAACCGTGTTCTCGAATACTCTGGGGCAAACTATTTAAAAACTCCAATAAAATATATAGAAAAAGTGCAATGTGTAGTGTTACTTTTGGGGAGTCTTAGCATGGAATATTCTCCCCGCTCTCAAGCCATCCTAACGCGATAACTGGAGAAGGGTTGGGGGGGGGGCTTCTCTCGATAGGGTGCGGCCATCCCCGCTCTGCTCACCCACCCTTTCGACACATCGACAATCCCTTCCCCGCTTGCCCTCTCACTTTGTTTGCTTTTGTTTTGTGTTGTATTTGTTTTTTTTTCTCCAGCCCGGTTGAAGAATTAATGTGTGTTTTTTTTCTGGGGGGGGGGGGGGGGATACCCCGCCCCCTCTGGCTATGTAATGACGCAATCGATCCACATCTTTCAGTTCTTGTATAAGTCTCGAAATCTCGTCGATCTGTCATCATCTGTGGGATAACCCAGTAAGGTGGGGGACTGAGGCCATGCGGCATGTTATCTTTTAATGGAACTTTATACAGAATATTTGGACGACCCCATCCTCAACTTGGAGAACATTTTGTTGTTGCTCGTCCCTGACATTGCTTCCTCCAACAACGCCAAGATATAGATGCCACATTTACTTTGTTTTTGTGATATCTGTGGCCATGAGCAACTAGAACGAGCCCCTCCCAATCCCGGCTTTGACACATGCGTCTAATTCTTGAGCCATTTTGACAGAAGATAAAATGAAAGATGTGCCCGTTCTCAGGTGCATGCCATTGGTCAAGTGGGATTGTACATATCGTGAATGTTAATTTCGTCGTGAGTCTGCCAGAAGGGCGTTAACTCCCGCTCACACTACAATTCACATAGAGAGCGCTCAAGCTAACGCCCTTCTGCCAGACAGAAAAATTGAAATTGGAGCTCGCGCATGCTACCCTTCGCTTTCTGCCCCCTTTTCTGCCAGCTGCATGACGAACTTTTCTCATTATGTATTCACCGTATTCTAGGAAAATACGCATGAAGTTGATAATTTGTTGGCCTGAGCATTGCGACAACGGTCACAAGTTCACGCTAAAGTGATTCATAAATATTCATGAGGTTGCATTCAGAGTGACTGAAAAACTGACTTGTTGGTTAGAAGGTTAGAATGGACCCCCCCCCCAAAAAAAAAAAAAAAAACAGAAACACAAAAACAAAACAAACTAAGAATTAAACTGCTGGGAAGAGACGAAGAGTCTAAGTGGACAATCTCCTAGTCGAGTAGACATGTGAGATGAGTTGATTTTGAATTAATGCAGTGCAAAATTCAGAGAAATAACTTACAGGACTGCTTATAAAAGTTGTCTGGTTTTCAAAAAGTATTCATCCATTTCTTTAGAGCGTCGCTTTTAAAGGTCAAGTCCACTTCAGAAAAATGTTGATTTGAATCAATAGAGAAAACTCAGACAAGCACAATGCTGAAAATTTCATCAAAATCGGATGTAAAATAAGAAAGTTATGACATTTCGAAGTTTCGCTTATTTTTAACAAAATAATCATATGAACGAGCCAGTTACATCCAAATGAGAGAGTTTTTTTTTATTGTTTGAATTATACAATATTTCAATTTTTACGAATTTGACGACTAGGACCTCTTTGCCTGAAACACAAAATGTCAAAATAATGGAATTCCACGTGTTTAGGGAGGAATGAAAAAAATATTCACATGACAATGATGAGAAAATCAAAATATTTCATATAATAAACACAAAAGAAATAGTGAGTGAATGATGTCATCAGTTCCCTCATTTGCATACCGACCGAGATGTGCATACTGTTTTGTGAAATGAAGCGAAACTTTATAACGCATAACTCTTATTTTACATCCGATTTTGATGAAATTTTCAGTGTTATGCTTGTTGGATTTTTCTCTTTTTATTCAAATCAAGTTTTTGTTGGGATGGACTTGTCCTTTAAAAAATGATTGAATAAACTAAAGCGATGAATAAAACAAGAGACAAAATGAAACAAAGCAAAACAAAACTGCCGAATAATAACGACTTAAATGATAGTAATAATAATGATTATGATAATGATAGTAATAATGATGATAAAAACAACAATAATAATGTAACTGCTACAACAACAACAACTACTACGACTACTACTACTACGACTTTTTATTCTACTTCTGCTGCTGCTGCTATCATGATAACAAAAATAGTAACGGCAATGATAAAAAAAAATTGGGTTTTAGGACAACTCCCCGAGAGGATTACTCCTCCGGATGGCGACTCCCCCATGAAAACTCCCCCGGAGGACCATTCCTCGAGGACAGGCTTCCCGGAGGAATACTGATTTCAACCGGCACTCTTAATTGAGTGACAAATTAATGTACATTCTTTAAAACTTTCACCTTCTTGGTCTTCTTATTTTTTGGTTCTTTAAATGAAAAAAAATTCTAGGACATGTAAGATAGGATTGCCCGTAATGAAGGTTCAATGTTCTAGGTGTAGGCCTATGTTCTATAACATTTCCAGTTTTCTTGTTAAAAATTAAATGCACAAGATCATGTAGCAGAATTACCATAAAAAATAAACGTTAAATGAGTAGAGGTAATGATTAAGTAGTGTCAGTGAAATTAGGCAACGTAAGTTTCTACTGTAAGTATCGGAACCCCCCCCCCCCCCCGAGAGCCCTTTCATGCGAGCAGTATAAGTGTTTCGCACGATTCGCGTGCTCACTACAGCTAGCCCACTACCGGGAAATGTTTTAGCTCTATCCCCCCCCCCCGACAGTTACCATAGGATGTCAGATCTGACATCTTGTCGGATGGAAATATTGATGAAACGCTCCCCTGATGAAGGAAAAAAAGTCGGTCTCGCTCGGTCTCGCGGGCCCTCGGTCTCGCGGACCCTCGGTCTCGCGGACCTTCGGTCAAGTGGTCGGACCCCGTTAAATCAGGTAAATTCTTAGAAAAAGAAAATCTCACGAATCACGAGATTTTGCAAGGAGGAGGATTCAGCATTGAGATGATTTGGATGAATCTGTCCTTTTTGCTCATTAGCATAGGGACCTGCGGTCTGAGTCGAAAACAGCCGTTTTAACACTTTTTTGTACCAGCTACATATGGTTTGAATAAAAATTAATAAAACGACTGCTTTCGACTCTCCGTACGGCTGCCGTAGAACAAATGTGACCATGGTATAACTTTGATTCACCAATGAATGTTTATTAATGATTATTATCCATACAGACAATTTTAGAGCCCAAATACAAGTGTTATTTTGTTGGTGCACTCGACCCACTTAAAAAGTTTGTTGAACTCGCCTAATATTTTTTCCGAGGTGACACAATATTGAAAATATTGGACGACTAGAAGGGGAATTCCCGAAGTGTACGCACCACTCATCGCGCGCGCATGCAGTTTTCAATGGCAAATGCGCACTGTGTGTGGAACTGTGACTGCAGAGTGATGAACAATTCCTATTAAAGCTGCAGTAAATCTCTAAATGCAGAGAAAACCAACAACTGTTAGGAAGTTTGGAGTTATATTCGCTTTAATTTCATTTTATCCTATAATAATTTGAATATATTTTAGAAATTGAGGCACAGGAAATACTATTTTTTTGCATGATAAATCGAGTGCGTAGCTTTAGGACCCCTTCTACATCGGGCGGCGAAATTAAGAGGTTTTCGAAAAACACGACGGGATTTTCGTATTAGTGAGTTTTGTGATATTTTCTACTTGGTTAATGATCTTTAGAATGTTTGCCACAAATTAGTGAAATATAATTTGTTGAAATATTAAAATTGGGACAGTTTTTATTGTTTGAAAACAAAGTGCGTAGCTTTAGGTCCCCCCATCATACAGCAGAGTCAGAGTCTCAGGGCGGGAGGGTAAGTTAAAAAATTATTTGCTAAAATTCTCTGTATGAATAATAATCATAATACTGGATGTCCCATTTTTCGGTCAATACAAGGAAATATAGGACTCGCTTTGCAAAATATTGGACTCGTCTTCGACTCGTCCAATATTTATGCAAAGCTCGTCCAATATTTCCTTGTATTAACCTCAAGGCCATCCAATAAATGTTTATATAATTATTTAGCTTGTATAAAGGTTCACCACTCGTTCTTAAAATCGCTTCTTAAACGACAAGTACACCTGAGGAAAATGCTGAATTGAATAAATATAGAAAAATCAAACTAGCATAGTGCTGAAAATTTCATAAAAATCATGTAAAATAAGAAAGTTATGACATTTTAAATTTTCGCTTATTTTTCACAAAACAGTGATATGCACAACTAGGTGAGTCAGTCGATGATGTCCATCACTCACAATTTCTTTTGTTTTTATTGTTTGAATTATACAATATTTCATTTTTTATAGATTTGACAATAAGGACCATTGCAACTTGACTGAACCATATAGTATTAAACAGTTCCTCATGCTCATGGAGGAATTAATGGTTGTTTCACAATGTGGAGAAAATTAGAATATTTCATATTTCATATAATAAAACACAAAAATATAATAAGTGGATGACGTCATAGTCCTCATTTGCATACCAGCCAGGATAAGCATATAACTGTTTTGTGAAATTAAGCGAAACTTTAAAATGTAATAACTTCCTTATTTTACATCCGATTTTGATGACATTTTCAGTGTTATGCTTGTTGGACTTTTCTCTTTTTATTCAAATCAACTTTTTGTTGGCGTGGACTTGTCCTTTAAGTCTTAACTTACGATCAGCCTGCACCCAGTCTTAATAGACCAGTTCGTAATTACTTCATGGACGATTTGTGGATTTTGGCCAATTAATGACCTATCATTTCTTTCACTATGATAGGCAGATTTAAAAGCAAGATATTACGTAGCGTTGCCTTACATAGCAGGATGAAGAAATTGAATAGATCTGTTGACCAATATAGAACATCAATGAAAACTCTATATGAAGGTATATTTTGTAGTATTTTTACTGAATGCATAAAATATAGCATGTTTTCCAATGTACTTGGCAAACTAAAATACCAGTCGTTCGTGGACGCATTGTTGTTTTCTGTGGATGTAAATGAAAACCACAATTCAAAAGAATATATGAATAATCAAGACATAAAAGATGGTGCTTATCTCATCAAAGTTTAAACCACCATGTCACTTCCTCTGATCATGCGTAGAATCTTCTAATCATGCGCAGATTGGAAAACTGCAAACTGGCTAATCTCAGAGGACATAGGTTAGAGCTATAGTATTGTAATATAGTTTTTGGTTCATAATAACATAAATGCAAGGATTAAGGTTTATTTAGTTTTGGAGGTTATGTTTGAAGTTTTGCTTAGAATGCAGATTTTCCATCCTAGCAGTCGTCACCGGAGCAAATGGCATGAAACCGACAGTCGAAATACTAACCTTTAAAGGTCACGTCCACCCCAGAAAAATGTTGATTTGAATATATAGAGAAAAATCTAACGAGCACAACACTGAAAACTTCATAAAAATAGGATGTAAAATAAGAAAGTTATGAAATCTTAAAGTTTCACATATTTTTCTCAAAACAGTTACATGCACAACTCAGTGATAAGCAAATGCAAGAGTCTATGATGCCCATCACTCACTTTTCTTTTGTTTTTTATTGTTTGAATTATACAATATTTCAATTCATACAGAATTGACAATAATGTAAAACTTGACTGAACTACGTAATGTTAAACACATGTTTCACAAGTTCAGAGAGGAATAAAGCTCGATTTCAAATGACTTGGGTGAGAAAATCAGAATATTTTATATGTCAGATAATAAAATGCAAAAGAAATAGTGAGTGCGTGATGTCATCAGTCCCCTCATTTGCATACTGGCCATGATGTGCATATAATTGTTGTGTGAAATTAAGTGAAACTTTATAATGTCATAGCTTGAGGAAATTTGCAGTCTTATGATTGTTGGATTTTTCTCTTTTTATTCAAATCAACTTTTTGTCGGGGTGGACTTGACCTTTAATGATAAAGGCAATGCTCTAAAGGGCACACGAGTGTAATTCATCTGATCTGCGCGCAATGCATGCCGGACAGGCGTAAGTAAAGATCACATGACTTTGTTGATTAAAATAATTCATTAAAAATAGATCAAATGTTTGTATATCAAAAGAAAAACGATAGACATAATGCTATGTTCATACTCTTTCATAATCAAGGCGTTTGGGAAGGCTAGACTGCATTTTTGTATTTCATTTTAATCATTATTACCCACAATGCAGTTCTGGTTTTTCTGGCGATGAACTGGCCGAAATTATGGTTAGTCTTATTTCAGGCCATTTAACTTTTGATTGAGCTGGGCAAGTACCTGATTAACATATCAAGTCTTAATGCACTGTTAATTGTGACTAATGTCAGTGAATTAAAGCAAAATCTATCGAGGGATTGATTTTTAATGATTTTTTGATAAGCTATGATATAACACGTGAGTGAATGGGGGTCTGTATTACTCATGTGTGCCCTATATCGCGACTACACTTCTACACTGTCGTTGCTATGGCTGGGCGACGTCTGCTAGAAATCGGTGGTGAGAATGCTTCAAACAGTTTTATGTAAAGTGATATAGGTTATGTTTAACAACAGATGATAAGTATATTACTCGGCATTTAGTGCATTTATCGCTTACTATGCTGGAATGACGCTTTCAAATGTATATTCAATGCTTATGATTTATCATGCAGAAATGCGAGTTTCTACTGCCAATAGGAGATCTGGTTGGTTTGAGAGTGTGAAATGAAACAAGTACTAGTAGGAACTTCAAAATGATGAATAACTTCTAATTATCATCAGGATTCCTATTTTCAATATTTAGAGCACGCAGAGAAAGAAAGATGAACAAAACATTAAAATACATAAACTTGTCTCAGTCAGATACATCATAGATTGCGCACTTGAATACTATTCACTTCGTTGAAAGCTACTGGAGAGGGGGGGGGGGGTGCTGAGTCGGGGTACATACCCCCATCCTCCTGGCTTGAAAGCAGGGCGGGGTTGATGCCTTTAACACCCCCCCCCCCTTCTTCCTCCAAATTAACGGTTATAATAGGGAAGAGTGGCGAATGAGCAAAAGAAATGCTTACAATCTTTGTTTGTTATCAATTTTCTTTTATTTACTTTGTTTATTCTTATGCGAATACATAGGTAATAAATCACCTCGAACGAAATTAAACATGTAAACAAGAAGTTGTAAATCCACACAATACATATTTAGCCAATTGATGGACATCAAGCAAGTAGAACTTGTAGCTGCAATACCATAGGAAGCGCACAAAATATATGAATGGAACACTGCATTTTTACATTAAATTGAGGGGTGTCTAATGAGACGTTTTCTTTTCTTTTACGCGTTTAGTCAGATTAGGTATTGAATGCAAGGTATCAATCTCTTCAGGAGAACTCACTCTTTCTTTTGAGACCAAAATTTTCAACTTTTCGTCATTTGACCCACAGTATATCGCGACTACACTTCTACACTGTCGTTGCTATGGCTGGGCGTCGTCTGCTAGAAATCGGTGGTGAGAATGCTTCAAACAGTTTTATGTAAAGTGATATAGGTTATGTTTAACAACAGATGATAAGTATATTACTCGGCATTTAGTGCATTTATCGCTTACTATGCTGGAATGACGCTTTCAAATGTATATTCAATGCTTATCATTTATCATGCAGAAATGCGAGTTTCTACTGCCAATAGGAGATCTGGTTGGTTTGAGAGTGTGAAATGAAACAAGTACTAGTAGGAACTTCAAAATGATGAATAACTTCTAATTATCATCAGGATTCCTATTTTCAATATTTAGAGCACGCAGAGAAAGAAAGATGAACAAAACATTAAAATACATAAACTTGTCTCAGTCAGATACATCATAGATTGCGCACTTGAATACTATTCACTTCGTTGAAAGCTACTGGAGAGGGGGGGGGGGGGTGCTGAGTCGGGGTACATACCCCCATCCTCCTGGCTTGAAAGCAGGGCGGGGTTGATGCCTTTAACACCCCCCCCCCTTCTTCCTCCAAATTAACGGTTATAATAGGGAAGAGTGGCGAATGAGCAAAAGAAATGCTTACAATCTTTGTTTGTTATCAATTTTCTTTTATTTACTTTGTTTATTCTTATGCGAATACATAGGTAATAAATCACCTCGAACGAAATTAAACATGTAAACAAGAAGTTGTAAATCCACACAATACATATTTAGCCAATTGATGGACATCAAGCAAGTAGAACTTGTAGCTGCAATACCATAGGAAGCGCACAAAATATATGAATGGAACACTGCATTTTTACATTAAATTGAGGGGTGTCTAATGAGACGTTTTCTTTTCTTTTACGCGTTTAGTCAGATTAGGTATTGAATGCAAGGTATCAATCTCTTCAGGAGAACTCACTCTTTCTTTTGAGACCAAAATTTTCAACTTTTCGTCATTTGACCCACAGTATAGTGTGAATAAAAATAAAATGAAGACAACTTAAGAGGGCGCTAGAAATTTTTAAGTGGTTGAGGTTGTTCCTCTGTTAATAATCTAATAACGTTGTTTCGAGACAAGTTCCAACCTATTCATCTATCCAATGCAACACAAATATTTCACAATGTCTTAACAATAAGAGCAAATAAATGGGCTAGTAGGCTTTCGCACCATACACAAGTATCTAAAAGCAGTAGCTTAAAACCTGTCTAAAGTTTTGATGAAGGGCCCGTAATTTAAACCATACTCCAATATTGTCCAACATTCCAATATAGGTCATGGAATGTATTTTCAGCCGTTAATATTTAATAATGATAATAATAACAATAAAAATAACAATAATGATTACAATAACAATAATTCGGAGCTTTTATATAGCGCTTAATTCAATACAGTTTCTAAGCGCTTCACAGGACGTAAATAACACGAGTACAATATAATCAATTTAAATAGAAAGTATGAATATACGAGTACAATTTTAAGAGGTAAATGTCAATCATATAAACAACAAATCAATGAAATATCAACCATTTTAGGACGGATTGTTTTGTCCTATATGATAACTTTGTATTTTTTGTATTATTTCTCTCTCATTTTTTTCTCATTTGGTTACATATCTGTATTTGTACTTTGTTAGTTGTTGTGTTATCTATTTTTTTGAGGGGCCCACATTGTACAAGCATTGCTTTTTAGTGGGTCCCTCCATTTCCATTTTAAGGTAATTTCTATTGAAAAATAGTATACTTATTATTTTAAGACCTCTAATGTGTTGCCCAAATTGTCTAAGTGTTTTTTCCCCCACAACATATGTATTTTTTTTTCTTTGCAACGGATACAAATATTTATATGTAGTATAAAATTTGTTTTTTATGGAAGTGAAATAAATAAATTTGAATTTGAATCTAACAACAAATCAATAGAAAGATATATACAGATAACTGGTCAATGCAAGAGCTTACTTGTTTTGTTGATTGAAAATAGGGGTTTTGAGTCGATTTTTAAATACATCGACAGTGGGAGAATTCTGAATGTGGGCAGGGAAATTATTCCAGAGAGCAGGGGCACACACCGAGAAAACACGATCACCATAACGGGTACGAGAGCAAGGGCCAGGTGTAAGTTGAAGTTTTGATGATGAGCAGAGAGACATGGAGGTAGGATATCTCTGTGAGATAAGATCGATTAGGTATGATGGTGCAAGGTCATGGATTTAATATTTAATTTGGGCTTTATATCTTTTCGAGCGCCCCCTCGCCATGCTCGCGTTGATGTTTTATTTTCAAATGATAATGCTCATTGGACATGTTGGAGAATTTATATGACAAACCTGATGATTCGATATCAGAAAGCTGCCGACAAAAGTACTATCCTGAAATTTTGAGCCCATTGTTTGGAACCGGGTTTTTTTCCATTAAAAAAAGAAAGAAAAAAAAAGACGCAGATATTTTAATTTCATAAAATCAGTTTAAGTTCGCAAAAGTTGTCTTGTAAAGCTATTTTCATTTCATATGCTCCACATCACAACTACTTTAGAGGACATACATTCGGTATAAATTATACAATGATGAATCCAAATTGTATTATCCATTTTTTTTTGGGGGGGGGGGTATAGCAAAGCTCAAGACGGGCTCTAATTGCAGCACATCTTATACAGTATAGCAGGGGTCGGGGAAGGGTTTTGAAAGTTGTGAGGCTGAGCCAAAAGTGGGGCGGGGGGGCGCTGACCATGCAAAAAAATCACAATCAGATGATTTTTTTTACGTTTTTGTACACCCAGCCACCCCCCCCCCCCCCTGTTTCCCCGGCCCATGGAAAGGAAGTATGATATCAACCCAGAGAAATTACCACAGTACTTTCTGTATTTGATCTTTATATAAAGACACGTTTCATGTGAAGTTTGATCAGGGCACTTCTAAAGAAGTTCAATTCAATCATTTATTCCATTTCCATTCAAAACATAATACAAATTAATATAAAGTAATACAAATCAAGTACAGTTTTACAGACGAGCATTCTTACTTCGTAAAACAAAAAAAAAACAGTTCGATATTGAGCATAAATGGAAATGAGGGGGTCCACTGAAAAGCAAAGCTTGTAAAATGTGGATCCCCTTGGAAATGAAGAAAATATAATCGACTTATCCATACATGCGTTATATACAGGAAAGAAAAAAGAGAAGTTCCCTGCTTCGGAATTAGTTTTATTTCAGAAAGGAAGAAAAACAAAAGACACAGATATTTTATGAAACAAACTTATGTAAACTTCATATCCTCCAAATCACAACTATTTTGGGACACAGGCCTAACATAAACTTGTAATGAATCGGAATAGTAATTACGCCTTTGTGGGATGTACCAAACCTAAGGAAATGATTTAATGACAGCAAATCTTTAATAGGAAGTTAGATCTATTGAAATAACTGAGAGAAACTATTGCTTTGTTTATTTTTGTCTTTGTATTAAGATGAAATATAATGCTTCTAGCATAATGGAGTTTGAGCTGGGCATGTCTGATGACGGATGTAGATATAGGAAACAGAGTGTATGCCACGATTTCCTGCGATCCCATGACTAAAGACACTAGAACTGGTCCTTTTCCAGTTTTCCAATATTTGATTCATTTTGTCAACGTAGATGGGATTTTCCACCTGTTTTCAAGATTCTTGTAAGTATATTTTTCAATATGATTGCCCATGTTTTTGCATGATTTCTTCGTGAATGATTGTAATTATCGCCAGTCGTATCCTTTGAATATGCACAATTCTTTTAAGTCAATATATCGGGGGCCGATTGCACGAAAGGGTCTTTGCAAGGACCGTCTTTCGTGTCGCCCATCTCTTATGATGCGCCATGTGAAACGCATTTTAAATAAATCATCTGCAAACATATTTCATTCGTCCATTAAAATAAACAAAATATTTGTTTTTAAAATGATGTGATATATCATGAATTGTATAAAATTTGATTTAAAAGCAAGCTAACGAATCTTATTCTTTATCATAAATTTCAGAATCACCCCTCTTATATCATAAAAGATGGGCGACACGAAAGACGGTCCTTGGAAATACCATTTCGTGCAATCGGCCCCTGGTGTACGATTCTTATCGTAGTGGAATAGAGAGGATGTTACCATGGATAAAAGTTCTTGGGAACATTTCATGGAGAGTTGTGTTAGTGGCTTTCACTGACTAAATTGCTTTCAGACAATCAGATTCGAGGATTTCCAGTAGCTTATAACATTCGTGTGTGAAATTCACTGACTATTTGCTCCACGAAACACTTGCCAGATGCTTGCTACAAAACAAGATGAAAATTCCATTGTGAAATGTAAGAGAAAGCCAGATTAAGCTAATCGCGACAAACCGATTTATAAACGCTTGGTCCAATTATATGACTTTTACTTTTTTGTACACGGTTTTGGAAAAAAAGTGTGGTGGGAAGCCTCTGAGCAACGTTTTCCAGATTTGATACTTTCATCGTTGTCTCGACAATACACTTCCCCGAAGTTCACAAAGGACATTGTGCAAATAAGGGGTAAATTTTGACATTAATGGATTTCCATATAGTAAAGGTAGATTGGATCAATAATGTTTGCAAGACGGGGTTCGGGGGATCGCTTCATCAAGATTTTTGTCCTACAAGTTGTCAGATCTGACACCTTTCCTTGATTTTGATTGACTGAGAGGCAGTGTTACTATGGTAACTGTCGGATAAAACAGGACTTGTCGGATAAAACGTCCGACAAATCCTTTCATGAAACGCTCCCCGGTGTCATTCCTGATACAGTGTGCTTGTCTTTTTATAATTTCCTACCTTTTTTAAGCCCGGTTGTTAAGTGAAGATAAAGTACATGTATTTTGCTGCATTTACTTACACATTTTTGACATGACAAGACGTAAATACATATTTTTTATTTGTTTATCCTTTCTATTATCCAAGGTGGAAACTCGGTGGTTAATTGTCCAAAGCAGATTCAACGCATTCCTTGTGGCATCACTTTTATCCGCTGGCACTCGAGATGTCGTTCTTTTTTTCATACTTGATACTCAGCCTTGTATCTGTATTGGATAGTGAATTCATTCCTAGTCCAATGCGATCGCCACGTTGTCGGTTGTCGGTCACCAGCGATGGATTAGAGGCAGATTGTTCCTGGCTTGGGTTGCAGAGTGTTCCTCTTGAACTTCCAGGTGGCGTCACCGAATTGAACATTGAGGGCAATGGAATACAAAGTCTAAATCGATCTTCGTTTTCGCATCTCCCACTCCTGTTCAAACTGAATCTGCACCGGAACAAATTGACTTCAATCAACGAAGGGACTTTCGACACATTGCCGTTGCTTCAGGAACTTTCTTTGTCTCAGAACAGCCTTGCGGAACTACCCACAACTATATTTCAAAAGAACCAGAATTTGGAACTAGTAGATTTTACCCAAAACCTCTTCTCCTCCGTTCCTATTTTGGCACTCCGTGGCGCTACCAACTTGGAAAGTGTAATACTGATAAAGAACAGGATCAAAAGTGTTAACTTTACCGGGTTCAGGAGTCAAGACGTTGAGGTCATTGACATATCAAGCAATAACATCACGAGTGTCCATGAGAATCAGTTCTCACCGTTTAAAAATATCAGCACTAGATCGTTCCGACTTTCTTACAACAAATTGACGTCTCTGCCAGACAGTGTGTTTGGCCAACTCCATATGACAAAGGACATCGTTCTTTCTCATAATGGTCTACAAAATTTCAGCCTGTATCCATTTCTTGGTATGGAATCACTTATAAACTTGAGTTTATCATCGAATCCATTGGAAAGCGTTTACCCTTTCAATGACACCACTCCGCGTGCAGATCTACCCCCTTTGAAACACGTTGTTCTCTCGGGTAATCATCTGTTTACTCTGCCATCACGAGCTTTTGTTGGAATGGGTAGCGTCACACGTCTCGATCTTGGCAAGGGAAAACTGAAATCAATTGAGAACGATTCTTTCGCTGGAATGTTTGCTCTCGAGTTCCTTGACCTGAGTTCTAATCGACTCGCTACTTTGAGGCGAGAAATATTCGAACCAATGACCCGACTCCATACACTCATCCTGGCCAAAAATAAGTTTGAATACCTTCCTACAACAGTTTTCCAGGACCTGAGATCACTTAAAGTTTTGGATTTTACCAAAAATAAAATCGCCAAGATCGGAACAACCTGGGACATTCCTTCTTTGTTGACATTGGATCTCACAAGCAATTTGATTTTTCGCATCAACGACGGGAACTTCTATGGGCTGTCTAATCTAACAGAGCTGACAATATCATCGAATCCAATCAATCTGATAAAGAATAATGCCTTTAGTGGGGTAGAAAATTTGCAAACACTTACTATGCAATCACTGACAACCATTGGGAGCGGCTCAAGTCGACCTTTTCGGAATCTTGTCCAATTGATATCCCTTGATCTTTCCGGATCAAATATGAATCCATCTACGATCTTCTTTAAAGGTCTGGTATTTCTAAAGACACTTAAACTACGAGAGACCTTACTGACACCTCTCAAACTCTGGGACAATCTTCGGAACGCTTCAGTACTTGACACGTTGTTTGGATTAGAATATCTGTCACTGAGCTCAAATACTTTGAATGGTTTGATACCAGGGACATTTCAGAACCTGACTTCGTTGACTAGACTGCTGCTGGAGAAATGCGGAATTTTCCAGCTACCTGCAGGATTGTTCGAAAACCTGGCATCCTTAAGGTATCTCTACCTGACACGCAACAACATCAAAGTTTTATCTGCCTCTCATTTCCTCGGGTTACACTCCTTAGGAACACTTCTGTTGGAAAACAATGCCATTAAAGAAATTGAAGTTGATCTTTTCAAGCATACTCCTAAAATTTCCTACGTGTACTTTCCACACAATCTCATATCAGTTGTCCATGAGGGAACAGTCTTACCCACCGTGATGCTTGATATCTCGAACAATCCTCTGTCTTGTGTTTGTGAGGTGCGGTGGTTTCTGTCATACCTTGATAACCCTACAAATAATCTCATCTTGGTGAATCCAAACGATACGATCTGTTCTCCAAGCTCTATTCAGAGATTTATCGGAAAACGACTTCTCAGCTCCCGTCCCGACAGTAGCGACTGTGGCCCAGATATCATCATCTTGGCTTGTGCCCCAGTTTTCGTTCTAGGGCTTCTGGTCGTCCTTGCGGCAACGTATTACTATCGCTGGAAAATTAACTACAAACTTTTCCACCTGAAACTAGCAGTACTCGGTTTCAACCAGTTTGAAGACGCCCGCGAGCATCAGGATTTTCGGCGCGACCTCAACGTCATATATCACGACGATGACGAGGAGTGGGTCGAGCGCGTCTTCCGACCCGGTATCGATGAGGCGTTGCCGGATTTTCAAAGGATTGCTTATGGTGATCGGGATCTTGCCTTCGGAATGTTCTACATGGACGCTATCATTGACTTGATGGAAAATAGTTACAAAGTCGCTTTCATCGTGACTAACACAGCCATCTTTGATCACTCTTTCATCAACAAATTTCATATGGCCGTCGACCACATGAACGAGGTGGGCTTTGAAAAGCTGGTGCTGATATTTGTCGAAGATATTCCGGACAATCACCTGCCGTATCTGATGAGGCTCTTCCTCAGCAAGAACAAACCATATTTCCTTTGGTCCGATAACATGGATTGGCAAGCCCTCTTCTGGGCCAAGTTTGCCAAATTGATGAAGGCAAACAAGCAAATAAATGACACTCTCCCAACATAAGAGAAAAACCTTAGGAAATTTCATTACAATAATATTCAAGATAGTAAGGTACACCTTTAAGAGCGAAAACATGAATGAAATTCAAAAAGATGGATTTCGAGACCGATAGTTATAAGTTTGATGTACGAGGTCGCTTATAACTCATTTTTCTAAAATTTGGAGCATGGAATTCACACGTGTTTGGGAGCAAGATCCCATTCAAGGCCGACAGAATTTTGCTTAAAACTTTTGCTCATGTGATTTAAAATTATTCTATTCGGGATTTCATCATCATGATCACAATTTTGTACAATAATTAGGCCTATGCTTTAACATGCTAGGGGGGGGGGGGGGTCCACGCTATAATAGCAGTGTTTTTTTTGTGTATCCCATATTTCCACAAATATTTGACATTATCCTGTTCAAGCTTTAGTTATCAGAAAATTATTTCACTGTACAGTTATTCGCATCATCAGATTTGTACTTGATTTGTAATCATACTTGATGTATATTTGTGATGGAAATGATTAAAAATTTATTGAATAGACTTTTTTATATAGTATTTTTAGAGATATGGGTCGGTGACACCGAATAGAACTGACATATAACTGTATAAACTCCTTCACGTCAACTACTACTACTGCTGCTATACTACTACTACTACTACTACTACTACTACTACTACTACCAACACTACCATCACTATCATCACTATCGCTACCACCATACCACCTAAAAACTAATAAAACAAGGGATATTGTATCTTAGTCAAACCTTTCGAAAGAATATAACTTATAGTTCAAAACTCTCTTCAAAATTTAAACTGTTCGAATCAGTTATTGACATGTTTTTTTTTTCTTATAATTATTCACGTATTTATTTATTTATTTATTTATTATTCATTTATTTATTATTTTTGTTGGGGAGTCAGATACTATGCATATTTTAGTCATTTTCCAATTACATGTAGATAACGTGTTTGTACTTATAGGCATAATACATCGATTGTTACATATTATAGCTATTGGCTGAAGTATATAATTGTATTTTAAGTGCCAATTTTTTTTTTATTTAACTACTTGAAAAATTCTGTAAAAATACTAATTAGTTTGAATTTTTCTATAATTGATTGATTGATTTATTGATAGAAGGATTTATTTATTTCCACATTCCAATAACAAAAGTATATACCAGTGTAATCCTTTTTCTCTGAATAACAAAACAATAAGCAATGAATAACATAATGCATACATACATTCTAACATTCCAATTGAAATGTATATACATGTAATTATAACCTCTTTTTAATCATTGAAACATATAGCAGAAAAATATTTATACATATATATACATAATACATTTTGAAATGTGGGAAACCTCTATCTATAAGCTTAGAGCTTGAAATTGATGGAGGCCTCGAAAGGAAGGGGGGGGGAGAAAATCAGACAAACAGTGCAATAAAAGAGACTTATCTTTCATTGTACAAAATAATAGGAATACTACCAAAAAGTAGATAGACTGATAGTGAAAGAAAAATTCAAATGAGAAACTT